>NC_044568.1:33551613-33851613 GCF_007565055.1 Rhinopithecus roxellana
GTAAGAATGAACTTGTACATGGCAAATAAACTCTGACATGTGCAGAAGTATAGAGCATTCTGTTTGCAACTTATTTTTAAATAAACAGAAAAATAATATGAAAAATAGAACTGTAAGGCAAATGTAGCAAAATGTTAATTGGAGAATGTGATGACAGATATATGGAAGTTTTTTATAGTATTCTTGCAATGTTGTTGTAACTTTGAACTTATACTTCAAAATAAAGTTACCAAAAATAATTAAAATGAGAAAAGCTTTTTAAAGAAAAAGAGAATAAAGGCGGATACTCACTGTCCTATCTTACCTTGAAGCTAAATGTGGTCATGCGACCTGGGTTTGGCTCATGAGCTATAAGACAAGGCAAGCTGGGCTTTTGTTTACCCTGATAAAATGGAAAGTCCTGTGGCTCAGGGGTGCCACTCCATCCTCCTCTTCACAAGTGAAATAAAGATGTGATGCTGGAGCTGTGGTAGCCATCTTATGACCATGAGGCGATAAGACTAAGAGCCAATATGTAAAGGATGAGTATGCAGAGAGGAAGTGCCTGGTCCTTGATGACATTGTGGAAATACTGGGCTACCTCTGTGACTGCCCGTCTCTAATTTCTTGTGTCCTTGTGTTTTAAGTTGTTCTCTTTTATTTGAGACAGAGTCTCACTCTATCGCCCAGGCTGGAGTGCAGTGGTGCAATCTCAGCTCATTGCAAGCTCCTGCTCCTGAATTCAATCGATTCTCATGCCTCAGCCTCCCGAGTAGCTGGGATTACAGGCATGTGCACCTTGCTGGCTAATTTTTGTATTTTTTAGTACAGATGGAGTTTCACCAGGTTGGCCAGGCTGGCCTGGAACTCCTGAGCTCAAGTGATCCACCCACTTGGCCTCCTAAAGTGTTGGGATTACAGGCGTGAGCCACCATGCCTGGCCTTAAACAGTTCTTAGTACCTTGCAGCTAAATGCATTCCTAATATGTTCACTGTGCTTCACTTTTTTTTTCTTTTTCTTTTTTTTTAACCTCCCAGCATCTAAACTTCATGTGTTGAGAGAATTCTGAAACAGGTTCTTCTCCCCATTTCAGAAGTCAATGGGGACAGATACTCCCTCTCCCTGTCCCCTGGAAGCCAGGGTACTGGGACATGCAACCCAGGTGCTGCCAACGGAAGTGGACACCCAGTATTTTGAACACAGGGGGAAGCTGGGAGAAAGCAAAGGCAGTGATATCAGTGGTCTAGAAGGTCATTGTTCAATGTCCTGGGCAATATGGCCAATGTTAGCTTTTTACCACCTGCTGTGTCCCCAGATGCTGGGCCTCTCCTGGTTCTTGTCTATTTGGTTTTTTTGAGTGTTTTGTTTTGTTATTGTTTTTGAGACAGAGTCTCACTCTGTCACCCAGGCTGGAGTGCAGTGGCATGATCATAGCTCACTGCAGCCTCAACTTCCCAGGCTCAAGTTATCCTCCCACCTCAGCCTCCCAAGGAGCTGGGACTCCAGGTGTGTGCCACCACACCCAGCTAACTTTTTAAATTTTTAGTTAGACATGAGTTTTCACTATGTTGCCCAGGCTGGTCTTGAGCTCCTAACTTCAAGCAATCCTCCCTCCTTGGCCTCCCAAAGTGCTGGGATTACAGACATGAGGCATCATAACCTGCCTCTTGCCCACTTCTTCTGTCCAGTTTTCCACCTTGTGGTCAATTTTTTGAGCTACCTGGTAAATTATTTTTCTGCTTAAGTCAGAAAGGATTTTGTTAGCGTTGTTAACCTTGACTGATATAACTGGTCATATCTAAAAATCAAAACATTCACATTGAAATCCGTATTTTTTACTTGCCTTAAAAAATCAGAAGACTGGCCAGGCGTGATGGCTCATGCCTGTAATCCCAACACTTTGGGAGGCCAAGGTGGGTGGATCACGAGGTCAAGAGTTCGAGACCAGACTGGCCAACATGGTGAAACCCTGTCTCTACTAAAACTACAAAACTTAGCCACATGTGGTGGCACATGCCTGTAGTCCCAGCTACTTGGGAAGCTGAGGCAGGATAATTGCTTGAACCTCAGAGGTGGAGGTAGCAGTGAGCCAAGACAGTGTCATTGCGCTCCAGCCTGGGCAACAGAGTGAAGCTCCATCTCAAAAAAACAAACAAACAAAACAAACAAACAAAAAAAAAAAAAACAGAAGACTATGCAATATTGGGCCTTAATTTCCTTGCAGAAACAGTAGGTTGGCACTGAGTAAGAGCTACCACCTGCCTTTCAACAGTATATTTTGGTGATCAACATTATGTCTTTCAGTCCTAGTTATCTATGAACTGTTTTTACTCATAATATTTCTGACACCAAATGTGTGACCTTTTTCCACATCAACAACCACTTCTCCAGCTCTCCCAACTGGGTATCCTACAATTCAATCCAATTCTGACACTAACAACCTGGAGCTGGCATCAGACGCCACCGGCTTAAGGGCTCAGTCCCACAAGAATGGCCTCGCTTCAGATGCCAGTTGTAAGTACTGGGTGCTCAGGGAACCCACACTTCTGTCCAACTTGGCCACAAAGCCAAGGGTTTCCACAACTCCTCCTCTCAGGTTTGATGTTTTGCCAGAACAGCTCACAGAACTCAGGAACACTTTTATTTTATTTTATTACTTTTATTTTATTTTATATTTTTGACAGGGTCTACTCTGTTGCCCACGCTGGAGTGCAGTGGTGTGATCATAGCACACGCAGCTTCAACCTCCCAGACTCAAGTGATCCTCACACCTCAGCCTCCCAAGTAGCTGGGACTGCAGGCATGTGCCACCGTGCCCAGCAATTTTTTTTTTTTTTTTTTTGAGATGGAGTTTTGCTCTTGTTGCCCAGGCTAGAGTACAGTGGTGCAATCTTGGCTCACTGCAACCTCCACCTTCTGGTTTCAAGCAATTCTCCTGCCTCAGCCTCCTGAGTAGCTGGGATTACAGGCGCCCAAAATCATGCCCAGTTAATTTTTGTATTTTTAGTAGAGACGGGGTTTCACCATGTTGGCCAGTCTGGTCTCGAACTCCTGACATCATGATCTGCCCACCTCGGCCTCCCAAAGTGCTGGGATTACAGGCATGAGCCACTGTGCCCAGCAAATTTTTTTATTATTTGTAGAGACAGGGTCTCACCCTGTTGCCCAGGCTGGTCTTGAACTCCTGGCCTCAAGCAATCCTCCCTTCTCAGCACCCCAAAGTGTTGGGATTATAGGCATAAGCCACCATGCCCAGCCAGGAATGCTCTTTATGTACTATTGCTGGTTTATTATAAAGGATAAAACTCAGGAATGGCAAAATAGAAGAGAGGCTTAGGGCAAAGTATGGGGGTGTTGACTGATATAGAGCTTCCGTGCCCTCTCTGGGTGCACGCCATCCTCCCAGCACTTTGATATATTCATGAATCCAGAAGCTCTCCAAGCCCTGTGGTTTAGGAGGTTTCATTCCATAGGCGTGACTGGTTAAATCACTGATCTTTGGTGACTGAAGTCAACCTCGAGCCCCTGGGAAGTTGGAGGTGGAGCCGAAAGTTCCAACCCTCTAATCCTGCCTTGGTCTTTCCAGCGACCAGCCTCATCTGAAGCTATGTAGGGGCCTCCAGTCACCAATCATATCATTAGCACACAAAATACACCCATAGGCAGGTGTGGTGGCCCGCACTTGTAGTCCTAGCTACTCTGCAGGCTGAGGCAGGGGGATTACTTGAGCCCAGGAGCTTGAGCCTGCAGTAAGCTATGATTGTGCCACTGTACTCCAGCCTGGGTGACAGAACAAAACCCTGTCTCTAAAAAAATTAACAAAGAAAAAAAAATCCTCATCAGTCCAGAAATTCCAAGAGTATTAGGAGCAATATGCCAGGCACCAGGGACAAAGACCAAATATATCTTTCTAGTTATGCTTCAATATCCATATTAAATGTTTCATCTAAAAATATATAACCACAGTACAATGGTCAAAATCCAGAAATTATATATCATTACAAGTATCTGACTATTTTTTAGTCTCTGTAGTTGTGCACAAGGGAGAAGAGGATTGGGAATAGCCATTGAGATAGGTTTTTTTTTTTTAACTTTTATTTTTTAGAGATGGGGTCTTATTCTGTTGCCCAGGCTGGGGTGCGGTGGCATGTTCATAGTTCTCTGCCTCCTCAAACTCCTGGGTTCAAACCGTCCTCCTGCTTCAGCCTCCCAAGTAGCTGGGACTACAGGTGCATGCCACCATGCCTGGCTAATTTTAAAATATTATTTTTTAGACAGGGTCTTGCTATGTTAGCCAGGCTGTGCAATTTTTTATTTATTTATTTATTTTTTTGAGGCAGAGTCTCGCTCTGTTGCTCAGGTTGGAGTGCAGAGGCGCGATCTCAGCTCATTGTAACCTCCACCTCCCAGGTTCAAGCGATTCTCCTGCCTCAGCCTCCAGAGTAGCTGGGACTACAGGCGTGTGCCACCTGTCGCCATGCCTGGCTACTTTCTGTATTTTTAGTAGAGACAACGTTTCAGCATGTTGGCCAGGCTGGTCTCAAGCTCCTGACCTCAAGTGATCTGCTCGTCTCGGCCTCCCAAAGTGCTGGGGTTACAGGCGTGAGCCACTGAGCCCTGGCTGTGCAACTACTTTTTTAAGAAGTCCATCAGATAGAGCAAACAACTGTGTCTATGGACCAGATCCTGCCTGAAAGCTATTAATTTGCCTTACCTGCTTTAAACATTTTGCTAGACTCTCTTTTTTTCGGATTAGAGTACTGAGAATATTTGTGTGATATACATTTCTACTTTTCGTGTTAATGTCATTTACACTCCAAACAGTGTTGAAAAGACTGCCAAAGATAACAGGTATACATGGGTATAGAGTACCATTCTGTCCTAATATTCACTAAATAGACTTTAAAAATGGACAGGATTTTTTCTTCTTCAATTCTCTTTTAATGTCAATTTCCTGAAAACCTTCCCTAAATGATATAATTATGTTGCTTTAATTCTCACAATTTGTAATAAAATCAGAGGATAAAAGAGGAATATTGACAGTTCTTCCTCGTCTCCTAGCAAAATTAAATTCAAGTTTCTGGGAAGACAGAAGACAGTACTCATGGAGTAATATCTTCATATTATCCTTTTTAATGAAATGGAGGATAGGAAATTTTTTTTTTTTTTTTTTTTTTAAGTGAGTACTGGGCCAGGCACGGTGGCTCACGCCTATAATCCCTGCACTTTGGGAGTCTGAGGCGGATCACAAGGTCAGGAGATCAAGACCATCCTGGCTAACAAGGTGAAACCCCATCTCTACTAAAAATACAAAAATTAGCTGGGCGTGGTGGTGGGCGCCTGTAGTCCCAGCTACTTGGGAGGAGGCTGAGGCAGGAGACCTCAGGCATGAACCCAGGAGGCGGAGCTTGCAGTGAGCCGAGATCGCACCACTGCACTCCAGCCTGGGCAACAGAGCGAGACTCCATCTCAAAAAAAAAAAAAAAAAAAAGTGAGTACAATGGAGGCCTGGCCTCTGGTCTTCTGGGGGAGTGGGGTGGTTTTGTATATAACTAGCTAATAGGAGAGTCAGGGGTAGGTGGGCAGTTATGAAGGAGGAGGGGACCAGGTGTGGTGGCTCACACCTGTAATCCCAGTGCTTTGGGAAGCCAAGGTGAAAGGATGGCTTAAGGCCAGGAGTTTGAGACCAGTCTGGGCAGCATAGTGAGACCCCAACTCTATTAAAAAAAAAATCATTAAGAACAGCCCCTGTCCTTCCCATTCCATTATTTCCACTTTCTGACGCTGTTCTTATTGTGACAACATGAGGGGATATTGTATAAGTTAATCTCTTTATAAGTCAATATGAGTAATGGCACTTGGAATACCGATGGTTAAAAAAGGAAAAATATGTATAACTTAAAAGTTAGACAGTATGGGATTGGGGCTCAGACAGACGTGAGGTCTATCCTGGTTCTGCCACTCACTAGCTGTGTAACCATAGACAAGTTAGTTAACCTCTCTGTGCCTCAGTTCTCCTTTATAAAATGAAAATAACAGTAAAGTCTACCTCGTTAGGCTGTAGTGAAAATTAGATAAGACTATTTATGTACAGTGCCTAGCACAGATTCTGGTGCATACACGGTGGCTGCTATGTTTCTGGGTGACCTCAGGGACATCATTTAATCTCTTCGAGCTTCTTGGTGTTGTTCATGTGGAGAAAATAAAACAAAGGATGGGGAATTGCCTTGAAAAAATAGAACTGTGCTTATGAATGGAAGTTGTTTCTTTTTTAACCATTCAACAATACATTAATAAATAGCTGAAGGGTTTTTGCTGGTTGAGTTGAAAGCCCTAGAGGGGCTGGAGGCCACCCCAAGGCAGTACACACGAGTGCAGACAGAAGTTAAGATCTCATTCATAATCAGCCTGGCGTCCTGCAGTGGCTTGATTCCTGGAAATTGTGTGTGGGATAGCATGGCAGATGCCACTGTTTACCTGGTAGTCATTTTCTCTTTTTTACTTACCAACCAAATTCTGGTTTCCTTCAGACATTCAGTGGCCATGAGCTTCAAGGAACTCTAGTCCTCTCCCCAGGTGCATGAGAGTGGAGACTGGATCTTGAATATTTCAAACCAATCATAGTAAGTCCTCCTTTTTTGGCCAGTGATTGGTTCAGAAACAGGCATGTGACACCATTCTGGCCAATGCAGGAAAGCCTGGGGGGTGGGGCTCTATGAACATTTCTTATTTTATAAATGAACCCAAGGAGAAAACGTGTGTTCCTTTCTTGCTGTGGCTTTGGATGTTACTTTGTGAAGATGTGAAGCTGTGGCAGTCATCTTGCAGCCACTAGGAACAACGCTATGTTTGGCAATGTGAGAAGCTCAAAAGAACTTAAGCCTTTGATGATATCATTGACCCACTGGGACCCTCCCCAACTCTTCCACCCTCAGGCATTTTGCTATATAATTATTTTGTATACTGACCCTGTATTCTGCAACCTTGTTAAATTCATTTATAAGTTCTAGTGGTTGTTTCATAGATTCCTAAACCTTTTCCATGTAAAGAATCAGGTTGACTGGGTGCGGTGACTCACACCTGTAAGCCCAGCACTTTGGGAGGCCGAGGCAGGCGGATCACCTGAGGTCAGGAGTTCTAGACCAGCCTGGCCAACATGGTGAAACCCCGTCTCTACTAAAAATACAAAAATTAGCTGGGCGTGGTGGCAGGCACCTGTAATCCCAGCTACTTGGGAGGCTGAGGCACGAGAATCACTTCAACCTGGGAGACGGAGTTTGCAGTAAGCCGAGATCGTGCCATTGCATTCCAGCCTGGGAGACAAGAGCGAGACTTCGTCTCAAAACAAAACAAAACAAAACAAAACAAAGAATCAGGTCACTGCAAATAGAGACAGCTTTTCTTCTTCCTTTCTGATCTTTATGCTTTTTATTTATTTTTTCTTGCCTTATTGTAAGGGCTAGAACTACTAGTACAATGTTGAATAGAAGTGGTGAGAATATGCATTCTTGCCTTATTCATGATTTCATCTTGCCGTATTAGATTATGCATTTATCATTGCTTAAGTCAGTTGAATTGGGTTTTCTGCAAGCTTCAATGCTTCCAGCTAAAAGCACTCCATCAGACACCATCATTGAAGGAAAGATTGATCTTAGAAGACTTGGTTATATCTAGTTTGGTGTTATCAGGGTGACAGTTAAAATAGTAACATCTTAGACCAGGTGCAGTGGCTCATGCCTGTAATCCCAACATTTTGGGAGGCTAAGGCAGGAGGACTGCTTGAGACCAGGAGTTCATGACCAGCCTAGAAAACATAGGGAGACCTTGTCTCTAAAAAAAGAAAAAAGAAAAAAGAAAAAAAATTAACCAGGCATGGCTTTGTGTGCTTGTAGTCCCAGCTACTCAGGAGGCTGAGGTGAGAGGATCACTTGAGGCCAGGAGTTTGAGGTTACAGTGAGCTATAATTGTGCCACTGCACTCCAGCCTTGGTAACAGAGCAAGACCTCTCTCAAAAAAAAAAAAAAAAAAAAAAAAAAAAAAAAAAAAAATCTTGAATTACTTCTATCTGCACATCTCTCAGGTTCCACTTGAATCATAGTTTCTTTGCTCCTGGGAGACCCCTGCTATTCCCAGTGATGCTGTGAACTGGGGTTCAAAGTGGTCTGGTGAGGCCTAAAATCTATGTCCCATGGAGAACTGGCTGCATCCCTCACAGAACCTGCCACATATTTCTGCAACTTCCAGGAGGAAGGCTGGAATTTTCTGAGCTTACCGATGCCAATTATCCAAAGAGGATGTGATCCAGAGGCAAGATAAAGATCAAAAGGACTCAGCTGGGATTTGCCTCTCCAAATGGAAGGAAAAAAATCTGCAATTGGCTCTGAAAATAAAAACCAAACAAAATCTCAGGCCATCATAGACACGGGTCTTTGCTATTTATGAGCTTTTCTTTCTTTTTTAAAAAATTTAAACAAATGTTAAAAGATTTCTGTGTGGACCTCAGATTCCAGCTTTCACACTGAAACTCAGCATGAGTCTCAAAGTACCTGCAGGCCATATGTGCTCCAGTGAGGGTTTCGGGAATGTTGGGCAGTGGTGGTGGGCACCCAGAGTTGCCATCTGCTACCACATGAATGCCTTAGGCATGTCGGATTGCCAGTGCCCCTCTGAGCAGTCACTTGGAAGCTTTGCCAAAACATAAAGATGTAACATGAACAGAGGGTGCTTGGCTGTTTAACTGCAGTGGCCACCTTTCAGACACCTGAGGCTTTGGTGTCCTCAGTTCCAAAAGCCACACAGCAGCTCTTAACCCAGAGAGAGGAAGTCACCTGGGGCAAAGTCAGTTCTTCCAAAGCCTTCACATCAATCTTTCATGGATATTGAGTTTTAAAATGTTGGTGCTTGTCATGTCTTTTGGAGTCTGACATTTTGGAGGAAGGGTGTCGAACTTTATTATTTTTTTAAAAAGTTTAATTTAATTTAATTATGGCAAGAACACTTAACATAAGATCTGGCCTCTTCATAAAATATTAAGTGTATGATACATTATTATTGACTATTAAATTTGTGTGTGTGTGTGTGTGTGTGTGTGACAGAGTCTCTGTCACCCAGGCTGGAGTGCAGTTGTGGGATTGGAGGCTTGACCTCCTGGGCTCAAGCAATCCTCCGCCTCAGCCTCTTGAGTAGCTGGGACTATAGGTGCACACCACCATGCCTAGCTGATTTTTTTTTTTTTTTTTCATTTTTATAGAGACAAGGTCTTTCTAAAAGAGAGACTTTGGGCCAGGTGTGGTGGCTCACACCTGTAATTCCAGCACTTTAGGAGGCTGAGGCGGGCGGATCACGAGGTCAAGAGATCGAGACCTTCCTAGACAACATGGTGAAACCCCGTCTCTACTAAAAATACAAAAATTGGCTGGGCGTGGTGGCGTGTGCCTGTAGTCCTAGCTACTCAGGAGGCTAAGGTGGGAGAGTTGCTTGAACCCAGGAGGTGCAGGTTTCAGTGAGCTGAGATCACACACCGCACTCCAGCCTGGCAACAGAACAAGACTCCATCTCAAAAATAAAAAAAAATAGAAAAAAAAAAAAAATAGGCCGGGCGCGGTGGCTCAAGCCTGTAATCCCAGCACTTTGGGAGGCCGAGAGGCGGATCACGAGGTCAGGAGATCGAGACCATCCTGGCTAACACGGTGAAACCCCGCTCACTAAAAAACAAAAATTAGCCGGGCGAGGTGGCGGGCGCCTGTAGTCCCAGCTACTCGGGAGGCTGAGGCAGGAGAATGGCGTGAACCCGGGAGGCGGAGCTTGCAGTGAGCTGAGATCTGGCCACTGCACTCCAGTCCGGGCGACAGAGCGAGACTCCGCCTCAAAAAAAAAAATAAAAAAAAAAAAAAAAAAAAAAAAAAAAAAAAAAAAAGAGACTTTTGTTGCCCAGGCTGGTCTCAAACTCCTAGACTCAAGCAATCCTCCTGCCTTGGCCTCCCAAAGTGCAGGGATTACAGTGTGAGCCACTGTGCCCAGGCTATGGTTAACTTTATAAATTCTTATTTGTTGTGAACTACAGAGAAATCATTTAAAAAGTGGATCTAAGGGGTTTCTAATGGGCTGCTCCCACGGCTGCCAGTGCAGGTCTTCCATGGTGCTGGGATGGAGGCTGTAAACAGTCTTGCCCTTCACGACTGGCCCTGGATCTGAACAGAGCTGAGTTCTCACTGGCTGAGTCTTCTTATGGTTCTACTGTTGCACATTCACAATACTGCAGGCTGTAGAAAATGCTCCCATAACAGAGGAAACAGTTCTGATCTAGTGAATATCACTATGTGGCCAGTAATATTCTTTCAATAAAATAATAATAGTAAACCACTGGGTCACTCAGCATCTGTCCAAAATAGTCCAGACTTCTAGGATGAACAAGTGAATGAGTAAATTTTTTTTTTTTTACTTGTGGTAAAATGTACATAACATAAAATTTTACTTTTTATACTAACGTGTTACACTAAAGTGGCCACTAAGTGGTACATTTATGCTAAGCATATACTGTATACAAAAGGCCACTAAATGCTATATCAGTTTTATTTATTGTTTATTTTTGAGACAGAGCTTGCTCGGTGGCCTAGGCGGAGTGCAGTGGTATGATCTGCCCGGAACTCTGTCTCCTGGGTTCAAGAGATTCTCGTGCCCCCGCCACCCAAATAGCTGGGATTACAGGTGTGTACCACCACACTTAGCTAATTTTTATGTTTTTAGTAGAGACAGGGTTTTGCCATGATGGCCAGGCTGGTCTCGAACTCCTAGCTTCAAGTGATCCACCTGCCTCAGCCTCCCAAAGTGCTGGAATTATAAGCGTGAGCCCATGGTTAATTTTACATTTTGCGGATTTTGCCTTAATAAAAAGAAGAAGGACCTTAAATATTCACCATTTTAACCATTTGAGAGTGTACAATTAAGTGGTACTAAGTCCATTCACAATGTTGTGCAAACATCACCTCTATCTTGTTCCAGATCATTTTCCTTACCCCATATGGAAATCCTGTACCCATTAAGCAGTTACTGCCTTTTCCCTCCTGCCTCCAATCCCTGGCAACCACAAATCTGCTTTCTGTCTCTATGGATTTTCTTATTCTAGATATTTTTTATAAATGGAATAACACAATATGTAGCCTTTTGAGTCTGTCTTCTTTCAGTCAGCATAATGTTTTCAAGGTTCATCCATGTTGTAGCATGTATCAGTATGCCTCAGCCTCCCAAGTAGCTGGGATTACAGGCTCCCACCACCACACCCAGCTAATTTTTATATTTTTGATAGAGACGGGACTTCACCATGTTGACCAGGCTGGTCTCGAACTGCTGACCTCAAGTGATCCGCCGGCCTTGGCCTCCCAAAGTGCTGGGATTACAGGCATGAGTCACCATGCCCAGCCAAGAAGGAATATTATTGTATAACGATATTAAAGCATATTGCATGGCACAGGTATCTCTCCTTTTGATTATACATTCATCAGTGGATGGATATTTGGGTTGTTTTTGCATTTCAGCTATGAACACTTGTGGATAAGTTTTTGGCTAAATCCCTGTTTTCAGTATTTTTTGGCATATATGGTAATTTTATGTTTAACTTATTGAGGAACTGCCACACACTGACAGTTCCACAATGCCTGCATAATTTTGCATTCCTACCAGCAGCAAATGGGGGCTCCAATTTGCACACCCTTGTCAATACTTGTTCTTTTCCTTTAAAAAAAATTATAGCCATCCTAGTAGGTGAGTAAAAGACTTTCTGTCCGCCGAGCTCGGTGGCTTATGCCTATAATCCCAACACTTTGGGAGGCCAAGGCAGGCAAATTGCTTGAGTTCAGGAGTTCAAGACCAGCCTGGGCAACATGGTGAAAACCCATCTCTACTAAAAATTCAAAAAATTAGCCAGGTGTGGTGGTACATGCCTGTAGTCCCAGCTACTTGGGAGGCTGAGGTGGGAGGACTGCTTGAGCCCAAGAAGTTGAGGCTTCAGTGAGCTGTGATAGCACCATTGCACTCCAGCCTGAGCAACCAGAGTGAGACCCTGTCTCACAAAAACAAAAAAAAACCCTCAACTTTCTGTCTAAACTCCTTCTCCCCTGCCCTTCTCCCAATTTCTCAAATAGCTAATATAATTTTGCACGATAATTTTTTAAGCTGCCTATGGTTTTGTCTATCAATGGTGATACTTTTGGTTGCAAATAACAGGAAACCAACTCAAACTAGGTCAAACAATAAAAGCCAGCTTCAGACACACATTTCTGGTGTGGTTTGATCAAGATTCCAGCTCTGTTTCGCTGCAGTTCCTCTGGCACTGCCTTCTCCATAAGTTGGATTCATCCACAAACTGGCTTTCTCCAGGGCTTTAAGAAGTTATCAACAAAAACAAGGTTACAAGCTTCCTTATTCACATCTGAGGAGGGCGAGTCACCACCCTTAATTGATGAATACAAATCCTAACTCCGTTGATTGGACCAGTCTTGAACCATTTCCCCTAATCGTGGATCACTGGGCTGATTCGCTTGGGCTAGGGCTGGGGTACTTGAACCAGTCAAGGGTAAGTCTGATGGAAATACCCTGATAAACTTGGACCCACCAAGTCCCACCCTTGGATTTGAGATTTAGGTCAATTGCATCCACCACGGCTTTTATACAATGGGGGAAAAGGAAATAGATGTCTGCTCTATTACTATTTGCTTTGTTAAAGGATTTGGTGAAATGAAGTCCATTTGGTAGGATTTGGCAAAAAGAAGTCCATTTGGTAGAATCTCTTTTCTTTTTTTTTTTTTTTTTCTTCATTTTTTTTTGAGATGGAGTCTTGCTCTGTTGCCCAGGCTGGAGTGCAGTGGCACGATCTCAGCTCACTGCAAACTCCACCTCCTAGGTTCAAGCGATTCTCCTGCCTCAGCCTCCTGAGTAGCTGGGACTACATGTGTATGCCACCACACCTGGCTAATTTTTTGTATTTTTGGTAAAGACGGGATTTCACCGTGTTTGCCAGGATGATCTGCATCTCCTGACCTTGTGATCCAACCGCCTTGGCCTCCCAAAGTGCTGGGATTATAGGGGTGAGCCACCGCACCCAGCCCATTTGGTAGAATCTTAATGTCCATCTGTTAGAGTTATGGTCAAGTTGAAGTGGACTGGTAGCCTTTCTGTTATAATGATTCTAAATAACATTTTTAATGCTTAGTGTCCTAAACCTTTATATATCTTAAAACTAATTTATTTGTGGGTATTATCAGTATTTCCACTTTACTGATGAGGTTTGTAAGGTTGGCAAATCTGAAAGACTCTATCACTTTGAACCAGGACAGGATATCTGTGTATCCTTTCTAGGCATATTCTGACAGCTCAGCAGAGTTGGCTAAGACGTGTGGGCACCTGGACAGGCTAATGTTGAGGTATCCTATTGAGTCTGGCGGTTAGGGTTAAAAAATCTGGCCCCATCACCTACCAGGTGGTGACCTCGAGTAAGTTACTAGCACTTTGTGCCTCAGCACTTGGCAATAACAAATGGCACTTTGTAGAATTGTGCCTAGCACTTTGGCAATAACAAATAGTACCTACCTTGTAGAATTGTTAATGAAGATTACATCGTTCATATACATGGTAAGACCCTGTTAGTCTTTGTAAAAAATAATGACACTTTTCTCGATCTGGTTACATTTCCAGGGATGTTTTAGCATCATGCTTGTGGTTTGGCACCTGCTGTTCCATTCCTTAATTCAGTTCAGGCTGCAACCTGGACCTTCTCCAACCCCCAGGCACTTTGCTAATCAATATCTTATCACATCACATCTCAGTCTGGGCTCTCCCAGACCAGGCAGGGAGCCCCTAGGTCCTGCCAGCCTGCTGCCACCGTCTGTGTGGCTCTTAGCTGGGGAGACAGAAACCAAATCCTTCCCAAAGATGCTGGGAAATTAGTTTAGCACCGTCTGTGTGCGGTGACTCAGAGGCAGCCAGCCCAGTGGGGCTCATGGGCTCCAGGGTTTGAACAAGATTGATGTTGTCGTGAATGCAAAGCAGGCTGAGAGAGCCGGGGGGCTGGGAGGCAGGGCAGGCAAGAGCCCTCTGTTTATTCCTAGCTCCCCTTCTAGGTGAGTTGAGGTTTTAGGCAGCAGGGCCGGCTCAGCTGCTTACTATGATGTTAGGGAAACCAGAGGACTCTGAGGAGGGGCAGTGGGGGTACAGGGGAAAGCCAGAGGTAATGTGAGTGGGCATCGTATCCTGGTCACTTACTGTGTGGCCTAGGATAAGTAGCTTAACCTCTCTGAGCTCCCACCTCCTTGTCAATCAAATGGGGTTTGGGGTTGCTGAGGATGAGTGAGATGATGCATGTAAAGTGCTAATCTTAACCCAGCACCTGGAACATCATAGGCACTTAGTAAACAGGAGCAATGAATAAGATTGAGCTTGGCCAGGTGCAGTGGCTCATGTCTATAATCCTAACACTTCAGGAGGCCTAGGTGGGAGGATACTTGAGGCCAGGAGTTTGAGACCAACCTGGCAAGATAGCAAGAGCCCGTCTCTACAAAGAATAAAAAATAAAATTAGCAGGTCATGGTGGTGTGCGCCTGTAGTTCTAGCCACTCAGGAGACTGGGAGGGGAGGATCGCTTGAGCCCAGGAGGTTGAGGCTGCAGTGAGCTGTGATCGTACCACTACACTGTAGCGAGACCCTGTCTCAAAAAAAAAAAAAAAAAAAAAAAAAAAGAAAGGAAGAATAAAAAATATAATAAATATATAAAAAATATATAATATATGAAAATATATATTATAAAATATATTATAAAAGGAAGAATAAAAAAATGGGTTGAGCTTTTTAAACACCCTCTCCTTTCCTTTCCTTAAACATCCCCATCTCTCAAACTCCTCAAAATTACTGTCCAAAAGCAAATACTCATCAAAAGTTCAGAGGAGGAAAGGATTGGAAGGCAGGGAATGGAGAGAGAGAGAGGATAAGAAAGAGACAGCAGGGAGAGGGACACACACACACACACATACAGAGAGAGAGAAAGAGATCCCTAGACACA
The DNA here is from genome assembly GCF_007565055.1 of Rhinopithecus roxellana. Lineage (NCBI taxonomy): Eukaryota > Metazoa > Chordata > Mammalia > Primates > Cercopithecidae > Rhinopithecus > Rhinopithecus roxellana. The sequence goes on from NC_044568.1 coordinate 33,566,643, forward strand.
CAGACATGCACATATGTAGACAGACATACATACAAAGACACACGGAGGGAGAGAGAGAAATGGGGAGAGCCAGACAGAGGTGTCTAAACCCTGGCTCAGCCACTCACCAGCTATGTGGCCACAGTCATTTAACTTCTTTTTCCTTGGCTTACTCATCCGTGCAATGGGGACAGCAGTATCCCCGCCTTCACAGAGTTGATGTGAGGATTAAATGAGTACATATAAGTGTTAGTAGAATGCCTGATATTGTGGTAGGCAGATTTCTAAGAGGGTCCCCCAAGACTAGTGCTCCCTGGAGTACACACCCTGCACAGTCTTCTCCCCTTGAGTGTGATGGGAACAGTGAATGTGATGAGACGACACTCTGCTGATTAGGCCACAACAGATGACAAAGGTGAAAGGATCTCACAGATGTAATTAAGTTCCCTAATCAGTTTACTTCAAGTTCATCAAAAGGGGGATTAATCTGAGTGGACCTGACTTAATCACATGAACCCTTAAAATCTGGGTCTAGAGGTCAGAGACAGGGAGTCAAGAAATTCACAGCATCAATGATGCTTTCTAGTTGGCCTTGAAGAAGCAAATTGCCATGTGTGGGGAGGGCCATGTGGCAGGAACAGTGGGCAACCACCCAGGAGCTGAGGGCCTCCATTCTACAGCCACCAGGAACTGAACTCTGGTAACAATCAATACAGCCTGGTAGGGAACACGGAGCTTTAGTGAAGCCCACAGCTCCAGCTGACCCCTGGATTTCAGGCAGGTGAGACCCTGAGCTGATGACTCAGCTGAGCTGTGCCTGGACTTCTGACCTGCAAAAACTGTGAGATGATAAATTTGTGTTGGTTTAAGTCGCTGAAGTGCATGGTAATTTGTCATGCAGCATAGAAAATTAATATATAAATATTGGCAATTATCATCCCAACAGCAGAATGTTGGGAAAAGCAGAGCTAGAGCAACATCAAAATAAGCCCTTTGCAACTAATTACCAAACGTAGATGTATTGGACATGATGTGCTGCGAAGGACACTTCTCTAAGGTATCCTTCTCCAAAATGTATAATCTTAGTCTAATCATTAAACATCATCAGACAAAACCCACCAGGTGCAGTGCCTCAGCACTTAGGGAGGCAGAGGCAGGAGAATAGCTTGAGCCTAGGAGTTCTAGACCTGCCTGGGCAATATAATGAGACCCCATTCTCCACAAAAAGAAAAAAAAAGGCAAAAATATTAGACTACACACAGTGGCTCACACCTGTAATCTCAACACTTTGGGAGGCTGAGGCCGGTGGAACACCTGAGGTCAGAAGTTCAAGACCAGCCTGGCCAACATGGTGAAACCCCGTCTCTACTAAAAACCACAAAAATTAGCTGGGTGTGGTGGTGGGCGCTTGTAATACCAGCTACTCGGACTTGAACCTGGGAGGCGGAGGTTACAGTGAGCTGAGATTGTGCCATTGCACTCCAGCCTGGGCGACAACAGTGAAACTGTCTCAAAAAAAAAAAGAAAAAAAGACGAATCATTAGACAAAACCAAATTCAGTGACACCCTATAAAATAACCATTGCTTTAAAGAGGTGTTATTAATATTCTGGTACGGGAAGACCAACACATCAGGAGATAATTATCACTGAAATGATGGTTTGCCACTAACAGTTCCCAGAGGAGGAGGACTCCATGCAGGGACGCATGGGGGAAGAACCAGGCTTGGTCAGGAGGAAAATGTAGGCAAGAGCCTTTATTGTGGTTTCTGTGGGAAAGGAAAGGCAAAGCAGGACAAACCAGTTTAGGATTGTCTAATGTGAATGATTTCAGCAGGCCGGGTGCAGTGGCTCACACCATAATGCCAGCATTTTGGGAGGTTAAGGAGGGAAGATTGCCAGAGTCCAGGAGTTTGAGACTAGTCTGGATAACATAATGAGACCCTGTCTCTACAAAATAAATAAATAAATAAATAAATAAATAAATAAATAAATAAACAAACAAATAAAAAATAAAAATTAGCTGAGCATGGTGGCATGTGCCTGTGGTCCCAGCTACTTGGGAGGCTGAGGCAGGAGAATTACTTGAACCCAGGAGTTTGAGGCTGCAGTGAACTATGATCCCACCACTGCACTCCAGCCTGGGCAACAGAAAAAAAAAATTTTTTTTAATGAATCATTTTTGCAGGTTCAGGGCATAGGACCTGTCCCTAATTGTCTAGCACCTGACTCTGGGGTCATTATGGGAGAGAGACAATGGCCAAGAGTGTAAGAGCCTGAATATGCAGATGGTTGGGGCCCTGGATTGGTTAGTTTGCGTATGAAGGCATGCTCCCAGGCTCATTATTTACTGTACCTAGGAATTGGCTAGCCCTGGGAGGGGTAGGGTCAGCCAGGCCCCGGATATCAAAGCATCAGCAATACAGAAAGTAAAAAGGCATGATTAACACAACCAGCACTTCTCAAAACTGTCACAGCCATGAAAAACAAGGAAAAACTGAGAAACAGTTACAGACCGAAGGAGATTTAAGAAGATATGATGACTATATATAATCTGGGACCCTGGATGGGATTCTGGAACAGGAAAAAATACATTAATGGAAAAGCTGGTAAAATCCAAATAAAGTCTATAACTTTGTTAATAGCATTGTACTAATATTAATTTCTTAGTTTTGATGATTATTCTGTGGTTAAGTAAGATAGTGACTTTAGGGGAAGCTGGGTGAATGGGATACAGGAATTCTTTGTACTAATTTTGCAACTCTTCTATAGTCTAAAATTATTTCAAAATAAAACTAAATAGCCCAGGTGCTATGGCTCACGCCGTAACCTCACTACTTTGGGAGGCTGAGGTGAGCAGATCCTAGAGGCGAAGTTTGAGACCAACCTGGCCAACATGGTGAAACCCTGTTTCTACAAAAATTAGCCGGGTGTGATGGCACGCTGTAGTCCAGCTACTTGGGAGGCTGAGCCAGGAGAATCACTTGAACCCAGGAGTCGGAGTGCAGTTGAAAGAGATCAAATAAAAAGACTAAAAAGGCAGAAATGAATTCCACAGGCAAGCAGCCCGGGCGGCACCCTGACATCCTGGGCGGCGCCCTCAGCCTAGTTAAAGATCGACCCTGGACCTAACCGATTAGGTTAATTAGGTTATCTATAGACTCCAGACATTGTAAGGACAAACGTTGTGAAAGTCTCTGTCCTGCTCTAATTACCGGTGTCTGCCACATATCTTAGTCCTGGGCCCAGTACAAACACATCCCCCCCCACACACACATCTCAGAAACACCACCTAGAGAGCCCCTGATAAGGTCACAACCGTTTGTAGTTTTACCAAATGCGCAGGAACAAATAGAAAACTGTTAAATTGTATTAACCAATTACCAGTTGTGATGCTGCAACCAAAAGAATTCCTTTGTACCTCTGTAACCTTACATATCCTGTATGCATCGGGCTATAAAAAGCGGGCACATGCATCATTCGGGGCCCTCTTGTATGTTGTAGAACGGAGGGACCAAGTTCGAACTTGCATTAAAGATCCTTGCCGCTTGGCTTTGACTCTGGACTCTGGTGGTCTTCTTCGGGGAACAAACGGTCTGGGCATAACACAGTGAGCAGAGAATGTGCCACAACACTCCAGCCTGGGCAAGAGAGCAAGACCCTGTCTCAGACAAACAAACAAATAAATAAAAAAATTAAAAACTAAAAGAACCAGGGACCTTTGTTTGTTCACTGTGTATTTTTGCTTGAACTATGCTAGGCATTTTATATGCCAATGAGGTAGGAGGCAGAACTTGACTCTAGACAAGGGGCTCAGACACTGGACCAAATTGAGGACTAGCTAAAATAGGGCCAGGGTGGAAGCTGCTTTCTAAAGCAGCTATGAAACCAATTACTACAAACTTAGCAGCTGAAGACATCACCCTGAAACAAGCCAGTCACAAAAAGACAAAGGGCATATGATTTCCATTGATGTGAGGTATCTAAAGTAGTCAAATTCATAGAAACAGAAAGTGGGGTTATCAGGGGCTTGGGGGAGGGGGGAATAGGGAGTTGTTTAATGGGTATAGGGTTTCACTTTTGCAAGACCCAACAGCTTTGAAGATCTGTTGCACAACAATATGAATATACTTAACACCACTAAACTGTACACTTGAAAATGGTTAGTATGGTATGCTTAATGTTTTATGTTTTCACTAAAATTTAAAAAAAATACAATTCTGTAGCTAAAATGTCCTGGACATTTAGTTGATCCTTTTAAGTTCAAATGTGAATCATTTGTCATGTATAATTATTTCTGTTGAATGTAAACAGTACCTTTTAGAGATGAATATTGGGTGGCCTTATTTGTTCCAATATCTTTGGCCCTAAATTACCAGGCACCAAAATTGTTACTCATTTTTTTTTCCAAGTTGCACTTAGAGATAATGTGATAAACATGCACTAAAATATAAACTTAAGAATGGTATCAAAGATAGCACAACATCATTACCTATAAACTAAACAATTCCCACAAAACCACACACATTGATTCTCTCACCATTCTGTAGGTCAGAGAAATGTGGGCAAGCTTGGCTGGGTTGACTGCTTAGGGTCTCACAAAGCTAAAATAAAAATGCCAGCTGGGCTGAGTCTTCATCTCCACAATTATACCCATTTTACAGGTAAGGATCATGAGGCTCAAAGTAGTAAAGTGGCTCATTTATCAAACTGGTTGCCTGTGCAGGACGAGCACTAGGAGGTCTCCATTGTTAAATCTTTTTATTAGAGTGTATGCCTTCTGTTTTCTGCTGGCACCATGATGAAGATGCCAGGCAATCCAACCTTAGAGCCTGAACACTCAGCCACTACTTTTCGTTGGCTCAACCCAGAGAGGAAGTCTTAGAATCCTCCTTGAAGGGGGAAGTGAGAGAGCCTCCAGTCTAACTTGATTTTACAAATGGGAACACTTTAGGAGGCTCAGAGTGGGGAAATGTTGCCTCTGACTGTAACAGATGCTGTCCTGGAAAGCAGCCTCAAGCAATGACAGATGGGAGCTGGTGGATAAATACCCCAACTCCCTCACCCCTTAAACAAGTTCTATAAGTCTCCCAGAATTCCCTGACTGGTCCCAAATACCCTTCGCAGTCACCTGCTCATTAATGCACCCTGAATTGGGTCCTTCCCTTCACTGTCTCACTTTCTCATCTCCTCCTGCTGGTGCTTTCTGAAATCACCTCCCAAATAAATTATTTGCACCAAATCCTTGTCTCAGGGGTCTGCTTCTAGGGGACTCCAATGAAGGTAGTGATCATCTACGGTTTCCTTCTGTCCATCATCTCCACTTTGTTTGCAGAGGCTGCTTTCCCACACTTACTATCCTATGGCTTGAGTGGGTTAGATCCCATTCCCAGGTTCTAGGGGTGGGTAAGTCTCCTATATTATCCAGAGTACCCCATCTTCCTGGCTACAGTGACTGGTTCAAGAATGGGTACGTCACTCAAACCAGGCTGATAGAAATCAAGTTTAGGATTATTGGTGGAAAGAGAAGTCATCCTTCCATGATTACTAAACTCCATGAAGATGTACAGTCGGGATGTCAGCAGACCTCTTCCACCTCCCAGGAAAGGCTTGTCTGGGAATGAAGCCAGCACAGGGGATCATGGGGCTAGGAGATGGAGAGAAACTGCTCCCTGATACCATGCCCGAGTCCCTGTTTTAATAGGTTTTATTGTTAATTAGGTGTGGCAAGGCCAATCTGGAGATGATTGCCATTGATACACTAGCTTGTTAGACTCACAAGATCCCAAAAGAAGGAGTACATGTCACACCCCCCCCCCCCACCCCCCGGGGAAGCACCAGAGTCAGGCAGGAGGCAGAAGGGGAAGGGAGCTGTGGGCAAGAACCTTTCTTGTGGTTTCTGCCGGAAGGAGCAGATGAGAGAGGGTAGCGAGCAGGCTTAAGATTGGCTAGTTTAAAATATTTCAGTCCAGGCATGGTGGCTCACGCCTGTAATCCCAGCACTTCGAAAGGCTGAAGTAGGCAAATTGTTTGAGCTGAGGAGTTCAGCACCAGCCTGGACAACATGGTGAAACCCCATTTCTACAAAAAAAATGCAAGAATTTTTTGTATTTAGGGGAAGCTGGGTGAATGGGATACAGGAATTCTCTGTACTAATTTTGCAACTCTTCTATAGTCTAAAATTATTTCAAAATTAAAAACTAAATAGCCCAGGTGCTATGGCTTATGCCTGTAACCTCAGTACTTTGGGAGGCTGAGGTGGCCAGAGTGTGGTGGTGCGCCTATAGTCCCAGCTAAGGTGAGAGGATGGCTTGAGCCCAGGAGGTGGAGGTTGCAGTGAGCTGAGATCATGACACTGCACTCTAGCCTGGGTGACAGAGTCAGGTACAAAAAAAAAAAAAAAAGAGAGAGAGAAGGAAAGAAGGAAGGAAGGAGAGAAAGAAGAAAGAAAGGACAGAAAGGACGAAAGAAAGGAGAGAGAGAGAAAGAAAGAAAAGAAAGAAAGAAAGGAGAAACAGAGAGAGAAAGAAAAGAAAGAAAGAGAAAGAAAGAAAGAAAGAAAAGAAAAGAAAAGAAAAGAAGGAAGGAAAGAAAGAAAAAAGAAAGAGAAAGAAAAGAAATCTTTCAGTGGACCCTGGCCTGGGGTATAGGGGGTGTTTCTGGCTTCCTGGCACCTGGTCATGGGTGATTAGGGCAAGTATATAATGTCCCAGGGCATGAGAACCTAGTAAGGGAGGTGGTTAGGGTTAGACCCTGGAATGGTTGGTTTGTTTTGAAAAGTACACTCCAGGAGGAGGACTTCTCCTAGAAGAAGCGGGTTGGGGAGGTGACAAGGAAGCCTGAGGCAAGTCCTGACTCAGGACTCAGGCTTCTCATGACGTTGTCTAGAACAAGCAGCGTTCAGCATATGGATGCCAGGAAGATGTTAAATCTTCAAGTTTACAGAAGCTAGAAACATGGTTCATCCAGTCCCTCGATCCAACCATACCTTGATTTTGGATGTTGTCAGTTACGTGAGCCAATAAATTCCTTCTCTTTTGCTAAATCCAGTTTAAATAGTGTCACTTGCAAACAAAAAGAATCCCACAGCTAATTAAAGGCAGATTTTGGAGTAAGAAACCCGATGTCTTAATATCTTGGTCAGTGTTTCTTCCACTGCACCTCTGAAAGTACTCAGCTGTGCCCCAAACCTATGCCACATTTCTCCAGACTGCAAGAAGCAGTGTGGATGACTCAGTGGAGATCATAATGACATCTGAGTGATCAACCACAGCCTCCAGTTGCCACTTGGTGAGAGAACAAAGGAACTGTGGCATGCTCAGCTATGGCTGCAAGCCCTTCAAATGAAGCCAGGCACCTACCCCTTCATTCCATTCTCTTTAGGATAGCAGATTAAAATTCCAGAAGTGTGCACCTGTTGTGTATTCAGGAGGTTGTTTTTGTGCATAAAGAGACCACTTGAGGCCCTGTAAGCAAAGACTAATGGGGCTGAGTCAAAATCTGGGAATTTGATGAACTAACACACTCAAATGAAAATGATTTGTGGGCAAGTACGAATAGAATAAATGCCTTGGGGTTGTAATGACATTGCAGTTAGAAAGTGCTTTCCTGTCCTTCAGGGTCTGCTGCCAAAACAAAGTTTTTCCAGAGGGTATTTTTAAGAGACTGCAAGTTCTCAAATGCAGGTGAAAGAGGGAGACATCATCACATCGTCTTGGCACAGGGTTTGACTACTAAAAACAAGACTCATATTAATAATGGATTTAGCAAGATAAGAGTTTGTTTCTCTCTCACATGAGTTTTCCAGCTAGTGTGGCAACTCATTCTGTGAAGTCATCAGGGTGCAGGCTTCTCTCACCTTGGTGCTCTGCCATCCCCAAGATGCTGCCCCCATCTGCAAGCACCAAGATGGCACCCCACTGTCCATATTCTATACGTCAGGATTGGGGAAAAGAGGAAGAGAGAATATACCTCTTTTAAGGGCACAGTACAGAAGTTGCTCACATCTCACTGGCCAAAACTTAGTCACCTGGCTACACAAACTCATATCTGGGCTTTATTCTAGGCGGCCCTGTGCCCAGCTAAAATTTGAGGCCCTGGCTTCTGTTGAACAGGGTTTCTCAATTTGAGCACTACTAGTATTTCGGGCCAGATAATTCTTTATTGTAAGGGGCTGCCCAGTTCACTGTAGCACATTTAGGACCATCTCTGGCCTTCACCTACAAGATGCCAGTAGCATCCCTCTATCAAGTTGTGACAACCAAATATCTCCAGACTTTGCCAAATGTCCCCTTGGAGACAAAATTGTCTCTGATGAAGAGCCACTGCTATTTAAGCAGGGGAGAGTAGAGACTGGGGGACAGCTAGCCACCTCTGCCAGATATAAGTTGATATTTTTTATTTCTTTCCTCCTCCTATACAGAACAGGGTGGTCATTAAGAGCACCACTTTAGAAGTCTTACTAAACAATCAGTGCACTCACGGCTTGATGCTCATAGAAGCCAATACCATGGCAATGGCTTTGGAGAGAAGAAAAGCTTTCTTTGGGATTTACAATAGAAAAACATGGAATCGACCTAAATGCCCATCAATAATAGACTGGATAAAGAAAATACGGTACATATACCACATGGAATATCATACAGCTATAAAAAGAATGAAATCATGTCCTTTGCAGGGACATGAATGGAGCTGGAGGCCATTATTCTTAGCAAACTAATGCAGGAACAGAAAACCAAATACCACATGTTCTCTTATAAAGTGGGAGCTAAATGATGAGAACACATGGACACAGAGTAGACAGAAAGAAAGAGAGAAAAGCTTTATTGCAAGTTGACTGGCAAGGAGAGAGGAGGAAATGGTCAAATCTGCCTTCCTGAGTTGGACACTGAGTCAGGTCTTATAAGCATAGGGTAATGAGGCACAGTCTGATTGGATCTTGCAATGAGGTGATGCTGGGAAGCATGATCTGATTGCATCCTGCCACGGGGTGACACCAGGGCTCAATTTGATTGGATCCTGGATTTTGCCATGTGGTTTTCACTTCTTAATTCAGTCCCCATTCCTTGGTCTGAGAACTTAAGTTCCAACTGTGGTTGTACACTTGGTTCATCTGGGCATGCTCAGGTTATGTGACCTTTAACCTTGATATCAACTGAAAAACAACTCACAACTTTGTTACATAAAAGTTGAACCAGATTGGTCTGGTGTGGTTACAGAGGCCAGGTGGACTTGAATTCAAATTCTACCTCTGCCACTTATGAGTCTGTTTTTCCCATACAGAAAATCTGGTTGGGTGGCTGGGTGCTTTCAAATGAGATAAGTAGAAAGTGCCCAGCGCAATGCCTGGCACACAATACACACTCAAAATCACTAGATATTAACATTGAGGCTGGTTTTGTTTGGGTGATGGTGGAGGAGTCTTGGGGAACTTTTCTGGCGGGAAAGGATGCTTGGGTCATAGGGAGTTGTGCAAGATGAGGGAGGCTGATGGTGACCACTGCTTGACTGGGGACCAAAAGAATTTTGGAGAGCCGAGCGATACTTAGAAGGTGAACAGCAAGGACATAAGTTCTTTCTTATATAAAAGACAGAATTAGGACTAGCACTAGACCCATGAATTACATTTAGTGTTTTCTTCTCTATTATTATACCGTGACTCTGAGTAACAATAGCCCAGACATTGGTTCTGGGCTGATTATTCTCCTACCTATGTAGCCCTGACTTTCTGTATCCATTGCATTAAACAGAAAACCTAATCAATGGTGTCTTTAAAAGATAGAGTTGTCTCTCATATAAAAAAGTTCTGCAGGCAGGTGTCCAGGGTTGGTATGGCAGCAGGAATCCAGGTTCCCCTGCCTCACCATGGTTGACATGTGCCTTTCAACCTCAAGGTCACGGCAAAGTCACAAGTGGTCACTGCAGCTCCAGCTGTCCCCTCTGCATGCCAAGTAGCAGGAAGGAAGAAAGAGATGAGCAAAAGTGTGACTCTCATCTGAGACGGCCCCCTTTTAGTCTCTACCCAACAGAGTCTCTACCCAACAACTTCTACTTCCATCTCTTTTTTTTTTTTTTTTTTTTTTTTTTTTTTTTTTTTTTTTTTTTTTTTTTTTGAGACGGAGTCTCGCTCTGTCGCCCGGGCTGGAGTGCAGTGGCCGGATCTCAGCTCACTGCAAGCTCCGCCTCCCGGGTTTACGCCATTCTCCTGCCTCAGCCTCCCGAGTAGCTGGGACTACAGGCGCCCGCCACTTCGCCCGGCTAGTTTTTGTATTTTTAGTAGAGACGGGGTTTCACTGTGTTAGCCAGGATGGTCTCGATCTCCTGACCTCGTGATCCGCCCGTCTCGGCCTCCCAAAGTGCTGGGATTACAGGCTTGAGCCACCGCGCCCGGCCTACTTCCATCTCTTTAGCCAGAATGATCTCTGAATGGGTGATGTAGTTTTCTAGCCAGACATATTGCCTCTCCCAACATAATCAGAGTTCCTTTGGAAGGAATAAGGGGTAACAATGCATAGGCAACTAGAAGATTCCATCTTACCTTCCAGGGTGGGGATCTGTGAGCATCTGGAAGAAGAATGATGTGGAGAGAGAATGAGAGAAAGCAAAAGAGAGAAGACAAAGAAAAGGGGAAAAGGAAAACTGTTGAGTCCAATTCATTTTTCTTTTTGCTTTTCAGACAGAGTCTCACTCTGCTGGCCAGGCTGGAGTGCAGTGGTATGATCATGGCTCACTGAAACCTCGACTTTCTGGACTCAAGCAATCCTCCTGTTTGGACAAACGGAGGCAAGATGGCGCAGTTCCGGGTTCTTCACCGTCAACTTTCCCGCGCCCGGGAAAGACAGGGGTCGACTGCACGGGCACAACCCGACCTCCGACAGAGAAAAACCGGAACCCGCCTAGCCACGCCTGCCTCCCCGCCCCCGACCCGCCTATGTCCCGCCCACTGCCCGCCCACTCCCGGGCCCAGGACATAAAAGCCGCTCCCGGCGGGCACGAGGTGCGAACTTCCTTGGACCCTCCTCCTACGCAGGACCCAGGAACCTCATGGGAGAACACCGGTGCGAACTTCCTTGGTCCCTACTCCTGTGCGGACCTAGGAACCTCGCCGGAGAACGCCGGAGCGACTTCGTCGGCCTCCACCACTGGAGACTGGTGAACCTCGCTCCCTCCTTCACATTGGCTTGTAAATAAAGTTTTTTTGCCTTGCCTACTTGCCTTTTCTCTGGCATTTGCTCTGGGGGTCGCATTAAAGCAAATCAATAGGCACCTGCCATCATGCCAGGCTAATTTTCGTACTTTTGAAGAGATGGAGTTTTACCATGTTGGCCAGGCTAGGATCTGACAGTTCCTGCCAGTTCCAGGAACCCACGCCGCTGCACACGTAATGTCCTGGAGGCTGGGGGTAAACAAAGGCGACAGACTGCAGGTCAGGGCTTCCGAGACCCCTGGGAAGGGCATTAGCCTGAGAAGAGCCTAGTTGTTAACAGCCTGGCTGTCTGGGTTTGAATCCTACTTCCTAGCTGTAAGACCTTGGACAAATTCCTAACCTGTCTGGGCCTTGGTTTCCTCATCTCTGAAATGGGGGATAAGCTGACTTCAACTCATATGAATGAAATGAGATAATGAGTATAAAGCCCCTGGTGCATGAAAAGGCTAACTATTATAAGTTAGGGCCAGGTGGCTCACACCTGTAATCCCAACACTTTGGGAGGCCCAGGCGGGCAGATCACCTGAGTCAGGAGTTCAAGATCAGCCTGGCCAACATGGTGAAACCCCATCTCTAGTAAAAATACAATTAGCCAAGCATACTGGTGCATGCCTGTAATCCCAGTTACTAGGGAGGCTGAGGCAGGAGAGTCACTTGAACCTGAGAGGCGAAGGTTGCAGTGAGCCAAGATTTTGCCACTGCACTCCAACCTGGACGACAGAGCAACACTCTCAAAAAAAGAAAAAAAAAAAAAAAAGGCTAACTATTATAATCAAGGTCCTCAAGGTAGCCAAGAAGGGAAAAAAGAATCGTGCATGAAACGTTTGTCCAGTTCATGTTGGGCACTGGGCATCACGGATGAGCCTACAGGTGTCTGTCACCAAGGTGGGCTCCTCTGTGGCAGCTCCTGGGCCCTGGGACTGCCCTGTGCTCATGGCTTCCCCTCCAGACTCAGGCTCAGGGCCCTTGGCATCTCCTCTTACTTTCACTGCCCAGACAGGAAGGCCCCTTGGCCTGAGCCCAGCCATTTATCTAGATCCTGGCAGAGCTCGGACACGTAATGGTGCCCAATGCATGTGACTGGAACCCCTGCATTGGACATGTAGGAAAGGAGGCCAGCCGGCAAAGGTAACCCCACATTCCCACAGCCAGCAGGAACCCGAGCAAAGGCTTCGACCCAGGCTTCTGACTTGCAAACCAGTGCTCCTTCCTCCTTACACAGTAGCAACAGGGGAAGGTGGCCTTCCGGGTTGCCAGAGCCGAGTGGTACCAGCAATAGAGTGGAAGCTCACACACAGGCCTGCCTGCTTCCTGGGTTAGGGTTAGGATTTTTACGGCTCCAGGAGGATGATGCATTGTGTTTGATCATCATTTTTTTTTTTTTCTTTTTTTTTGAGACAGAGTCTCATTCTTGTTGCCCAGGCTGGAGCACAATGGTGTAATCTTGCTCACAGCAGCCTCTACTTCCCAGGTTCAAGCAATTCTCCTGCCTCAGCCTCCCGAGTAGCTGGGATCACAGGTGTGTGCTACCACACCCAGCTAATTTTTGTATTTTTAGTAGAAACGGGATTTCACCATGTTGGCCAGGCTGGTCTTGAACTCCTGGCCTCAGATGATCCACCTGCCTCGGCCTCTCAAAGTGCTGGGATTACATGCGTGAGCCACTTTGCTCGTCCTGATCAGCTTCTCTCTTTTTTCTTTAGAGACAGGGTGTCACTCTGTTACCCACACTGGAGGGCAGTAGCACAATCATAGCTAACTGCAGCCTCCAAATCCTGTGCTTGAGCGATCCTCCTGCCTCAGCCTCCAGACATACAGGCATGCACCACCATGCCCAGCTAATTTTTAAATTTTTAGTAGATATGGGGTCTCACTATGTTGCCCAGGCTGGTCACAAACTCCTGGCCTCAAGTGATTCTCCTGCCTTGGCCTCCTAAGGTGCTGGGATTCCAGGCATGAACCACCATGCCCAGTCTCATTTCTGTTTTATCTAGAACATGTTTTCATCATGCTGACTTTTTTGAGAAGTCCAGGCTAAATTTAATTTCCATTTTGTCTTTTTATCAGTGGAAAAAGTAGCATATTTATGTTGGGGGACAAAGATGAATCAAATAGGAAGAAAATGTAAAACGCATTTGGGGCCAGGTGCAGTGGCTCATGCCTGTAATCCCAGCACTTTGGGAGGTCGAAGCGGGCAGATCACCTGAGGTCAGGAGTTTCAGACCAGCCTGACCAACATGGAGAAACCTTGTTTCTACTAAAAATACAAAATTACCCAGGCATGGTGGCGCATGCCTGTAATCCCAGCTACTTGGGAGGCTGAGGCAGGAGAATCGCTTGAACCCAGGAGGAAGATGGTTGCAGTGAGCCGAGATTGTACCATTGCACTCCAGCCTGGGCAACAAGAGTGAAACTCCATCTAAAAAAAAAAAAAAAAAAAAAAAAAAAAAGGAAAATCAAACCGCATTTGGTGTTCAAAGCTTCGCCTTCCTCTCTGTATGATGAGTCCTCACTCTCCCAGCAGCCCATGCCTCTGCCTGAAACCTCCATGGCTCCCACGAGTCTGGTTAAAGCTAAGGGGTCTCAATGCACCCCAAGTCCTGGGGGTAGTCAGCCCCTCTCACCTTTCCCTCATCCTCTCACACAAGAGTCATTTACTGTCCCTCCAGTTATGCCCGGTCACGCAGACACTCTGCTGCTCAAATGCCCTCACCCCATCCTCATCCTGCTGCCAGGCCACCTCCCTCCAGAATCCACCTTGCCTGCCAGGTGGCCACAGGGACCCTCACCATACTGTCTGCTTGTGGCAGTGCCCTCCAGCCTGGGGGGGTCTTCCAGAGCAGATCTCTGGCCAAGCGCACTGGCTCATGCCTGTAATCCCAGCACTTTCAGAGGCTGAAGCAGGTGGATCATCTGAGGTCAGGAGTTCGAGACCAACCTGGCCAACATGGTGAAATCCTGTCTCTACTAAAAATACAAAAATTAGCCAGGTGTGGTGGCGCACGCCTGTAGTCCCAGCTTACTCAGGAGGCTGAAGCGGGAGAATCTCTTGAACTTGGGAGGTGGAGGTTGCAGTAAGCCGAAATTGCACCACTGCACTCCAGCCTGGGCAACAGCGAGACTCTGTCTCAAAAAAAAAAAAAAAAAAAAGCTGCTGAGCTCTGAATTAAGCTGCCCTGGCACACAGTGAGCTTCCAGAATTGGTCCCTTGACCTCTAAATCCACCAAGACCCAGGGAACATGCCCACCCTGAGGACCCCTAACAATGTCCCAGTCCCAACACTGTACCCTGAAGCTGTCCCCAAAGGTTCCCCTTCCACCCTCCCTGACCACTCTCTGGTATCTCAGAGCCCTAGCAACACCCCTATAGAGGGAGGGTTCCACTGCATGGAGCGGGCATCGAGCACTGTGCTTATAACCAAGCAAAACACTCCCTCTGTGCCAACATAGGTGGGGCAGGTCACGTTGGGGTCTGTTTGCCCTGTCTGCCCAGTGCAACCTCCCTGGCGAGTGCCAGGGTTGTCTATGCATCCTGTGAGCCCCAGGGTCTATGTACACATATGTGTGTCTGTGCCTCTGTGTGTGTGTGTATGTGTGTGTGTGTGTGTGTGTGTACACTGCGCATCTGAAAATTGTCCTGAGTGCTGTCTTGAGTATCCTCGAGCTGTGTGTGCGTGTGTCCCCCTAGCAGTATCTCAGTATTTTTGCCTGTGGGAGCTGCATACGGTGAGCTGCACACCTGAGTGCCAGGTGAGTCGGGGGCCGGTCCTGTGCCTGCGCATCTGTGTGCTGGCAGTGTCTGCATAGTCCTCTGTGGGTACATGTATCTGTGCACCCCAGAAATGGGCAGTCACCCAGGGGACCTCTCTACGGTGACCCCAAGGGATGGAGAGTGAGATAGGGACAGTATGTTCTCTCTGTGTGTGTGTGTGTGTGTGTGTGTGTGTGTGTGTGTCACAGGGGTTTGTTGTACAGGGGCACAATCTGTTCTTCTCCCACCCCCAAGCCGGGCCCTTTCTGCCCCTGCTCCTCCCACCCTCTGGTGTCTCACATCTCAGGGACAGGTGGAATGAAGGCTAAGTTCGAGGACCCCAGATCAGGCCATCCGGGAGGCTTCCGCGCTGCTGGAGAGGGTCACAGCCGGTTGGCGGAGGGAGCCAGGAGAGGACTCTGCGCCCCTGGGGAAGGGTTGGGCTAGTTCTGGGTCCCTGGGAGGAGTGAGTGGGGGGTCCTGCAGAGGGCTGGGGCGCAGAGTGGGGGTGAGCATTAGAAGAGCGAGCTGGGGGCTCTAGGGCTCCTAGGAACTTGGGGAGGGATGGGAGGCAGGGCAGCTGGGTCCCTAGGAAGGGCTGGAGGAATCCCGGAACTCCTGAGTTCCGGAAAAGCCCCTTCCTCACTCACCCTCGCCGGACCCGGGGCCAGGTCCAGGCAACAGCAGCAGCAGCGACGGCAGCAGCAGGAGCAGCATGATTGGCAGGCACACAGGTAGCGGCCCCATCGGAGGGTGGCAGGGGTGGGACGGTGCTGCCGGGCCACCGGAGGCACCAAGCCCGGCGGACACACACCCCGCCTGCCACACCGCAGCCCGGCCCCGACCTCACCTTCCCTCAGGACCCAGGCGGAGCCAGCTAGGGGCGGGCACCTGGGGTGGCGCAAAGGCGTCCTGATCTCTGCATCTTGGTCTCTGAAGGGGCTCGAGAGGCCGCCGGGGCGCTGGGCAGGGGACTGGGAGTCAGACCCAGGGAAGTCTCCTCGGAATAAGGGAGCAAAAGGCGCTCTTTTGATGTTATTATTCCCCCAGCCCCTCCCCCGCTCACCTGGGCGCCCAAAGGGAGCAGAAGACTTGGAGGAGTAGTCCTGAATTTAACGTTTTATTTTATTTGGCCGGGCGCAGTGGCTCACGCCTGTAATCCCAGCACTTTGGAAGGCCGAGGCCAGCGGATCACCTGAGGTCAGGAGTTCAAAACCAACCTGGCCAACATGGCGAAACTGTCTCTACTAAAAATGCAAAAATTAGCCGGGCTGATGGTGCGCACCTATGATCCCAGCTATTTGGGAGGCTGAGGCACAGGAATCTCTTGAACACGGAAGGCAGAGGTTGCAGTGAGCCAAGATCACACCACTGCACTCCAGCCTAGGTGAGAGCCAGACTCCGTCCCTCTCTCTCTCTCTCTCTCACTCTGTCGGTATAGAGAGAGATGATTGTCCCCAGTCTCTCTCTCAGTCGAGAGAGAGAGACAGACAGACAGACAGACGGAGGCTGGGCGCAGGGCTCATGCCTGTAATCCCAGCGCTTTGGGAGGCCGAAGTGGTTGGATCACCTGAGGTCAGGAGTTCAAGACCAGCCTGGCCAACATGATGAAACCCCATCTCTACTAAAAATACAAAAAATTCCCCGGGCATGGTGTTGGACGCCTATAATCTCAACTATTCAGGAGGCTGAGGCAGTAGAATCGCTTGAACCTGGGAGGCGGAGGTTGCAGTGAGCCAAGATCACACCACTGCACTCTAGCCTGGGCAACAAGAACAAACCTCTGTCGCACACACACACACACACACAATTAACCAGCACATGTGTGTAGTCTCAGTGGCTGGGGAGGCTGAGGCACAAAAATCGCTTGAATCTGGGAGGCAAAGGTTGCAGTGAGCCAAGATTGCACCACTGCACTCCAGACTGGGTGACAGAGCAAGAACTATCTCAAGACCGGGTGCGGTGATTCATGCCTGTAATCCCAGCTCTTTGGGAGGCCGAAGTAGGCAGATGACCTGAGGTCAGGATTTTGAGACCAGCCTGGCCAACATGATGAAACCCTGTCTCCACTAAAAATACAAAAAAATTAGCCGGGCATGGTGGTGGGCACCTGTAATCCCAGCTGCTCGGGAGGCTGAGTCAGGAGAATTGCTTGAACCCAGGAGGCAGAGGTTGCGGTGAGCCAAGATTGCGCTATCCACTCCAGCCTGAGTGACAAGACCGAGACTCCGTTTCAAAAAAAAAAAAAAAAAAAGACTCTGTCTCAAAAAAAAAAGAGAAGTCTTGATCTGTGATCTTGGGAAAAGCTGTTCATATCAAGGATGCCATCTTCCTCTGGCGAAAAACTTCCCTCTTGTGAGATTATGAACCCAAAGTTCAAGATCCTGAAGTTTTGCTGTAGTGTGGATGGCAAGGACATTCTTTCTCTGATGTTCACAGAAGAGCCAATCTTCAGGTTCTAGATTGTGAAGGAATTGATTGTCCCAAGTCAGTGAGCCATAAAAAGCTTTCAGTACCTGGTGAAAATACACTGTAGCATAATCATCTACTGTTATAATATCAGCCCTCTTGCATGGGAAAGCAACCAAAAAACATGCATTGAAAATGACAATTGACAACTGAAATGTTTAAATGGCCCATGAGGTAGCCAAATGCACCTGAAGCTTTGTCTTCTCAGGAATACGGATTTGACAAACCAAACATTGGCTATGAACTGTTCTAGCAATTTGTAAGTCAGCACAGCAATACATATTTAATTTGGATCATTTTGTCTTTTCTATGATGAGTCATGGAATGCAGAGCCTTTTATTTTTCGTTTTTAGACGGAGTTTCGTTCTTGTTGCCCAGACTGAAGTGCAGTGGCACTATCTCGGTTCACCGCAATCTCCGCCTCCTGGGTTCAAGCGACTCTCCTGCCTCAGCCTCCCAAGTAGCCGGGATTACAGGCATGTGCCACCATGCCCGGCTAATTTTTTTTATTTTTAGTAGAGATGGGGGTTTCTCCATGTTGATGAGGCTGATCTCGAACTCCCGACCTCAGGTGATTTGCCCGCCTCAGCCTCCCAAAGTGCTGGGATTAGGAGCCGTGTGAGCCACCGCGCCCAACTGCAGAATTTTTAATAACAAACGCTCTAAGGAGTCAGGAAGGACAAGGTGGCCATCTTGATTCTCCATGAGTCCATGGTTAACATCGGACTTATGTGCTCTTGAATATCCGTTGTTTCTCCAATTTACGTGCATAGCATTGATACCTAATGGGTTACCATAGGTAATTTGACTTAGACCTTGGAGTTCATTCAAATTGTATATCGAGGCTGGGCAAGCCCACAAAAAAATTAGCTGGGCATGGTGGCACAAGCCTGTAATCCCAGCTACTTGGGAGGAGGTGGGAGAATCCCTTGAACCCGGGAGGAGGAGGTTGCAGTGAGGGGAGATCTCTCCACTGCACTCTAGCCTGGGCGACAGAGCGAGACCCTGTTTCAAAAATAATAAAAAAGACTGGCGTGGTAGCTCACGTCTATAATCCCAGCACTTTGGGAGGCCGAGGAGGGCAGATCACAAGGTCAGGAGATCGAGACCACGGTGAAACCCCGTCTCTACTAAAAATACAAAAAATTAGCTGGGTGCGGTGGCGGGCACCTGTAGTCCCAGCTACTTGGGAGGCTGAGGCAGGAGAATGGCATAAACCCGGGCGGCGGAGCTTGCAGTGAGCCGAGATCGCGCCACTGCACTCCAGCCTGGGCAACAGAGCAAGACTCCGTCTCAAAAACAAAAAAAGGAAAGTATACTCGCCAGATGGGGTGGCTCACGCCTGTAATCCCAGCACTTTGGGAGGCCAAGGAGGATGGATCACCGTAGGTCAGGATTCAAGGCAAGCCTGGCCAACATGATGAAGCCCCATCTCTACTAAAAATACAAAAAGTTATCCGGGTGTGGTGGCGGGCACCTATAGTCCCAGCTATTCCAGAAGCTGAGGCAGGAGAATCACTTGAACCTCTGAGGCGGAGGATGCAGTGAGCTGAGATTGCGCCATTGCACTCCAGCCTGGGCAACAGAGTGAGACCTGTCTCAAAAAATAAATATAAAAAATAAAAAGCTGGTATGATCCGTTAATTCCTGCAGGCCCGACAAAGGCAGCCTAGGAATTCTAGATGAATGGAATGAATAATAACTTGCTAGAAATACATAGGAAACAAAATGACTATTCACAGAACCAAATAAAAGCCTTCCACTAGAAACCAAAAGAAAAAAAAATGGTTATATGTATATGCATACACAAGCAAAGCCAGAAGAGAATAAATAGCAGATGAATGAAAATTAGAAGGAAAAACAAATAGGAAATCATCTCTAAATTTTTTTTTTACTCAATCTACCCTGAATGCTACAGCATTACCCAGGGCCCCAGAAAATACACATAATACTTTATTCCTGATAAACAATTCAGTGTCCTTAAGTCCACCAATATCACCATACATTCTGTGCAAATCAAGACATTTACTCAGCTGGGCACAGTGGCTCACACCTGTAATTCCAGCACTGTGGGAAGCCAAGGCGAGTGGATCATCTGAGGTCAGGAGTCGGAGACCAGCCTGGCCAACATGACAAAACCCCATCTCTACTAAAAATATAAAAATTAGCCCCGTGTGGAGGCGCAGGCCCGTAATCCCAGGTACTCGGGTGGCTGAGGCAAGAGAATTGCTTGAGCCTAAGAGGCGGAGGTTGCAGTGAGCCCAGATTGCGCAACTATACTCCAGCCTGTGTGATAGAGGGAGACTCCATCTCAAAGAAAAAAAAAAAAGATTGTAGACCTAAAGTTAACATTGGCATGTCCTTGATTATAGGAGGTCAGCAAATAATTACTTATGAATAATATGCGGGTGGCAGCCCTTCCCAGATGCCTGAGGCCTTTTCTTGCTCAGTAGACAGCTGTCTGGCTGTTATGTGATGTTAGGAACAGCTATTCATTTGGAAAATGGTGTTGCAATGACCTTCCCTTTTGCATAAGAAGATGGGGGTGCTGGGATCCTGAGATTTTAAATTTTCCTTTACAACGTACCCATATGTGCGCAATATTGAAAAGACATGACAATTGGTCAGGCGTGGTGGCTCACACCTGTAATCCCAGCACTTCGGGAGGATGAGGTGGGCGGATCAGAAAGTCAAGAGATCAAGACAATCCTGACCAAAATGGTGAAACCCTGTCTCTACTAAAAATACAAAAATTAGTTGGGCATGGTGTTGGGCGCCTGTAGTCTCAGCTATTCAGGAGGCTGAGGCAAGAGAATCACTTGAACCCAGGAGGCAGAGGTTGCAGTGAGCCAAGATCGCACCACTGCACTCCAGCCTGGCAACAGAGGGAGACTGTCTGAAAAAAGAAAAGAAAAGAGATGTCAATTGCAGTGCAAAATATCTGTTCCCTTTTGGTCCCCAGTGCCACTGCTACCCCATTCATCGCCAATGTTTGTTCATGTCTCTTCCTGACTACTTTTTTTTTTAGAGATGGAGTCTCACTCTGTTGCCCAGGCTGGAGTGCAGTGGTGTGATCTCAGCTCACTGCAACCTCTGCCTCCAGGTTCAAGTGATTCTCCTGCCTCAGCCTCCCGAGTAGCTAGGACTACAGGTGTGTGCCACCACGCCCAGCTAATTTTTGTATTTTTAGTAGAGATAGGAGTTTACCATGTTGGCCAGGCTGGTCTTGAACTCCTGACCTCAGGTGATCCACCCACCTTGGCCTCCCAAAGTGCTGGGATTACAGGCGTGAGCCACCGTGCCCAACATTATTTCATTTATTTATTTATTTATTTATTTATTTATTTATTTTGAGATGGGGCTTCCCTATGTTATCCAGGCTAAGCTCGAATTTATTTTTATTTTTATTTTATTTATTTATTTACTTATTTTTTGAGTTGGAGTTTTGCTCTTGTTGCCCAGGCTGCAGTGCAGTGGCGCAATCTCGGCTCACTGCAACCTCTGCCTCCCAGGTTGGCAGTAGCTGGGACTACAGGTGCCCGCCACTATGCCGAGCTACTTTTTGTATGTTTGGTAGAGATGGGGTTTCACCACATTGGCCATACTGGTCTCAAACTCCTGACCTTAGGTGATCCGCCCACCTCGGCTTCCCAAAGTGCTAGGAGTACAGGTGTGTGCCACTGTGCCCAGCCTGGGCTTGAATTTCTGACCTCAAGCGATCATCCCTCCTCAGGCTCCTGAGTTGCTGAAATTACAGGTGCCCATCACCTTGTCCGGTACTAGAAACATGATTTTGTCACAACCCCAGACCCCTCTCATTCCCTTTCATAGGAAGACACTGAGCACCAGAGAAGCTTAAGCCAAGGACTAGGGAAACCAAGATTTAAACTCATTTCTGTTGGGTGCCAAACCTC
Source organism: Rhinopithecus roxellana (assembly GCF_007565055.1). NCBI lineage: Eukaryota > Metazoa > Chordata > Mammalia > Primates > Cercopithecidae > Rhinopithecus > Rhinopithecus roxellana. The sequence continues at coordinate 33,587,960 of NC_044568.1, forward strand.
TCTCTGCCTCCTTCTATTGGAGGTGGCTGGGCGCGGTGGCTCACGCCTGTGATCCCAGCACTTTAGGAGTCCTAGGTGGGTGGATCACCTGAGATCAGGAATTTGAGACCAGCCTGGCCAACATGGTGAAACCCTGTCTCTACTAAAAATACAATTAGCTGGGTGTGGTGGCGGGTGCCTGTAATCCTACCTACACGGGAGGCTGAGGCAGGAGAACCGCTTGAACCCGGGAAGCAGAGGCTGCAGTGAGCGGAGAGCATGCCATTGCACTTTAGCCTGGGAAACGAGTGAAAGTCCATCTCAAAATAATTGAAAAAAAAAAAGAAAAGAAAAGAAAAAAGAAAATCAGAGGCTTTGGTCCCTTTGTCTGCAACACTCTGGAGTAATTCTGTCCCTGCCTGAACGTGATCTCCTCAAGGCAAAGTCTGGGTCTCCTTCCTCTTGTGTGCTCAGCCCTGGCCTATCTGCCCCACACTAGGTGCTCAATGAAGGCTTGCCCATGGAAAGTACGGGTTTCAGGCATACCAAGACTTGGAGTTGCAGAGGCTGTGAGTGACAAGCCTTGGCGTGCTATGCCCACTGGGAAATGGGTCTATCTCAGAGTTGGGCCAATAAGCTGGGCTCCCTCCGACGCCAGTGGTCATAACTCCCCTACCCAGGGTGGACCCCTGCAGATGGTCAAGTATGTTGGCTCCATACTTGCCTTGAGTAGCTGGGCGCAGTGGCAGGGCGTGGTGGTGAGAGGTGACAACGTGCTAGCAGCTCTCGCTAGCTCTCGGGGCCTCCTTGGCCTCGACGTCTGCTCTGGTCGACGACTGCTCCTCGTCTGCTCCTCATCTGCTTGACGTCTGCCCTTCAGCCCGCCGCTGCGCTGTGGGGGCCCCGCTCTGGGGCTTGCCGAGACCGAAACCGAATCCCTCTGCTCTTGGGGAGTTGTGGAGGGAGAGGCACGAGCCGGAGCCGGGGCTGAGCGCGGTGCTCGCCGGCCGGCGCAGGTTCCGGGTGGGCGCGGACTCGGCGGGCCCCTCACTCTGCGCGGCCGGCGGGCGCCTGCTGGGCTTGATCTGGGGACGGGCTCCCTCTGGACTGCCGGAGTGCCCGGGCTAGGTGCCGCAAAGTCCCTCGGCAAGTGCCATTGAGAGGTGAAGCCGGCTGGGCTTCTGGGTCAGGTGGGGACCTGGAGAACTTTTCTGTCTACCTAAAGGTTTGTAAACGCACCAGTCAGCATTCTGTGTGTAGCTAAAGGTTTGTAAATGCAGCAATCAGCACTCTGTGTCTAGCAAAAGGTTTGTAAACGCACCAATCAGCACTCTGTGTCTAGCTAATCAGGGTATGGGACTTGGAGAACTTTTGTGTCCAGCTAAAGGACTGTAAAAGCCCCCGTCAGCGCTCTGTGTTCAGCTAAAGGTTTGTAAATGCTCCAATTAGCGCTCTGTCAAAATGGACCAATCAGCTCTCTGTAAAACAGATCAATCAGCTTTCTATAAAATGGACCAATCTGATCTCTGTAAAAGGGACCAATCAGCAGGATGTGGGTGGGGCCAGATAAGAGAATAAACGCAGGCCACCGGCGCCAGGAGTGGCATTTCGTTTGGGTCACTTTGCATGCCGTGATTTACTTGTTCTTTTGCTCTTTGCAGTGAATTTTGCTGCTGATCACTCTTTGGATCAGTGTCACCTTTTTGAGCTGTAACACTCACCCGAAGGTGTGTAGCTTCACTCCTGAAGCCAGCCAGACTGCAAACCCACCAGAAGGAAGAAACTCTGAATAGGTCTGAACGTCAAAAGGAACAAACTAGGGACACACACACCATCTTTAAATAACTGTAACACTCACCGCGAGCGTCTGCGGCTTCATTCTTGAAGTCAGGGAGACCAACAACCCACCAGTTCCAGACACAGTGGCTCGGGCCTGTAATCTCAGCATTTTGAGAGGCTGAGGTGGGTGCATCTCTTGAGGTCAGGAGTTTGAGACCAGCCTGACCAACATGGCAAACTCCGTCTCTACTAAAAATAGAAAAATTAGCTGGGCTTAATGGTGCACGCCTGTAATCCCAGCTACTCTGGAAGCTGAGGCAGGAGAATCACTTGAACCCCGGAGGCAGAGGTTGTGGTGAACCCAAGATCGTGCCACTGCACACCAGCTTGGAGCTCAGGGAGACTATCTCAAAAATAAAGTAGATGGAGAGTCTGGGTGTGCGTGGTGGCTCATACCTGTAATCTCAGCACTTTGGGAGGCTTAGGTGGGAGAATCACTGGAGCCCAGGAGTTTGAGACCAGCCTGGGCAGCATAGGGAGACCCCATTTCTACCAGACACACAAAAAAATTAGGTGGGTGCGGCGATGCATACCTACTTGGGAGGCTGAGACGGGAGGATTTCTTACTCCCAGGAATTTGAGGCTGCAGTGAACAGTGACCATGCCACTGCACTCCAGCCTGGGTGGCAAAGTCAGACACTTTCTCAAACAATAAAAATAAAGCAGGAGGATAATGGTGAGACATGGAGAGAAGGCGTGTTAGGCAGAGAGACCTCAGTAGGCAAAGTCCAAGAGACATGAAAGAGCCAGTGTGCAAGAGTAAATTCCTAGAACTCTGGGAGATGTCAGGAAGCAGAGAGAGCTGGTACTGGACTCCACCTGGTGTACAATCTTGGCATACATCTCCTACCAGGAAAATAAATGACATGTTCTTTTATTCCGGCTTGTGTAAGATGGAAGAAAGCGTTTTTTCTGAGACGCAGTCTCCTCTGTCTCCCAGGCTGAAGGGCAGTAGCGCGATCTCGCCTCACTGCATCTTTGTCTCCTTGGTTCAAGCGATTCTCCTGCTTCAGCCACTGGAGTAGCCGGGACTACAGGCACGTGCCACCACCCCCTGCTAATTTTTGTATTTTTAGTAGGGACAGGGTTTCACCACGTTGGCCAGGATGGTCTCAATCTCTTGACCTCATGATCCGCCCGCCTCAGCCTCCCAAAGTGTTGGGATTACAGTTGTGAGCCACCATACCCGGCCCCCCTTTTTTTTGAGATGGAGTTTCACTCTTGTTTCTCAGGCTGGAGTGCAGTGGCGTGATCTAGGCTCACTGCAACCTCCGCCTCCTGGGTTCCAGCAATTCTCCTGCCTCAGCCTCCCAAGTAGCTAGGATTACAGGCATGCCCCACCATGCCTGACTTATTTATTTATTTATTTATTTATTTATTACTGGAGATGGGGGTTCCACCATGTTGGTCAAGCTGGTCTTGAACTCCTGACCTCAGGTGATCCACTCACCTTGGCCTCCCAAAGTGTTGGGATTACAGGCGTGAGCCACTGCACCCAGCCAGCATTTTCTTATAGTAAAGAAAGTGAAACCATGGACTGGTTATTGAAAGGGAAGAAAGTCAGAGAGTGAATCTTGGTAAGAAAAATAAGAAAAGCAAAAGGAAACAAAAACTTCTAGCTGTCTGGCTTGTATTAGTATTTACCATGTTTGTTGGCATCTTTCTTTGATCAGTGAAATGTGGCTGGGGGGAACCTGTGTCATGTTTTAGCAGAAACTTTCAGAGTCAGCAAGTGGCTGGGCATGTCTCTTTTCTTTGTGCCACAGGACTCTGGATGTTTCCAATGCAGACTAATCCAAGGCTGCTGTGGATGTGTCCTGTGGGAGAGAAATTGACTTAGTCGATTTCTCTGTGGAGAATGGGGGTTATGCTGGGCAGGATGACTCATGCCTGTAATTCCAGCACTTTGGGAGCCCAAGGCTGGCAGATCACTTCAGGCCAGGAGTTCAAGACCAGCCTGGCTAACACAACAAAACCCTGTCTCTACTAAATATACAAAAATTAGCCAGGTGTGGTGGGACATGCCTGTAATCCCAGCTACTCAGGAGGCTGAGGCAGGAAAATTGCTTGAACTGGGAGGTGGAGGTTGCAGTGAGCCAAGGTCATGCCACTGCACTCCAGCCTGCGCAACAGAGCAAGACTCTTATCTCCAAAAAGCAAAACAAAAACAAAAGAGAGAATAGAGGTTGCTTGTTACTGCATCATAATCTTGTTTATCCTGACTGATGTATTAGAGGTACTAATAGCATGAGAGGAACAATTTCCTAAGACACAGTTGACTGACCATGTATTTCCTCAAAACCCCTGAGAGCAGGCTTCTTAGGAGGAGACTCAGTGTGGAATCCCTTTCCAAGGTAGACCCTGGTTCTGTGGCAGGACGAGGCGCGGACAAACCTCGGACACCGGATTAAAGAAGGAAGAAGTTTATTCGGCCGGGAGCATCGGCAGACTCGCGTCTTAAGAGCCGAGCTCCCCGGAAAAGAAATTCTTGGCCTTTTTAAAGGCTTACAACTTTAATGGGTCCACGTGAAAGGGTCGTGATAAATTGAGCAAGCATGGGGAACGAGACTGGAGGCTACATGCATCAGCTAACAGAACATGAAGTTCTGCAATGCTTTTTCATATAATGTCTGGAATTTACAGATAACACAAGTAGTTTAGATCAGGGGTTGATGTCATTATTACTATTTTTTTAACTCCTAAGGCCGGGTGGTGGTGCCAAGGTTGTCTGGCTATTTATCTTACTTTTGTTTCTTTCTAACTTTTTGCTTTCTCTCTTTCCTCCTATCTTGTGAACTAGGCAAGATGGGGGGAGGAGGCAGCAGGAGTAGTAGTGGTCTCCCTTCTTAGTTCAGGTTCCAACTACAAACACTCACCACCTGTGAGACCTTGGGCAGTTCACATTCACTCGCTGTGGCTCAGTCTGCTCAACTGTAAAATAGGTTACATTCTGAAAGATCAAAATCCCTCACATCTAAAATCTCAAAAATCACAATCCCAAAGTGATAGTTCTTGTTGCCCAGGCTGAAGTGCAATGGTGTGATCTCAGCTTACTGCAACCTTCGCCTCCCAGGTTCAAGCGATTCTCCTGCCTCAGCCTCATGAGTAACTGGGATTGCAAGTGTGCACCGTGGTAGTGCCTAATTTTTTTTCTTTTTAATAGAGACGGGGTTTCACCCTGTTGGTCAGGCTGGTCTCGAACTCCTGACCTCAGATGATCCACCTACTTCAGCCTCCCAAAGTGCTGGAATTACAGGCATGAGCCATGGTGCCAGGCCCCTTATTTTATTTATTTATTTTTTTGAGTCTTTTTCTGTCGCCCAGGCTGGATTGCAGTGGCGCGATCTTGGCTCACTGAAAACTCCGCCTGCTGGGTTCAAGCAGTTCTCTGTCTCAGCCTCCCAAGTAGCTGGGATTACAGGCATGAGCCACCACACCCTGCTAATTTTTGTATTTTTAGTAGAGAAAGGGTTTCACCATCTTGGTCAGGCTGGTCTTGAACTCCTGACCTCGTGATCCACCCGCCTCGGCCTCTTAAAGTGCTGTGATTACAGGCATGAGCCACTGTGTCTGACCCCTTCAGTTTTTTAAAAATAACTTTATTGAAATAGATATCACATAGCATGTGAATTCCCCATTTAAGGCATACAATTCAATGACGTTTAGTATATTCGCAAATCCTTTCTTTTTGTGTATATGTACCACATTTTCTTTGTGCATTCATCTGTTGATGGATACTTAGGTTGATTTCATATTTTGGCTGTTGTGAATAGTGTTGCAATAAACATGGGAGTGCAGATGTGTCTTTGATAGACTGAGTTTCTTTCTTGTGGGCATATACCCAGCAATGTGATTGCTGAATGATACGGTAGTTCTATTTTTAGCTTATTGAGGAACCTCCATGCAGTTTTCCATAGTGGACAAACTATTTTACATTCCCACCGGCCAGGCACGGTGGCTCACGCCAGTAATCCCAGCACTTTAGGAGGCTGAGGCAGGTGGATAACAAGGTCAAGATACCAAAACCATCATGACCAAAATGGTGAAGCCCCATCTCTACTAAAAACACAAAAATTAGCTGGGCGTGGTGGCACACGCCTGTAGTCACAGCTACTCGGGAGGCTGCGGCAGGAGAATCGCTTGAACCCGGGAGGCGGAGGTTGCAGTGAACTGAGATCTCCCCACTGCACCCCAGCATGGGCGACAGAGCAAGACTCCGTCTCAAACAAACAAACAAACAAACAAACAAACAAACGAAAAACATTCCCACCAAGAGTGTTTGAGTGCTCCTGTTTCTCTGTGTCCTTGTCAGCATTTGCTGTTTTCTAACTTTTTGATAGTCGCCATTTTAATTGAGGTTAGATGAAATTTTGTTGTGGTTTTGATGTGCATTTCTGTGATGATTAGTGATATTAAACATGTTTACATATACCTGTTGGCCACTTGTATGTCTTCTGTTGGAAAATAGCTATTGAGATCTTTTGTCTTTTTTTTTTTTTTTTTTTTTTTTTTGGCCAATGCTGTCCTTTATTGCGCGGAATGGGGGTGTGGGGGTTAGTGGGGCGTGGGGGCCATGATGGGGGCACTGCTGCTTCTGCTCGTCAGTACATTAATCACGGCGGTGGGACCCCAGCCTCGCCCCCGCGCCCTGCGCAGCCAGGACAGCCCGCCCCTCAGTGCAGGTGCTGGAGGGAGCCAGGGTGCTGCTCCCTGAGGTCACCGCGGGACGCGCGTGGACGGCGGCTGTGCAGGTTATTGAGTGAGCGCGGTGCGGGCAGCGGGAAGCCGGCGGGCCAAGTATTGCACTTAGAAAACAATCCTCTGCCAGGCGCGGTGGCTCAAGCCTGTAATCCCAGCACTTTGGGAGGCCGAGACGGGCGGATCACGAGGTCAGGAGATCGAGACCATCCTGGCTAACATGGTGAAACGCCCTCTCTACTGAAAAATACAAAGAACTAGCCGGGCGAGGTGGCGGGCGCCTGTAGTCCCAGCTACTCGGGAGGCTGAGGCAGGAGAATGGCGTGAACCCGGGAGGCGGAGCTTGCAGTGAGCTGAGATCCTGCCACTGCGCTCCAGCCTGGGCGACAGAGCGAGGCTCCGTCTCAAAAAAAACAAAAACAAAAACAAACAAACAAAAAGAAAACAATCCTCATCAGACAGAGGGTTACCTAGAGGGCCGGGGGCGGGAGGGGTTCCACAGCCGGCTCCTCTCCGCTACTGGGTCGCCCCGTCCCTATTTTACAGCTGGGGAAACTGAGGCACCGAGGTGAAGGGAGTCCCCTCCCACGCGAGGCCGCCGCTGGGGGCAGGGGCGATGGGGGTGGGCGCAGGGCGATCAGGGGGGTACGGCCGGGGGCTCGGAGGGGACTGCTCCCGGTCCCGGCCCGTCCGTCCGACTACTGCTACCTATGGCTCCTTGAGGGGCTGACGGCCGGGGCAGCTCAATGACAGGGCTTTGGTCTGGATGACGCCCCGCCCCCGGCCCGCCTGGGCCCCGCAGGACGGTTGGCCAGGGTCACACGATGGACGAGAGGCGGGAGCACGCGGAGTCCTGGGGGTCCAGGCCGCCCGCGGCACAGGGCGAGGCCGAGTCCATGCCGTCCGGGCTGGACGCCGCGGTCGGGGCAGCGGGCGTGGGCCCCAGGCACGTCATGGAGCTGTTGGCCAGGTGCGCAGAGGCAGCGGGGCGGGGCGCGCCGTGGCTTCGCCCATTTTTCAGTGCGATTATTTGGGATTTTTGTTTTTGAGTTCTTATATATTCTGGGTATTAATCCGTTGATGGATGAATAGTTTGCAAAAATTTTCTCCCATTCTGTGGGTTGTCTCTTCACTTTGTTTGTTTATTTATTTATTTTAGACAGAGTCTCACTCTGGGGCCCAGGCTGGAGTGCTGTGGTGTGATCTCGGCTCACTGCAACCTTGGCCTCCAGGGTTCAAGCGATTCTCCTGCCTCAGCCTCCCTAGTAGCTGGGGATTACAGGCACCCACCACCAACCCCAGCTAATTATTTGTATTTTAGTAGAGACAGGGTTTCAGTATGTTGGCCAGGTTGGTCTAGAACTCCTGACCTCAAATGATCTACCTGCCTTGGCTTCCCAAAGTGCTGGGATTACAGGCATGAGCTACTGTGCCTGGTCCACTTTATTTTTAATTTTAATTTAAAAATTTTTTTCTGTGCAAAAGCTTTTTAGCTTGATGTAATCCTATTTATCAATTTTTGCTGTGGTTGCCTGTGTTTTTGAGGTCTTACTCAAGAAATCTTTGCCTAGACAAGTGTTATAAAGCATTTCCCCAATGTTATCTTCTAGTAGTTTTGTAGTTCCTTTTCTTTTCTTTTCTTTTTTTCTTTTTTTTTTTCTTGACAGAGTCTCTGTCACCCAGGCTGGAGTGCAGTGGCATGATCTCAGCTCACTGCAACCTCCACCCCCTGGGTTCAAGCAATTCTCCCACCTCCCTCCCTAGTAGCTGGGATTACAGGTGTGCACTACCACGCCTGGCTAATTTTTGTATTTTTAGTAGAGACGGGGTTTTGCCATGTTGGCCAGGCTGGTCTCAAATGCCTGAGCTCAGGCAATCCTCCCGCCTCGGCCTGGGCTGGGATTACAGGTGTGAGTCACTGTGCCCAGCCTGTAGTTTCTTACATGTACGTTTTTCATTAATTTTGATTAATTACTTTTATATATGGTGAAGCATAGGGGTCTAGTTTTATTTTTCACACATAGATACATCTCATTTTCCCAGCAGCACTTATTGAAGACACCGTCTGTTTCTCCAAGGTAAGTTTTTGATGGCTTGATGAAAAATGAGTTGGCTGTAAATGCATGGATTTATTTCTGGGTCCTCTATTGTGTTCCACTGGCCCATGAAATTCTTCCTTTCCGATATTATAAAGTCACTATTTTCCCATTTCCCTCCTGTAACCCTTGCTGTGTTTGGGCCAAGCAGGGCAGGTAGGACCCAGAACTTGATGTGGACAGGTGAGGCCAGAGCCTCTCTAGGCTGCTCAAGAAATCTGCGCTGAGGTCCTTGGTCAGCAGGGAGAACCAAATCCCCATTGATGACCCCACAAAAACACTGTTAGGTAAGCCACAGTGTGAAACAGCTGGAGAATTAGAATCCGTGTCATGTCCAACGTTTACTCACACTTATGATTGGGCGACTGGGATACCTAAGCAGGAGGAACCGGAAGAGCACCCTCTTCACCTGCATGTCCAGGTCCCCTTTACGTCACCTAGGGCACGTGTCTGGAAGCAGGGGCTTCTGGGGTAGGGGCAGGCTATGGTCGGGAGCAATGGGGGTGGTGGGCCCTGGGCAGTGGGGGTGGCGATGTTAGTGAAATGTCTGAGGCAGAGTAGAAATCAGGAGGAACAGCATTCCAGCAGGATTCAGAGATAGGTCAGTAGGTAGGCAGACAAGGGATCAGGTGGCCTGGGACTCAGAGGAGCAGTTGGAGTTGGAGGGGAAGGGCCCTGTTTTCCTCTAGTCTTCTTCTGTTTGGGTGCTGAATTAGCACCCCACTGCAGCCCCAACCCCTGTCCCTCCCCTACCCTCACTCTCTGAGTCTTAGAACTCATTCCTTCATCTCCAGCATGCACCTTCTTTTTCTCTTTTTTTTTCTTTTTAGAGACGGAGTCTCACTCTTGTTCCCCAGGCTGCAGTGCAGTGGCATGATCTCAGCTCATTGCAACTTCCACCTCACAGGTTCAAGCAATTCTCCATGCCTCACCCTCCCAAGTGGCTGGGATTACAGGTGCACACCACCACACCTGGCTAATTTTTGTATTTTTTAGTAGAGATGGGCTTCTCTCCACGTTGGCCACGCTGGCTCGAACTCCTGACCTCAGGTGATCTGCCCGCCTCGGCCTCCCAAAGTGCTGGGATTACAGGCATGAGCCACAGTACCCAGCTGCAGCATGCACCTTCTTAAGGACAGTTCCTTTCTGGATCCTTCCTAAGTTTCTGATTTCTAATCCTTCCTAACCCAGTTCACTGCCCCCACCATCACCCTCTGTCCAGGCTTCTGCCTCACTTTCTCTCTTCCTATTCCCACAATTTCCAACAATCAGTCTTGGCCTCAGATTACCGCCCTTCAGTTCCAGTGTTTCTTGGGTCGTCTCTCTCCCCTGATCCTCTCTGATTAGGGGTAGCGGTGTGAGTTGGAATTAAAGCCAGCCTTTATTGGAGTCCTAGGCTGGATTCTGCATTGTGTCTCCGTTGTGTCATTGCACCTTCTTGTTTCCTTCGCTTCTTTCTGCCCTGCTTCATCCTCTTCATACTCTAAGCCCTGTCAGCCCATGCTGACCCCACCGGTGGAGCGCGGCTCCTTCCCACCTGCTGCTTTTCCATCTCCCTCTCTCCATGTTCTGCTCCTGGTCTTTCCTGGCACGGAGGCCTGAGCTCTGAGCTCTTGCCTTTTCACCTCCTCATCACCCCGAGGCAGTGGCCCTGGTCCTCCTCCGGCTGCTGCCGGCCTGGGCCGCAGGGGTCAGCGTGGCCCGGCGGACAGCGCAGTCACACCCCGGGGCGGCGGCGGCAGGTGCAGTGCGAGCGGCGCCCCCTGTAGGCTGGTGTGGGCGCTGCCTGGAGGCTGCTGCGGCGGCGCCGCCTGGAGGCTGGTGAGGGTGCTGCCTGGAGGCTGCTGCAGCGGCGCCGCCTGGAGGTTACCGTGGCGCTCATTGGTGCCCAGAGCCCCGCCCTGGGCTTCCTGGCTGCGTTGCTGCTGCCCCCACCCAGGGCCGCAGGGCCTGGGTTCCACTTGGCAGCGTCTTCTCGCGAGTCGCCTTCGCTACTCCGAGAAGTCGGCGGTGCAGCAGCTAACGCCGCTGCTGCTCGGGTCACCGCAGGTAGCCATATTCCCCTCGGGGCCGGCCGGGCTGTCGCCTCAGGCCGCCCATTCTGCTCCGGCCGCCGCCGCCTCTCCCTTCCCGAAGCCAGAGGAGGCGAGGGAGGAACCCCCAAGCACTGGGCGGCCGCCGCTTCCCCAGCAGCCCTCCAGAGGGAGGATGGAGAAAGACGCCAGGAAGCGGAAGGTCACCGCCGGTCCGAGGGTTGTCCGGGGCTTCCTGCCCGCGAGCCCCGAGCAGCTGCCGGGACCCTCCCTGCCAAGTCGCTCCCCGAAAAGCTGTAAGGTTCTTGGGACTGCAGGGAGTGACAGTTTCCCCTTGACTGTAATGTAAGGCTGCAAACTCGAGCCAGCATTTTCTCGCATAATAGGTATTTTCAGTCAAAGCCTTGATAATACCACCTCTTTCTGATTATACCTGCTTATAAGAACATTGTACATGAAAATAAGATATTTATGAATAGTTTCCAAAGTTTGGAGGGATCAAGTAGGAGAAAAAACAAACGCTTCCACCCCCCTTTGTTCACAAAAGTGTGCTTTACCAAATCGGTGTAAATTATGATACTTCTGAGAAAACGTTTCTTCATGTCAGAAAACCAACCAAGGGCCGGGCGCGGCGGCTCAGGCCTGTAACCAACATTTGGGAGGCCCAGGCAGGGGCGATCACCTGAAATCGGGAATTGGAGACCAGCCTGGCCAACATGGTGAAAGCCCATCTCTACTACAAATACAAAAACTAGCTGGACGTGGTGGTGGCCGCCTGTAATCCCAGCTACTCGGGAGGGTGAGGTGGGAGAATCGCTTGAACTTAGGAGGCAGAGGTTGCAGTGAGCGAAGATGCCGCCACTGCACTCCAGCCTGGGTGAGGGAGTGAGACTCTGTCTCAAAAAAAGAAAAGAAAAAGGAATGAATCAACAATGTTTTAAATGCAAGTTATAAAAATATTCTCTTAATAGATTTTTTGTTTTGCTTGATCTCACTTAGCAGTTTTTTGAACCATTGTTTCCTTATTAGAAACCACTAGTAATTGGTTTTTAGTTCATTTATCTTTATTTTTATTTTTATTTCTGAAACAGAGTCCCAGTCTGTCACCCAGGCTGTAGTGCAGTGGCATAATTTTGGCTCACTGCAACATCTGCCTCCCAGGTTCAAGCGAGTCTCATGCCTCAGCCTCCCGAGTAGCTGGGATTACAGACGTGCACCAGTACGCCTGGCTAATTTTTGTATTTGTAGTAGAGACAGGGTTTCACTGTGCTGGCCAGGCTGGTCTGGAATTCTGACCACAAGTGATCTGCCTCTCTTGGCCTCCCAAAGTGCTGGAATTACAGGCGTGAGCCGCTGTGCCTGGCCCATTGCTTTTTTTAAAAAATATTTACTTTTAATGTATTGAGGGGGTATAAGTGCGAGTTTCTCACATGCTTATATTGCATGGTGGTGAAGCTGGGTAATTCATGTATCTGGGTTATCAGAAAACTGTGTTCAAGAAGACTGTTGATAGAGTTTTCTCCATGAAAGACAGATTTGGGGCCGGGCACAGTGGCTCGCGGTTGTACTCCCAGTGCTTTGGGAGGCTGAGGGGGCGGATCACGAGGTCAGATTGGAGACCAACCTGGCCCACTGGTAAATCCCGTCTCTACCACCAACAATTAGCTGGGTGTGCTGGTGGGCAACCGTAGTCCCAGTTACCTGGAGGCTGAAGCAGGAGAATCGCTTGAACCCAGGAGGCAGAGGTTGCAGAGAGCCAAGATGGCACCACTGCACTCCAGCTGAGGTGACAGAGCCAGACTGTTGTCTCAAAAACAAGAAAGAAAACAAAAGAAAATTTGGACTATTGCCAATTACAATATTTTAGAGAAGAATTCAAACAGTAATTGGTGGATGATGGAAACAATAGTTATGATAAAAATCTGATGAAGTTCCCAGTTCACAAGGAAACTTAATTGTCTTATGTGCAGCATTTTAAGACAGTAACCCCAGTCATGACTGACAGCATCACATCAGGACCACCAGACTTATTATTTCATATATCTCCAGAAATAATTAATAACTTTTTTTTTTTTAGATAGATTCTAGCTCTGTCGCCCAGGCTGGAGTGCAGTGGCACGATCTTGGCTCACTGCAACCTCTGCCTCCCAGGTTCAAGCAATTCTCCTGTCTCAGCCTCCCGAGTAGCTGGGACTACAGGCTTGCGCCACCACACCCAGCTAATATTTGTATTTTTAGTGGAGACGGGGTTTCACCCTGTTGGTCAGGCTGGTCTCAAACTCCTGACCTCAGGTGATCCACCTGCCTTGGTCTCCCAAAGTGCTGGGATTACAGTGACGGTGCCCAGCCATTCATAAAATATTTATATAAATATAACTTTAGCAAATATTTAGCATAACAATCAAAATTACAAATCATAACATTAAATTTGTATAAATATATGTAATTTTTGGAACATGTATATCAACAACATACCCATAAATATAACTGAGATGAAATCTAATGTCACCTCATTTGACAGTGCCCTCCCATGCAGTATCACCCCATTTGACAATGCCCGCCTATACAATCTACCAAATAAATCGAATCTTTTTTTTTGTTTTTGTGACGGAGTCTAGCTCTGTCACCCAGGCTGGAGTGCAGTGGCGTGATCTTGGCTCACTGCAAGCTCCGCCTCCTGGGTTCACGCCATTCTCCTGCCTCAGCCTCCTAAGTAGCTGGGACTACAGGCGCCCACCACCATGCCTGGCTAATTTTTTTTTTTTGTATTTTTTTTTTAGTAGAGACGGGGTTTCACCATGTTAGCCAGGATGGTCTCGATCTCCTGACTTCATGATCTGCCTGCTTCAGCCTCTCAAAGTGATGGGATTACAGGCGTGAACCACGCGCCCAGCCTTTCGAATCTTTTAATACCTCTACAAGATGAAGATGCATTCTTTACCTCCCAAGGAACCTAGCTGAAAAATCTCAGAGTTAATTTTAAGCCAAAAAGACTTGATTTAGGATTTTGACGCTGGAGAAACCCATCAAAGATGTCAAGTTTGAAAACACTTGATCAAAACAGAATCACAGGTCACTATTAAAAGAATATTCATGGCCGGGCGCGGTGGCTCACTCCTGTCATCCCAGCACTTTGGGAGGCCAAGGCGGGCGGATCACGAGGTCAGGAGATCGAGACCATCCTGGCTAACATGGTGAAACCCTATTTCTACTAAAAATACAAAAAATTAGCCCGGCATGGTGGCAGGCGCCTGTAGTCCCCACTACTTGGGAGACTGAGGCAGGAGAATGGCGTGAGCCCGGGAGGCAGAGCTTGCAGTGAGCCGAGATTACTCCAGCCTGGGTGACAGTGAGACTCTATCTGAAAAAAAAATATATATATATATTCATTTAACCGGAGACTTCCAAAGCAATACAGAAAGCTACATGGATATAAAAACCTTAACCCTTTAAAGGTCAGTTTTGCTAAGTAATCAAAAAGGGACTTGAATAGAATCAGATGCCAGAAAGAGTGTGTACAGGTTATGAGTGAAGACAAATGATTACTTTGGTCATATCTCCATTTGCCACCTGATACACATGAGAATGGCATCTTTACTGACCAAAAGCCAGTGTTATATATAGGAGGTGGAGGAGGCACTCTTGGACTTGAGACAAGACATTGTTGTGTAAAATTTCAATGACTGTTAAAAATCTTCTCCCATATGCGCTAGAGAACACATAACATGGCCTTTAGAATGAGATGGGCATTGACTGGCTGCAAGGTCTCCGCACTTACTAGCTGTGTGACATTGGACAAAGTGCTTCATCATTCTGAGACTCAGTTTTTAAGGGAAAAACAACTATCTACCTTGTAAACTTGCTAGCAGGTTTAAGTGTAATAATGTGTGGGAATGACTGCACTGTGACTAACATGTAGTAACAGCTTAATTAATGTTAACCCTTATCATTATCGTGTAAGAATGTGAGTTACATGAGAGAGGAACCTCATCAGTTTGTTCTCTGCTGTATCCCCAAGACCATGAATCATGGCTGGCATGTAGTAGGCATTTAATAATATTTGTTCAACAGGTATTTGGCAGTCTCGGAGGGCAGAAAGGGGCTGGGAAGATTTTTAAATAACATTTTTTAAAAAGTCACATTGTCCTGCAATACCCATTTTTCTTGCGTATTTAGGAAATTGAGGGTTTTTTCCTAGAACATGCTGACATATGGGAAATAGGATGCAAAATTTGTACGAATGTTTCAGACACAGTTAGAGGTTTCCAAGAGATTTTGTGCTGGGGAGGCTGCTTGCTACAAGCTCCCAAAGCTCTGGGAGGACATAGTATTCATCCTCAGCAGAGGCGTGAGGCAAGAAGCTCCAGGGAGCACCCCAGCCTTGGACTTTCAGCGTAGTGTGTTAGGTCTTTATAGTTTGGGCCCACAGCACAGCGAAGTCACAGGTCTCTGGCTTCCTGTGACCTTTACCCTCTTTGCCAAGGGAAAATGTGACCCTCCAAAGCAAGAAACTTGAGGGTGTGGGTCACCCCAGCCTTGCCATCTGCCCAGAGCCTGAGAAGGAAGGAACAATGATCCTCCAGGTACCTCACAGCGCTGCTACAGGTGGCCACTGCCCTGGGATCACCCAGCCATGTCGGGCAGCCTGAACCCCATCTGCAGGGATGTGAGGAGGAAAATACAAAAGTCTTTAGGTGAGCACTGAGAAGGCAGATGCAGCAGAAACCTCCAGGCGGTAGCTACCCAGTGTTGCACTTACGGTGGAGACAGAGGGTAGCTGGCGATCATGTGTACTTACATGCTAGGGTCACCAGGTGGCACTATGGCCTCATCTGTGGCTCTGAAAATGAAGCTTTGGAAGGAGATCATTACAGCTAACGTTTAACAAGCCCCTACTATGTGCCAAATCCTTCACCCCCTCGCAACAACCTAATGAGCTAAGTATTCTTATTATATATATTTTATAGAGAAGGAAATGCAGACAT
Source organism: Rhinopithecus roxellana (assembly GCF_007565055.1). Taxonomy (NCBI): domain Eukaryota; kingdom Metazoa; phylum Chordata; class Mammalia; order Primates; family Cercopithecidae; genus Rhinopithecus; species Rhinopithecus roxellana. The sequence continues at coordinate 33,603,590 of NC_044568.1, forward strand.
AAAGAGGTGAATTATCTTACCCAGATCACACAGTTAATAAGCGGTGGAGGCAGAATAGAATCTCAACAGTGTGGCTCTGGAGCCCACATGCATTGATTCGACAGGTGTTTATTGAGCACCTGCCATGGACAAGGCCTTGTGTGATTAAATAGGGTTATAATTAATAATATAAAAATGGCAAATCACTAACACTTTTTAGACTTAACATTTTCTTTTTTTGTAGGTTTCAGGCACATAACTGTATATCCAGTAATAGTGAAATGGATCCCACTGATTATGACAGAAATGATGATATGTTTGAATGGCTTGGATGTTTTATAGGTATGATCTGGTGAAACCTTGAGAGAAACTGAATGACGAATGAAACTTTATTGTTCCTGTTTCACACAGAAGAAAACTGAGGTTGAAAGGGGTAAAGTAATTTTGCATGGCATGAAGTAGAAATTCAGAGTACAGGAATTTGAACTTGGTTCTGTCCTTTTCTGAAGCCCCCATGCTCTTGACCACTATAGACTCAAACGTCACCTTGTTTTTCCACTCATTCAACAATCTTTTTTTTTTTTTTAATTATCTAATAGACTGGCACTCATCATAAGCCTGTGTTCTCATTCTGCAGGTGGTGAAGCTCTCTATTGTCCTGACCTCACAGTTCCTGTCCCATGACCAGGGCTAGCTCACCAAGGAGCTGCAGCAGCATGTAAAGTCAGTGACATGTCCGTGCGAGTACCTGAGGAAGGTGAATGAGTGCAGACAGATGGGGCCCAGTGCCCTTGAACAGTCAGTGACATACCCCATATGAGTACATGAGGAAGGTGAGTGACTGCAGACAGATGGGGCCCGGTGCCCTTGAGCAGTTCCCGGGTCTCGGCTGCCACATGTCTCATAGCGGGCGATGCTGGGGGAAACTTACACAGTCACGGTACTGGCTTCTTCCTCTTTTTCCTTCCATACAAGTGGCTTAGGGACGGGGTAGAGTACTTGACTTATTTGGATAAAAACCACTATCTTCTGTCAGAAACTCAAAAGGAATCATTGCTGGCATGTTAGCCTAAAGACAAGCAACCGAACAAGTGCCCAACGATACTTAAAAAGGTTATTTATTATCTTGCCAAATTTAGGCTGGGGGTGGTGGCTTATGCCTGTAATCCCAGCACTTCGGGAGGCTGAGGCCGGTGGATCACCTGAGGCCAGGAGTTTGAGACCAGCCTGACCAATATGGCAAAACCTCATCCCTACTAAAAATACAAAAATTAGCAGGGCATGGTGGTGTGAGCCTTAGTTCCAGTTACTCAGGAGGCTGAGGCAGGAGAATTGCTTGGACTCAGGAGGCAGAGGTTGTAGTGAGCTGAGATCACGCCATTGTACTCCACAGACTATGCGACAGAGCGAGACTCTGTCAAAAAAAAAAAAATTATCCTGCAAAATTTGAAAAGGAAATCCAAATCAACAACTTCTAAACTATTTTTTAACATGACTCATAATAAGAAATCCATTCTATATTATATATATATGTTCTATATTTTTGAATAAAAGAATTAACAAAATCATATTTATTTTACAACATGTAAAACATATTTTTTATTCTCCATTTGTTTTGAATGCTCTGTGCAATCTACAAAAAGTCCAATAGCAATAATTAAATTGTTCATTAAATTGAACATTATCTTGTTTTTTAAAATGATAATCTCAAAAATGATCTTTTATTTTTGAGATACATATATATATATATTTATTTTTATTTATTTATTTATTTTTTTGAGACAGAGTTTCACTTTCTAACCTAGGCTAGAGTGTAATGGCACAATCTTGGCTCACTGCAACCTCCGTCTCCCGGGTTCACGCAATTCTTCTGCCTCAGCCTCCGAGTAGCTGGGACTATAGGTGTGCGCCACCACGCCCGGCTAATTTTTGTATTTTTGGTAAAGACGGGGTTTCACCATATTGGCCAGCTAGTCTCAAACTCCTGACCTTGTGATCCGCCCACTTTGGCCTCCCAAAGTGCTGGGACTATAGGTGTGAGCCACTGCGCCCGGTCCGAGATAAAATTATTTTAACAATATACTATTAAGAGAAAAACACTGGCTATGAAAGAATATACATAGTTTTACCCTATCCGTTTAAAAATAAAGATTGAAAGAATACATATGAAAATAACTTTACTTTTTTTGGGTAATACTTTACTGCATTGTCTGAAGATTGACTGTCAGTACGCATTATGAAGCTACATGGCTAACGTTGAGTACTCACTGTGTGTGCCAGGCCCTGGGCTCATGCTCTACATGCGTTTATATTTCATTTAATTCTCTCCTCAACCTGAGATGGTATAGCCACCCCCATTTTACAGAGTCGAAACTGAGGCTCAGAGACTGAAAGTTAAGCCTGAGGTTGCAGTCAATAAGAGGAAGAGCTGGAACTGAAACCTACGTGTGTCTGACCACCAGTTCATGTTCTGATGGCAGGCTAGTCTGCTTCGCAGCGTGGAGTGTGGAGTAGATGGTGCATGCCTGCTAGGATGGGCTAAGTATCACTGTAGGTAACAAACAGCCACAAACAATGGAAATGTACAACACTGAAGGTTCTTTTCCTGCCCATGCTGCACATCCTCCATGGCTCTCTTGGGCCCTGTGCTCCACATCCGTTCATCCTGCCACGAGAATAAAGGAGCAGCCTCCATATGGGAGCTGTCAGCTGCTCTAAGAGAGGAAGGAGAGGGTGGCCAATCTTAATGGCTCCCAATTCTCTTCCCTTGAGGTGACACGCTTCACTTCCACTCACATCTCCTGGGTCAAAGCAAATCCCATGGGTACATCCACTTTCAAGTGGCCCAGGGGAGAACCTGAAATACTCGGTGGACTCCATTAAGGCCACCATATGGTGTCAGCCTGCATCGGAGACTGTGGACGGACAGAGGAGGAGAGTGGGGAATTGATGGGAAATGACAGCAGGGCTCAGTCACCACGGATTTGCTTTATCCTCAACCAGGTGGAGTTTGTCCCAGAGCTGCACAAAATTATCACCAGCACGATTTAGCGGGGTAGACTTCAGAAAAAGCAGTTTGGTCAGATGTAATCAGCAGTGAACTCACAATCAACTGAGTGACATTGAGTCAGTAAATCTCTGGCTGCCTCAGTTACTCCATATGATAGTTTTGAGGATGGGAGCACTGAAAGAGTTGATTTGGAAGGATATCAAGAGTGAAAATTCCAAGATTTTACTTTCTATAAGTTAAATCCAGGCACTATCTTTCCTGCAAGTCTCTTAGTTCCTTTCAGATTTCACAAGTGAGAGTGCTCAGATTAGGGCTGGAGGTTGTAAACTGTTGCTCCCACCCCGACAGTGCCCCTGTGTCAGGCGTGTATTCTGTGCATTTTCCTGTGCTAAACACTTTCCCAGAACATCGTGGGGCCTGATTTTTCCTCTTTGTTCCAATGGCCCTGGGTGAGTCAAGTGCCCATTCAATGACGAGGACACAGAGATCTTAGAGAGATACTCCATGAGGCCCCAGGTGCCAGCCTGTACCCTGCCGGAGCATGAGGCAAGGGATAGGGCATCGTCTGTCAGGGGTGGTGGTCAGCCAGGCTTGGTGACTCTACTTGCTCACGAGACGATCCTACACCTGCCACTTCTGATGGATCCACTGCCTCTGTGCCTGCCTGTACTGCTGATGCTCCAGTGGCTGCCTCAGCACCCCAGCCTAGGCCCAATGCCACTGAAGACGGACCTGCCTCCTGGGGACCCAGGAGTCCTACCACTCAGCTGTCCCCAGGAGTGCCCAGATCCTCATTCTTATCCAGGACCTAGGAGCCCTATCCCCTGGCCTTCCCTTATCAGCCGTAAATGATCATTTACGGCTGCTGCTGTTATCATCATCACTGCCTTTAGTGGCCAAGGGCCTTCCAAAGTGCCAGCTCTGGAAAGAAAGATGCCCTTAGGGGGTGATGACACTCAGGTACACAAGCGCTCAACAGAGTGCTACCTCCTATCCTCAGACAGTCTTTGCACGCAGCCATTGGCACTCCCATTGTATGGAAGGAAACCAGCCCAGGGTCACACAGCTGGTCAGCAGCAACACAGCTGGTCTCAAATCTAAGGTACCTGGCCCTGCCTCCATGAGAGACCAGCCTGCAAGGGAGGTTGATCCTGGCTTTGGGGAAGCCTTTCCTGGGCTGCACGAATAACCTCCCCTGTTTGAAGCCCCAAAGCCTGCTCACATCTCCTTCCTTTCCCTGTCTCTGCTTGGGCTATAATCAAGTCGATGCTAACAACCCTTCATGGGCATTATGGTACTCTCTGCCGTTCACTCTTGGGCTAATCTGACTTCAGCCCCCACTTACTTGGTCTCTCCTTTACAACCAAGGCAACCCAAATCTAGGGCTTTTTTGTTTTTGTTTTTTTGAGACAGAGTCTCACTCTGTCGCCCAGGCTAGAGTGCAATGGCACGATCTCAGCTCACTGCAACCTCCCCCTCCCAGGTTCAAGGGATTGTCCTGCCTCAGCCTCCTGAGTAGCTGGGACTACAGATGCATGCTACCACGCCCAGCTAATTTTTGTATTTTTAGTAGAGACAGGGTTTCACCATGTTGGTCAGGCTGGTCTCGAACTCCTGACCTGGTGATCTACCTGCCTTAGCCTCCCAAAGTGCTGGGATTACAGGCGTGAGCCACCTCGGCCAGCCAAATCTAGGGCTGCAGCATGGCAGCAACATACAAATAGAATTGAATTCCATAGTTTTGTTATCCCTGTTTTTTGTTTGTTTGTTGTTTTTTGAGACGTAGTCTTGCTCTGTCGCCTAGGCTGGAGGGCAGTAGTACGATGTCAGCTCACTGCAACCTCTGCCTCGTGGGTTCAAACTATTCTCCTGCCTCAGCCTCCCGAGTTTCTGGGACTACAGGCACCTGCCACCACACCTGGCTAATTTTTGTATTTTTAGTAGAGTCAGGGTTTCACCATATTGGCCAGGCTGGTCTTGAACTCCTGACCTTGTGATCTGCCCACTTTGGCCTCCCAAAGTGCTGAGATTACAGGCATGAGCCACCGCACCCAGCCCCTGTTTTGTTTTTGTTTTGCTTGTTTCTTAGGGTTGTTTTTCTATTTATGGTAAAGGCATTGGCTTTCCATTTGTAGCATCAACAGAATATTTCCTGTTTACACTAACCTTATGTCATAGTAAAGGGCAAAGGGATTTAAAGCAGTGGTTTTCAGCTGCCAGAGGCCTGAGTGAGTTTGGGTGTACTCTGTGTGATCGGGCAGAAGAAGGCCTTTGGGAAGTTTAGCTGAGAACAGGGCCAGGAAAGGTGATGGGCAGTGGGGGGGGTCTGTCCTGGTCACCAGTCCGCTGGGTCCTGCCCACCTGCTTGGCACTCCCCACCCATCACTCATGATGCTGCCAAACCCTCTGGGTATTGTAGCCAAATCCCCTGGGAGAGAAGCTGATGAACTTTGTTCCTTGAAATGCACAGATTCCTTGGACATCCCTGGTAGGTCAATCATGAAAGTCAACTTGGTTTTCTCCCCCTCATTTGGGTTCAGAATTTAAAGTCTACACTCACAGGCAGTAAGATGATATAGATAAGTGACATCATCACTCTGTTTCAGATGTGAAAACGTCTATGTGGGGTAGGGGTGATTTGCGACCACACAACCTTGTGCCACGAAGTGGAATTCCCAGGCCAGAGGGAGACATTTTATTGCCATGTCATGATCTTATCATTGAGTTTAAAGGCAGTCTTGTTTCATTTTGGATTCTTTCTTATGTTTATATCTTATAAGGGCACTTTGACTGTCCAAGCAAATAATAATTTTGAGTTAACTTTTATTCATTGACTTTTTTTTTTTTTTTTTGAGACGGAGTCTTGCTCTGTCACCTGGGCTGGAGTGCAGTGGCACAATCTCGCCTCACTGCAAGCTCCGCCTCCTGGGTTCGTGCCATCCTCCTGCCTCAGCCTCCCGAGTAGCTGGGACTACAGGTGCCCGCCACTATGACCAGCTAATTTTTTTTTTTTTTTTTTGAGACGGAGTCTCGCTCTGTCGCCCAGGCTGGAGTGCAGTGGCCAGATCTCAGCTGACTTCAAGCTCCGCCTCCCAGGTTCACGCCATTCTCCTGCCTCAGCCTCCCAAGTAGCTGGGACTACAGACCAGCTAATTTTTTTACATTTTTTGTACAGACGGGGTTTCACCATGTTAGCCAGGATGGTCTCCATCTCCTGACCTCGTGATCCACCCGCCTCGGCCTCCCAAAGTGCTAGGATTACAGGCATGAGCCACCACACCTGGCCTTATTCATTGACTTCTAGCACAATTATATGATCAGAAACATGCTGTGTGATTTGATTCCTCTGAAATATATTGAGATTTGCTGGAACAAAATAAGTTAGGTTAATTTTTGTAAATGTGCCATGCATGCTTAAAATGAATGTATCTACAACATTTGTTCCTGAGATACAGGTTGATGAATGGATGGCTACATGGATGTGATGGAGATGGTTACTATTGGGACCTTCCACATCCTACTGATGTTTAGTTGCTTAGGATATGAATGGATGAGCGGGGACTGTAAAACCTCTCACTCTGCTTGGGTATGAGGTTCTTCCTGTCATCCCGCCATCTTGTTTTTTACGTTTTGCCTCCAGGTTTGACCTTGAGGAATCCTGGGAGCTGAGGAAGGAAGCAGCCACCCAGAAGCAGGGACAGGGAGCTGGTTGGGGAGGACTAGAAATCAGAAGGTTTGTGAAGGCTCCAGAGAGCACCTCTCCTTGAGGGGAGCGTGGGGGGCTGAGATGGGGGAGCGGGCATTGGAAGGACGCCCGCGCTCAGTGCAATGTCCACTGTGAGGCAGCACGTTCCGGGGCGGTGATTGGTGGAGAGGGAGTATAAAGCCCCAGGGTTGCTAAGGCAGCGCCTAGACGGAAGACGGTTTGCTGGAAAGCAGAGCCCTGGTCCCCGTCTAATTGCTCCTGAGCCTCCCGCTCCCTTGCCCCGCACATCCTGTTGCTTCTCTGATTGACCTTCTCCCTGACCTGTAGCTAAACCTTCCACCAGTACTTGAGAAGTTAATTTGAACCGGATCCTTTCCCACACCCCTTCCTCCTCCTCCTCCCCAATAGCCCCCTTCTCCTCCTTTACCTTCCGTCCCCTCCCCTCCCCTCCCCCTCCCCAAGTCAGATCCGGGCCATACCCATCCCCTTCCCTGCCCCCGCCCTAAGCCACCCCCACCTCTGTCCTGGCCGCCTCAGGGCGCCCTGAGAGGATCGGGACATGCGGATGCGGTGGCTGCTCTTTTGGCTCCTCCTGCTGGGATTTCTCAGCCATCAGTCAAACTATGTGAGTAGAGGCTGGACCCGCGGGGTTTCTTCCTTGTTATTGGGCCGTGTCACGCGGCATGAAATTACACAGCTCAGGCCTGTAATCCTAGTACTTTAGGGAGCCGAGGTGGGCAGACCACTTGAGTCCAGGAGTTCAAGACTAGCCGGGGCATCATAGCTAAACCCCATCTCTACAAAAAATGCCAAAAAAAGATTAGTCGGGCCTGGTGGTGCGCACCTGTTGTACCAGTTACTGGAGAGGCTGAAGTGGGAGGATCGCTCCGGCCCAGGAGTTGAAAGCTGCAGTGAGCCGAGATTGCCCCGCTGCACTCTTGTCTCAAACACAACGAATCAAAACAAAGTGAAATGTCATTTGAGTTTTGTGTCATCTTGGTTTTTTTTTTTTTTTTTTTGAGACAGAGTCTCACTCTGTCGCCCAGGCTGGAGTGCAGTGGCAAGATCTTGGCTTACTGCAACCTCTGCCTCCCGGGTTCAAGCAATTGTCCTGCCTCAGCCTCCTGAGTAGCTGGGATTACAGGCGCAGACCACCATGCCTGGCTAATTTTTGTATTTTTAGTAGAGACCGGGTTTCACCATCTTCGCCCGGATAGTCTCTATCTCTTGACCTTGTGATCCACCTGCCTCAGCGTCCCAAAGTGCTGGGATTACAGGCGTGAGCCACAGCACCAGGCCAAAATATATAACCTTAAGTGTAAGTTTACTAACTTTGAAAAGTACATACACCAGCATAACCCAACCCCCTCTCAAGATCTACACTGTTTGTTTGTTTGTTTGTTTATTTTGTTTTGAGATGGAGTTTCTCTCTTGTTGCCCAGGCTGGAGTGCAATGGCACAATATCAACTCCCTGCAACCTCCACCTCCTAGGTTCAAGCGATTCTCCTGCCTCAGCCTCTTGAGTAGCTGGGATTACAGGCATGTGTCACCACGCCTGGCTAATTTGGTATTTTTAGTAGAGATGGGGTTTCTCTGTGTTGATCAGGCTGGTTTTGAACTCCCAACCTCAAGTGATCCTCCCACCTCAGCCTCCCAAAGTGTTGGGATTACAGGTGTGAACCACCGTGCCCAGCCAAGATCTACACTATTATGTCACCCCAGAAAGTGAACTCTCCCTCTTCCCAGCCAATCTCTTTCTTATCATAGGTTAGCTTGCTTATTCTGGAATTTCGTGTATATAGATGCATGCCATGCCATAGGTACTGTTTTGTGTCTGCCTTATTCTACTCAACACAATGTTTCTGAAATCATTATCATTGTTGCACAGTTCCCTAATGCCATCCTTTCCATTTCAGACTCAGTATATGCTGAGTTCAACCTGTTGAAGGGCTATCTCTGTTTAATTCACCATCTTGAAAGAAACATTTAAAATTAAGATGTTTTCAAGAACATATAGTTAAATCCTAAGGTATCGACGTAGAAATGTTATCACAAGCTGTCTGAACTTACTCAGGGGAAGTATTTGTCTTCATTCACATAAGAGTCTAATGGAATTAATATCAACAATGTTAGAGAAATTCCACACTATTCATGCCATTTTGCCATTTTCATAATCTCCACCTTGGTAATTTTTTTTTTTTTTTTTTTTTGAGACAGAGTCTTGCTCTGTCACCCAGGCTGAAGTGCAGTGGCATGATCTCGGCTCACTGCAATCTCTGCCTCCCTGGTTCAAGCGATTCTTCTGCCTCAGCCTCCCAAGTAGCTGGAACTATAGGCGTGTGCCACCATGCCCTGCTAATTTTTTGTATTTTTAGTAGAGATGGGGTTTCACCGTGTTAGCTAGGATGGACTTGATCTCCTGATCTTGTGATCCACCCGCCTTGGCCTCCCAAAGTGCTGAGATTACAGGCGTGAGCCACTGCGCCTGGCCCACCTTGGTAATTTTTAAGCACTGAAATTTGATACTTATTTGTGAATGAAGGCATCTCTTCATTGTATTTTTTTTTTTTTTTTTTACTTATGCTGAGTTTTAAATGACAAAAATTCACATAATCCAAGAGAGAAGTATGATTCAGAGGGATTCTTTTATCATGTGATATGTGATAAATACAACCAATGTTATACATCCATTTAAAAAATAAGTAAATAAAGAAAAGATAATTACTGGCCAGGCTGTAATCACAGCACTTTGAGAGGCCAAGGTGGGTGGATCATGAGGTCGGGAGTTCGATACCAGCTGGCCAAGATGGTGAAACCCCGTCTCTACTAAAAATACAAAAATTAGCGGAGCACAGTGGCAGGCGCCTGTAATCCCAGTTACTCAGTAGGCTGAGGCAGGAGAATCGCTTGAACCTGGGAGGCGGAGGTTGCAGTGAGCTAAGATCGTGCCACTGCACTCTAGACTGGGCAACAGAGCAAGACTTTGTCTCAAAATAAAAGAAAAAAAAAAAAGAAAGGAAAAGAAAGAAAAGATAATAACTTTATATACTTAGCTTGTCTTACTCGTGAGTGACGGGCTGCATGTGGCCCAGGACAGTTTTGAATGCAGTTCAACACAAATTTGTAAACTTTCTGAAAACGTTATGAAATTTTGGCCAGGTGCGATGTCTCATGCCTGTAATCCCAGCACTTTGGGAGGCCGAGGCAGGCAGATCACCTGAGGTCAGGAGTTCGAGACCACCCTGTCCAACATGGCAAAACCCCGTCTCCACATAAAATACAAAAATTAGCCAGGCATGGTGGCAAGGACCTGTAATCTCAGCTACTCAGGAGGCTGAGGCAGGAGAATGGCTTGAGCCCAGGAGCTGGAGGTTGCAGTGAGCTGAGACTGCACCACTGCACTCCAGTCTGGGCGACTGGGCGAGACTGTCTCCAGAGAAAAAAAAAGAGTTTTGTTTTTTTTTTAGATCATCAGCTATTGTTAGTGTTAGTGTATGTTATGTGTGGCCCAAGACAACTTTGCTTCTTTTAATATAGCCCAGGGAAGCCAAAAGATTGGATATCCCTGCTTTATACCAAGAAAAAAGACACCCTACATTTGCAATGCCCAAAAACACTACCAGCCATCCAAAAAACATGAAACTGGTAACTTCTGTTCTTTTTTGTAGCAGTGGAATCCCATGGTGATATCTGAGGGATGTGGTTACCTTTTGGAGGAGGGTAACGGTTTCTAAGAATGATTCTTTTTGACTGAAATATTGTCAGTGTCACTGACCTTTTCGTTATTTCCACTATTATTATTTCAGGTTATCAGTTATCTGCCTGACCATTTTCAGCCTGGGCCTGACTTTTTTGGAATTCCTTGGAGAGCTATCATTATTGTGTTTCTGGGAATTTCTACACTTGGCATTTTCCTCTGGAAAACTAGCTTTGGTGTGAGTATACTAACTTTCTGTAGAGGTATACTTGTAATCACAAATGAGAAGAAATTATTTAAAACAATTCATGTTTCTGGACTTCATTATAAATATGTGGTTTTACCCAAAAAATCAGGGAAATGATTTATTAACATAAGAATTATGAAAATATCTGCCATTTACATTATGAAAATTAAATAGGTTGGTGTTTGTTTAATAGAATGTCAGGAGAGCTTTTGGTCAAAAATAAGTTTTTTTAACCTTTGTGCTCTTTATCAGAAATGGAGTATGAAGTTTCATCACTTAAATAGGAAATTCTTTCTAAACTCTTCTGCTTTATAATTCTATCGTATGGGTGGAAGGAAAGCTTCCATTCCTCCCTCTAAAGATTCACCGCAGAAATGAGCTGACGGCTGGGCGCGGTGGATCAAGCCTGTAATCCCAGCACTTTCCAAGATGGGCAGATCACGAGGTCAGGAGATCGAGACCATCCTGGCTAACACGGTGAAACCCCATCTCTACTAAAAAATACAAAAAACTAGCTGGGCGAGGTGGCGGGCAGCCTGTAGTCCCAGCTACTCAGGAGGCTGAGGCAGGAGAATGGCGTAAACCCGGGAGGCGGAGCTTGCAGTGAGCTGAGATCCGACCACTGCACTCCAGCCTGGGCGACAGAGGGAGACTCCGTCTCAAAAAAAAAAAAAAAAAAAAAAGAAATGAGCTGATAACAGACAGCTTAACAGGAGAAGAAAAACATAGAACAGGTATAAACATGAGAGCCAGCTGAAAAATGAGGCTGCTAGAAGGCCCAGATGGTTGATGCTTAAAGAGCACCCTCTTCTGAGGGGAAAGGAAGATAGACAGAGATGTAGGCAATTTAGAGGGGCAGCAAATGACTTTTAGGGGAAATGAAAGAGCCCAAGGAACAAACAATTGGCCTGAGACAAAGTTCCTGTGAGATCATAGGGACAAGGTGACAAACTGCAGGAAGGTGAAGGGCAGAACTGCACTGCGTCTCATGCTGCAGAGAAAGCCCCAGAGAATCTCTTAGAACTGCCCTCCAGGGAATCAATGAAAACTGTGTCTGGGCAGGGTAATTTCGAATGACATCAGTCAAAGTGCATGTTCCCAGTTGCAATTGGAGAGAAATCAGCATGTCAAAAGTCTGTACTTGGTAAGAATTTGGCTGCTAAGTTATGCCATAATTTGCCTTTTGAGCCTTTTTGTCCATTGGGTAAATTGAGCTCTACATTTTCTCTTGCCATTCATGACAGTAAAAATGTGGTTGTCTGGGGGCTGAACCTCCTTCTGAACGATGATCCCAGATAAACGTACTAATACCACAAAGCTTTTTGATATTCAAGGAAAGAGGAAGTATGTTTTATTTTTACAACCTAGATAATTACACATCATTTGGCACTGCCTTCCAAGATATGTACAAAACAGAAAATATATGAGTTATGAAGGTATCTAGGCCCAATTTAACATTCTCTACCCCACTTAGTCCTGAAAAGAGAATTTTTAGTATAAATTGGGGGACTTTTTTCGTTTGTTTGTTTTGTTTCTGAGACGAGTCTCCCTCTGTTGCCCAGGCTGGAGTATAATAGTGTGATCTCGGCTCATTGCAGCCTCCACCTCCTGGCTTCAAGCAGTTCTCCTGCCTCAGCCTCCCAAGTAGCTGGGATTACAGGTGCCCACCACCACGCCCAGCTTATTTTTGTATTTTTAGTAGAGTCGGGATTTTACCATGTTGGCCAGGCTGGTCTCAAACTCCCGACCTCAAATGATCCTCCCACCTCAGCCTCCCAAAGTGATGGGATTACAAGTGTGAGCCACCACGTGAGCCGGGGAAAGTTTTTTAATTTACCACTTCTTAAAAATTCCATTAAGGAAAGTTCAGTTGAGCTGTTTGACTTGGATAACTTTGCACCTTCTCATCTTTCCCCTTGTCATCTAGTCATCTACCTCATTAGCTCCTAAGGAGAGACATCGTGGGTGCCATGAAATGTTCATGCATGACAGCGTTTCTTCACTTCTCATTTCTTCATGTGTTTGACATTCTCCTAGCTGCAAACTGGGCCAGCTACCTTTCCTATGAAATCTAGCAGTGGCTGTGGGATAGATGTGGTTGCTCTTTTATCTTTTTAGATTACCCATTGCTTCTCTCGAAATCCTAGTACATGTTTTGTTTTTTATCCTATGTGCAGAAATCAGAAAAAACAAATTCTACAAAGAATTTGACAGATATTATTTCAGGCCAGGTGTGGTGGCTCACACATGTAATCCCAGCAATTTGGGAAGCTGAGGCAAGTGAATCACTTGAAGTCAGGAGTTCAAGACCAGTTGGGCCAACATGGTGAAACCCCATATCTACTAAAAAGATAAAAATTACCCAGGCATGGTAGCGGGCACCTGTACTCCCAGCTACTTGGGAGGCCGGGGCATGAGAATCGCTTGAATCTGGGAGGTGGAGGTTGCCGTGAGCCAAGGTGGCGCCACTGCACTTCAGCATGGGTGACAGAGTGAGACTTCATCTCAAAAAGAAAAAAAAAAAGAAAATTAAAAAAAAAAAGAAAGAAAGAAAGTTATTTCAGTGACTACCTCAGGAAATTCAGAGGTATCTGATCCACATCTGAGATAGGATTTGCATTGTGTCGTAGCTATGATGAGAACATATATTTAATATCTTAGAAGATTAAAATCATACAGTGACAGTATGGAAATCTTGGTGGGAATTCAGTTGTTAGTGAGAATGTTTTGCATTAGGTTCAAACCAGCCTCAATGAGGGTGATGTCAGGGAAGGGAAAGTGGACTCTGAGTAGAACAGGGACAGAAGGAAGATGCTCCAGAGCGGGGGTGAAATGTTACAAATCCTGGAACTCAGAGAGCTGAAGGTAATTACATTCTTTGCAAGTTGTGAAATATGTTAACCTGTGGTAAAATACTTAATAATATGATAATTACCATCTAATCCTGTTGAAGTATACAGTTCAGTTGTGTGACGTATATGCATGTCTTTTTTTTTTTTTTTTGAGATGGAGTCTCACTCTGTCACCAGGGTGGAGTGCAATGGTGCGATCTCAGCTCACTGCAACCTCTGCCTCCCGGGTTCAAGCAGTTCTCCTGCCTCAGCCTCCCGAGTAGCTGGGACTACACGCGTGTGCCACCAGGCTTACCTAATTTTTGTATTTTTAGTAGAGACGGAGTTTCACCATCTTGGCCAGGCTGGTCTTGAACTCCTGACCCTGTGATCCACCCACCTCGGCCTCCCAAAGTGCTGGGATTACAGGCATGAGCCACCGCACCTGGCAGTCATTCTTAAATTATTATTTCCTAGGTGTCTTTCCTCAAGATTGTCTTAAAGTTACAAAATGTACATGACAGATCCACGGATGTACAGCGGAGAGCCTGGAGGTCCAATAGCCGTAGGCAAGAAGGTATGGCTCTGTTGGAATCCCCATAGCATGGAAATGAGTTTGACCTGGAAAGGGAAAGAACAGCTGCTTACCCTCAGGTTTCTCACCTTCTTCTCTCTTCACCCTCAGCAAGGGCTGAGGTCCACTTGTACACACACAAAGAAAAGGGTTTCTTCCTTTCCGGGAATTAAAATTGCCCTGGAAGACCTCTTTACTTCACGGAGTTATATGGAAGCCAGAGTTCGAGCTGAAGTCCATAAGGTGACAACGAAGGTCAACAGTCATTACCAAATCAATGGACAGAGGAAGACTACCGAGAAAGGGTAAGATGTGCCTTGACACAAACACTGTTGTATGAACCATGTGCCAATCAAAGTAGACAACTGTAATGTCCTTGAGAATATTTTCTGCAATATTTGTGGCAGATTCAGTGGGTACAAAATTGAGTTTGTCCTTTCTGCTTGATTAGTGTAATCTGCATAACTCCTTTCCCTTCCTACATTCTTGTTTGTAATTTTTTGGGGAGAACAGGAGGTGCTAGTACTGGCATTGGTTTTCCTTTCTCTCTCTCTCTCTCTTTTTTTTTTTTTTTTCCCCTGAGACGGAGCTTTGCTCTTGTTGCCCAGGCTGGAGTGCAATGGCACAATCTTGGCTCATTGCCTTTTGGGTTCAAGCGATTCTCCTGCCTCAGCCTCCCAAGTAGCTGGGATTACAGGTGCCCACCACCAAGCCCAGCTGATTTTTGTATTTTTACTAAAGATGGGGTTTCACCATGTTGTCCAGGCTGGTCTCGAACTTCTGACATCAGGTGATCCACCCGCCTTAGCCTCCCAGACTGCTGGGATTAGAGGCGTGAGCCACCACTATTTTTTTTTTTTTAAATTTTGAGATAGAGTCTCACTCTGTCGCCCAGGCTCGCGTGCTGTGGCGCAGTCTTGGCTCACTGCAACCTCTGCATCCAGGTTCAAGTAATTCTGCCTCAGCCTCCCAAGTAGCTTGAATTATAGGTGTGTGCCACCACACTTGGACAATTTTTTTTTTTTTTTTTTTTTTTTGAGACAGAGTCTCACTCTGTTGCCCAGGCTAGAGTGCAGTGGTGTGATCTTGGCTCACTGCAACCTCCGCCTCCCAGGTTCAAGCGATTCTTCTGCCTCAGCTTCTTGAGTAGCTGGGACTACAGGCACATGCCACCACGCCCAGATAATTTTTGTATTTTTAGTAGAGACAGGGTTTCACCATATTGGCCAGGCTGGTCTTGAACTCCTGATATCATGATCCACACACCTCAGCCTCCCAATGTGCTGGGATTACAGGCTTGATCCACCGTGCCCAGCCCAATTTTTGTATTTTTAGTAGAGACAGGGTTTCACCATGTTGGCCAGGCTAGTCTTGAACTCCTGACCTCAGGTGATCCGCCTGCCTCGGCCTCCCAGAGTGAGCCACGGCACCTGGCTTGGATTGTTGAATTTAATGCTTGGGTCACCTCCAGATTCATTTTCACAGTCTTTCAGATTTTGGTCATATTACATTGTATTTTGCTGCCATATGACTGATCTTTTTTTGTTAAATGTGAGATACTTGTTAAAAAATATTTAGGAATGAATTGAGGCCTACTAGCATGTTATCTTGCTGCAGAAGAGATGGGAGTCTACTTCTGGGGGTTAGTCAGGCAGCAGTTAAGGTCATTGGTGCAGGCTCAGTCCCTACAAAGGCCAGGGTATTTCCTGTCCACCTCTATTCTGGTGTGTGACTCTTCTGGGTCTCAACCAGAGCCAGTGGACTTCAGTACGGGTCGCCTTCATTGCCAGACCCTCAATCCACTTGTTTTCCGTCTAATCCCATGCGTGTGTACAAAAGCTGCTCTGATTCTTTGCATCTCATAGTCCCTTCTGGAATTCAGCAATGAAACTCAGGGATATGGGTTCCAAATGCGAGGCCGACCTTCGTCCTGGGTTTCCTTCTTCTCCATCTTGACCTCATGTCTCTTTACTGCCATGTTAGCAATTTGATGCATTCAATCATGGGCTTTATATTCTGTTTGGTGTCCCCCATTGTTCTTATGGGAGATCAGAAGCTTCAGATGCACTTACGTCAACTCAAGAGCAGAACGCTTCCTTAGCTTCCCTCCAGAGTCAGGTTTTGTGTTTCTAGTTCCCAAGTGCACAGCAGGAGTAGTGATGTCCTCACTGGCTTCTCATTTGCATTAAACTGTGAGCTCCTTTAGAGTGGGAACAGGACCCTGCTCCCATTGCATCCTCAGGACCTCACCACACACTCCGTGCTTAAGGCCACTCCAAACAGCATGTGCTAAAGGATGCCCTGTGGTCAGAAACAAGTGCATTAACTTTCTCTTTGAAGTGTGTTTGTCCCTGTTTCCTAGGGTTCTTTGAATTTTATACATCCTTCCTATAAAATCAAATATCAGGTGAGATCCTTAGGATCAGGACCATGAATCAAGTAGTGTGAGGGCAACACAGCAAACCTACCTTTTTAGGCCATTTCCTTTTTCTACCCTCACTCTCTGTGAACTGAACCTTGTTAGAGTCAGTCAACACCAGGGTGGATGGTTTGCAGTTGTCACCTATTTTCAGGACATAACACCCTGACTTAGGAGCCATTCCGATCATTTCTAATCCAATAGATGCGCTCAGCATTCAGATTGCCCATTTCTAATCCAATAGATGCGCTCAGCATTCAGATTGCCTTTTCTCTCAACCAGGATCTTTAAAGTCAATGACAAGAGTTCCAGTCCTGAATCATGGCAAAATGCAGTAGTGAACTGCAGGGTTAATGACACCATATTCTGGAAGGATCTCTCTGAGACTGATTGGGTTCTGGCATCAGCCTCTGACAGAATCAGGTCTTCCACAGGAGGAGTCAGATGAGGAGCAATCCTCTGCTCCCGATAGAGTTAGTTGTGATGAGTTGGGGAGGTCTGGTTTTTCACACTGAAAATGGGCTTTTGCTGTGTCAAGCACAAAACTGACCCCAGAGACACACATAGTGCACCTCATAGAAGCTTTTAATAGTCTTTATTTACTAAAGAATAGGACTATAGAACTATGAAGATGAGCTGGAAATGACACGTGACTTGCCAGCAGTCCAGAGTGTGATTTTTCTTTGTCTCTCAAGGGGAGGTGTCAGTTCTCCCTTCGGTTGTGAGAATCAGTTGGTTCGTTTGTAGGAAGGTTGCGGGAGAGACTTTTGAATCACAGCCTTCAGATGCCAGAAGGGCAGAGAGGATCCCACGCAGGCTAGTGAATCGTGTGTGCATTTCTGTCCCTTCTAATCTCAGGAAGCTGAGAATGAAAGAACGTGAGCCAGCAGAAAAGGAGAAGCAGCTATCAGAGGCAGAGGAAAATGGGAAATTGGTTATGAAAAAAATACATACCTACAAGTGAGTTCAGAAACTGAACCCCACCCTCTTGGGTGTTGTTTTTAACCTTTGTACAATGTTTAGACCTAGTAAATAGAGAAATAGAAACAAATGGTCAGAAGACATATCGAGAGAGAGAGAGTTCACAAAAGAGAAAACAAAGTACCTTAAGATTTACCAGTGACCAAAAGATGTGAAGTAGTAAAACATCTCCCGACCCCATTAACAGCTAGACTGTGTGGAAACTCAGTTCATACCAGCCATTCTAGGGGTGGTGTGAGTTGTCATCCTTAGGAAAGTGTGTTGTCATAGAATCAACCACATCCTTCAAAAGGACTATGCCTGTTTATAAGCCCAGCTGTTTCTGCCCTGTGAAACATGGCAAGGATATTAATACAAAGAGAATAAAGCTTTATGATAAAAAATGCCCAATGAAAGACGAATTAGGGATATACTGAGAATGGGGAAGGAAATTGTCTACTCAGAAGTTAGCAGGCATTAAGCAAAAGAGGAGAAATCAATATAGCAACAGTTTGGATCAGACTGTACTTTTTTTTTTTTTTTTTTTCTGAGACAGAATCTCACTCTGTCACCCAGGCTGGAGTGCAATGTGTGATCTCAGCTCACTGCAACCTCCGCCTCCCAGGTTCAAGCAATTCCCCTGCCTCAGCCTCCCGAGTAGGTGGGATTATAGGTGCCTGCCACCACGCCTGGCTAATTTTTTGTGTTTTTAGTAGAGATGGGGTTTCGCTGTATTAGCCAGGATGGTCTCGATCTCCTGACCTTGTGATTCACCCACCTTGGCCTCCCAAAGTGCTGGGATTACAGGCGTGAGCCACTGCACTCGGCCCAGACTGTACTTTTATAGCCATCTGAAGTATGTTTTCTAGCTATAGATAGATTGTGTAAGGGTACAGTTGTGAGGATAACAGAAACATGGCAGATTATTTAAAATCATCCTGAAAGTGATGCTTTATCTGATGAAAGTGATTGTAATCCATAGGGAATCATTTCAAGGCGTGCAAGAGTTGCGGCGGCGGGCAGAGGACTCCTACAGACACAAAGTAAGGACCTTCCTCCCCACGGTTGCAGGATTGTTCAGTGCTGATGCAGATGATGCCATGGCCCTTAGATTCTCTCAACATTCAATTTCTCGTGTGTTGGCTTTTTCAGATGGCCCCTTCTGCACGAAAGGCTCTTGACAACCGGGTAAGTTTGTTTGTTTTCCTTGCTTTTGGACATAGTCTGCCAGGTCAGAACGTGGATGTATTTTTCTCCCCACAGCTCTTTGCTCAAACCTTGCAGTGGGAGATGGCCGAGAGGAAGGCTTACAAGCAGCACAGGTAGGTCATTGTGATGGACATTTTAAAGGATGTGTTGGTTTTAAGATAAAGCTTTGAGTGTCTAGTAAAGAACTTGGTGTTTTAATTCTTCAAGTCAATTCTTCCTCTGTCTTGTAGGTGTGAAATGAGGGAAAAGCAGAGAATGCCAGAGAGACACATGAGTGAGGAGTCAGTCCAGGAACGACCGGGCCTAAAGAACCCTTTCTGGAGAGGTAGGAGCTCGCTGTGAAGGCAGCTGCTTAATTTCTGCTACACAATCCACACACCCTGCTTCTCCTTTTGGGGGTGAGGGCTTGGGTGGGGTAATTGTTGTTTCCTGGAAACAATTCCAAGCACTTACAAAGAGAACAGTTGTCCTGCTAGGTGGTAGGACCCTATTTATCTCAGGTGCCCTAGCTGAATGGCTCTTGGCTGGTCCCCTGTGAATGGTGCAGCTCAGGCCGCTCCACCGACTGTGGACATTGCCCCACCCTGATGTCTTGGTTACTTTTAACTGAGGAGATGAGCCTAGAAGGCAAATGGGCCAGCTCCCTTTTCCACCTTGACTCAGTGTGAAGGCTTTATTTTTCTTTCGTTTGAGAAAACAGCAATAGCACTTTAGAATGGGAGCCACATGTAGGGATGAGAGCATAGATTTTCTGGTCATGTCTTCATGGATCAATACTGTAGCATGAGATCTGCTTTAAGAAAAGAAGCAGGCTGGGTGCGGTGGCTCGTGCCTGTAATCCCAGCATTTTGGGAGCCCGAGGTGGGCAGATCACAAGGTCAGGAGATCGAGACCATCCTGGCTAACATGGTGAAACCCCGTCTCTACTAAAAATACAAAAAAAATTAGGTGTGTGTGGTGGCGGGCGCCTGTAGTCCCAGCTACTTGGGAGGCTGAGGCAGGAGAATGGCATGAACCCGGAGGGCAGACTTGCAGTAAGCTGAGATCGTACCACTGCACTCCAGCCTGGGCAACAGAGCGAGACTCCGTCTCAAAAAAAAAAAAAAAAAAAAAAAAAAAGAAGAAGTATTTATTTACACTTTTTGGAACTTCCTTCATTCTTTTTGTTTGTTTAAGTTGTTTATTGTCAACTATATAACTCCATTAGTAAGTTAAATTTCTATGTAATCTTACTCCTCTAACATTTGAAGTGGAACCCTAAAACTTTCCAGTTAATTTCTGTAGCTCTTACCTTTTCTCATGACTGTTCATCTTTTTATGTCCATTTCTGTTCATAAGTATTGGTAATACCTGGCCAGGTATGAAAGTTAGATTAACTATGAATCCACAGAATTTTAAATGCCCCTGTGGCTTGAAGAAGAGGAGCAGTGTTGTTGCTATCCAGGGTTTACTGATCTTCTTCCAAACATGGCTGTTCCTGTTCTAATTTTGAGTCTGTGCTGACATGATGAGTGAGTTCCTCTGATATGTACTGATTTAGAGCTCATTTCCAGCTGGCTAGAGCCCGACCTGTTCACAGCCTGTTGAGAGTTAAGAATAGCCCTGGACCAGGGCTCTGTGGTGTCTTCCTCAAGGATGAGGGCCCCGAGGGCTCCAGATTCCTCTGAGGCATGTGGTCAAGAAACCCTGCGCCTGTGGTAAGGGACCTGTGTGGCAGAGAGTGAGATGGCAGTGGAGGGTGTGGAGGGTTTCTTACTCTGCACAGAACATGCAAGCCAGATTTGGCCCCATTCCCTTCTCTGCCCCTTAGCAGATTCAGGACCTCATTGGGTTCCCATGAGGAGCAGCCACTGCGTCCCAGCTGGAAACACAGAGAAGACAAAGGTAAATGCTGGGGTGGTTTTCACTCTTCCTACCTCAGGACACTTTGGTCTTTTCCTACAACGCCCTCTCCTGGCCTGGCCTCTGCTCTGTGGGTTCTGTGGTGCCTTTTCTGTCTCGACTTTTTCAGAAGCAAAATCTTCCCCATGAGCTTTCAGGCTTCTCCGTTCCCTGCTGATCATCGTTGGTGGCACCTCCAGAATCCATAAATGCTCAGGGGCCGACGGCTGAAGGGCTTTTACTGTTCTGTTTCCAGAACCAACACGAGGAGGTGCCACTGACCTCCACTACTGTAGGTCTCATGGTGCAGTGAACTCCCACTGACCCTCTTTACTCAAGATGTTGTGAGGTCTCATTTCTGAAATATGTGGGGTTTTCCTTCCTTTGCTGTGATTTTGTTTGCTTTCTGCTCTAAGGTAGGAGATTAACATTTGAAATATCTGCTGTATTCCCAGAAGATAGTGAAAACTCATGAATCCAACATTAATTTGTGCCTTGTGCAATTTTGAATACTCTTTGACAAGGCCAATTCCATAGTCCATCACAGTCCCATCCCTCTTGGTAACTGTGTGGTGCAAAAACACCTTCATGCCCACCCAGTGGTGCCCCTGATCTAATATTCTCAGTGTCAGAGGTTCCACATTTGTAATAGCAAATAGGCCCTGAGTGTGAGTTAGTGAAGAGTGAATGTAACTTATTACCAAGGGACAATTCCCAATGAAGGCCTTAAATGATGCTCAGCTAAGCTGGTTCTTGTGTGGCCTCTGTACCTTCAACAGCTGCCGAGTCCTATGATTACACATGATGGGACTTGTACACTTGAAGTCAAACACATTTTTAAAACTTGCTTTGTTTAGAATTCCCACCTCATTTTTCCATGGACAAAAGTATTCTTTATATCACAATGCACTTACAATTTGGTATTACCTGGGAGTGAAAAGAAATATTACAGCCATGCCTAACTGACTTCTTGATGTAGGATTGTTCTGTCTGAAAACCCTCTCCCAGGTCCCCTGCAGCTCTTCAGGAATCCACATCTCCCCAGAACTCTTTGTTCTCATGGGTGGCACCTCCAGAGTGAAGAAGATCCTTTGTCAAGAAGGGAAACAGAGGGGAAATGAGAGGGTCCTGCAGGGAGAGCTGAAATCAACTTCCACTCGGCCTCTTGCAAGCTTTGTGACCCTGGGCACATTTTCTCCTTCCTCTGCAAACCTCTGTTTTCTTAGATTTTGAGCAGGGTGGTCACACTGAGCTTGCAGAGTTCTGAGAATCAGAGACAGAACATAAAAGGCCTGGAAAACATTCTCGAAAAAGAAGCCCAGGTTGGTCTTAAACTCCTGGACTTAAGTGACCCTCCTGCCTCAGCCTCCCAAAATGCAGGGGTTATAAGCATGAGCCACCACGCCCAGCCTCCACCTTGCTTTTTCGCCTAATAATATACCTTCTATAAACATAATTTTCTATAGATCTCCATATAGAGCTGTGTAATTGCTGGACAGATGTGTCAAAATTTATTTAACCTCTCTCCTGTCAATGGAAATTTAGGCTGTCTCTAGGCAATTGCTGTTGCTACAGCCCTGGGACCTAAGCTCTAGTCTTATATCCCCATTTTACAGATGAGAAAACAGGCTCAGAAAAGTTGTGTCATGTGGTCCAGCTCACACAGGAAATAATCTGAAACCAGGTTCCCATTCAGTGACCTTACCATTAACCACAATCAAAATAGCTTTATCAGCTGGGCGCAGTGGCTCACACCTGTCATCCCAGCACTTTGGGAGGCCAAGACGGGCAAATCACTTGAGGTCAGGAGTTTGAGACCAGCCTGGCCAACATGGCGAAACCCTGTCTCTACTAAAAATACATAAATTAGCCGGCGTGGTGGCAGGTGCCTGTAATCCCAGCTGCTCAGGAGGCTGAGTCAGGAGAATTGCTTGAACCCAGGAGGCGGAGGTTGCAATGAGACAAGATTTTGCCCCTGCACACCAGCCTGGGTGACAGAGCAAGACTGTGTCTCAAAATAAATAAATAATAGCTTTTATTTTGAGCCAGGAAATTACTTACCCACACACGTAATTTTCTGTTTTGGAATAGTTTTAGATCTACAGAAAACCTTTGAGGATGAGAATGTGAGTTTTCACATGGCCCACGCCGTTTCCCCTACTGTTAACATCCTACATCAATATGGTACATTTTTCACAATTAATGAACCAAGATTGATAAATGACTATTAACTGAAGTCTCTACTTTATTGAGATTTCTATAGTTTATAATGTGTTTTAACTTGTGTTCCAGGAACTGAGTAGCTCAGATTACAGGCGTGCTCCACCACATTCGGCTAATTTCAAAAATTTTTTGTAGAGATGGGGTCTCAATATGTTGCTCAGGCTAGTCTCCAACTCCTGGGCTGAAGCCATTCTCCTACCTCAGCCTCCTAAAGCGCTGGTATTACAGGCATGAGCCACAGAGTCCAGCCTCCTTTATTTAAAAATGACCTTGACAGTTTTGAGGAGTACTAATCAGGTAT
Source organism: Rhinopithecus roxellana (assembly GCF_007565055.1). NCBI lineage: Eukaryota > Metazoa > Chordata > Mammalia > Primates > Cercopithecidae > Rhinopithecus > Rhinopithecus roxellana. The sequence goes on from NC_044568.1 coordinate 33,626,628, forward strand.
TTTGTAGAATACCCCTCGGTTGAATCTGTCTGATATTTTTCTTGTGACCACAGAGGTAAAGTGCCCTTCTCATCACATCGTATGAAGGGTGCGTACTAGCCACATAGCTTAATGTTGTTGATGTTAATTAATTAATTAATTAATTTTGAGATGGAGTCTCACTCTGTTGCCCAGGCTGGAGTGCAGTAGTGCAGTCTTGGCTCACTGCAACGTCCACATCCTGGGTTCAAGAGATTCTCCTGCTTCAGCCTTCTGAGTAGCTGGGATTACAGGTGCCCGCCACCATGCCCAGCTAATGTTTTTGTATTTTTGGTAGACACGGGGTTTTGCCATGTTGGCCAGGCTGGTCTCGAACTCCTGACCTCAAGTGATCCAACTGCCTTGGCCTCCCAAAGTGCTAGGATTACAGGTGTGAGCCATTGAGCCCAGCTGATGTTAACTTCGACCATTTGTCTGAGATAGTGTTTTCAGGTATTATCTACTGTAAAGGTCACCATGCCCTCTTCCACCACCACTTCCATACTGCACTCTTTGGAAGGATGTCACTATGGGCAACCCACAGTTAAGGAGTAGGGAGTTAAGCTCTCCGTCCCTGAAGTATCTACGTAAATGATTTCAAAATCTACACAGGAGATTTCTCTCCATTTCCCCCATTTATTTGTTTAGTCATTTATTTATATTTAGCAATTACTTTTCTTTCTTTCTTTTTTTTTTTTATTGAGATGGGGTTTCACCATGTTGCCCAGGCTGGTCACTAGCAATTATTTTTAATTTTGTGGTTTTAAAAAATTTATTTATTTATTATTATTTATTATTATTATTATTATTTTGAGATGGAGTCTCACTCTGTGCTCTGCCGCCCAGGCTGGAGTGTAGTGGCATGATTTCGGCTCACTGCAATCTCTGCCTCCTGGGTTCCAGCGATTCTCCTGCCTCACCCTTCAGGGTAGCTGGGTCTACAGGCGTGTGCCACCGTGCCTGGCTAAGTTCGTATTTTTAGTAGAGACAGGGTTTCACCATGTTGGTCAGGCTGGTCTCTATCTCCTGACCTCAGGTGATCCGCCTGCCTCGGCCTCTCAAAGTGCTGAGATTACAGGCCTGAGTCACTGCGCCTGGCAATGTTATGTTTTTAAGCTGCACACGAACAGAGGTGGAGATGAAACGAGGCTGTAGTGTAAAACGTAAAAGACAAACTCTGCATGTAGTTTTCTCTTCACTCGGCCCTCAAGCTCCCCATCCAGGGCTACCACAGGTAGCCAGTTTCTTGCACTCTCTAGGGAGATAGCTTAGGCGTTTACGAACAAGTACAAATATATTTTTTGTTTTCCTTTTTGTTCCCAAATGGTAACTTACTAGATGCACTTGTTTGGCATCTTGGGGGTTTTTTTGTGTGTGGATTTTTTATTTTTTAATTTCAGAGATGTGGGTCTCACTGTGTTGGCTAGGCTGGTCTCAAACTTGTTGGCTCTCACGATCCTCCAGCCTCGGCCTCCCAAAATGAGAGGATTACAGGCGTGAGCCACAGCGCCCAACCAGTTATTTTTGTTATTTATTTCTTTATTAGATTAGATTAGATTAGATTTTAGTTGCAGGGGGCCCATGTGCATGTTCGTTACATGGGTGTACCGGGTACTTGTGGGGAGTGGGCTCCCATTGTGCCCATTCTATTGTTATGTTTTAAACTCAGTGAGACATCAGGGAGGTCGCTGCTTGTCGCCGCCGCTGGATGGAGCCTTGCCGGATCTCCCGGGCTCTGCAGCCCCTCTCCGGTCCCTGTGCTCGGCTCCTCGCGGAGTCCAGCGGGCGGCCGGCGTGGGAAGGGCGGCTTGGGCGCCCCGCCCCGGCTTCTGTGATGTCAGCGCCGGAACCTGGAATCCCGGCTCCGCGAGGAAAGGCCGGGGAGGCGGCGGCGGCCGCGGGTGGAGAGGGTCCCCGGCAACCTCTGAGGAGCGCGGGGCGCAGCCATGAGCGAGTCGAGCGCCAGTGCGCTCCAGCTCGGCAGGCCCAGCCGGCAGCCCGCGGTCCATCCAGGTAGGGCGGCGGGAAGCGCGCGCGGGGACGGTGCCCCTGGGGTCCTAGGGCTCACGGAGGGAGCCGGCTGCTGGAGGCTGGGCTTGGCCGCTATCCACTCTCACCCCCGGCGCGGCGCGGGGTGCTCCCGGCTCCGGGGAACAGCAGGTGGGAAGGGGATCTTTCTTATTCCTGCTGCCTCCTCCAACGCGTCCTCATCCAATCCAGTGGGACCCAGCCGGGCCAAAAGGACACTAGAATGGCAGTCCGGACCGTGGTGGGTTTGTCTTCCAGCTGTTGACCAAGACAGTCTTTCAATAGCCTCATCTGTTAAATGAAGGGATTGCGAGCACCCCCTCCACGCCTAACATTCTGGTATGAGGTGCCTACCTCCCAGGCATTTCAGCCTTCACATACAGTTAGACCAACTTGAAACAGAATTCTGCCCTGTCTGTTTATTGCTGTGGGACCTTTGGTAAGTGGCTTGCCTTCTCTGAGCCTCAGATCCTTCAGCAGTAAAATGGGAATAGGATGGTGCAGGGAGTAGCTGAGAATCGTGTGATGTGTCTAGCACAGTGCCTGGCATTGTGGCTAGACAGTCACAATAAACGGTAGCCAGCCAAATATTATAATCTTTTGTATTGGGTAGAATTACAGTAAAGTATACAGCTCCATGAATTTCTACAGAAATGTGTACAACCGCTGCCCAGTCAAGACAGAAAAGCTGCCAGCACTCAGGCAGGGTTCCTTGTAGCATTTGGAGCTTACGAATCTTGTCCTGAACAAAACACCAGACCCTGCTGTAAAGTTTTATCTGCAATGTTTTCTCTTTTTCAATTTTAGAATAGAGATTTAATGAAACCAAGGATGTAGAATAAAACATGAGTGTAGATTTGGGCATTGTGGCCTTCAAATTGGATTGTTCTCAATGTCCAGAAGAAAAAAAAATTAGAAGAGACCCATATCAGAAAACAAAAGTTGGGGTGGATTCAATGCGAATTATTTTCTAGCTCAATATTAATACTGCTTATGTCAGCTGAATTTCAGCCTTTCAATAATAGCTAGTCAAGTATTTTTTTAGTTGGTTCCTATTGATCGTCATCTTATTTTAGTGGAATCCATTATACTGAAGATGTCAAGTTCCTCATTTCCCATACAAAGAATGTGAGATTCATCGTTCTTGAATCTTTGCTAAGTGTTTAAGAGGACTTTTGGCATCTTTTTAGGAGGACTATAATTGGGCCCTGTAACTAAAAAGTCTCCTATGCCTCCTTGATAGATGAGATTTTTTTTTTTTTTTTTTGACCTTGTACCCACCAACATTGGTGGGAGGCTCAGAAGGGACTGTGTTTGAAACTTTGTAGCACTTTCTAAACAGTGAACTGTTGTATGGGCATTATAGGACAGTCTGTGGGGTGGGGCGGGGGATGGGAGAGGTGACAAATGAGGTCTGGCTTAAAGAATAAGTGTGACCAGGCATGGTGACTCATGCCTGTAATCCCAGCAGTTTGGGATGCTGAGACGGGAGGATCACTTGAGCCCAGGAGTTTGAAGTTACAGTAAGCTATGATTGTGCCACTGGGCTCCAGCCTGGGTGACAGAACTAGACCCTGTCTCTAAAAAAAGAAGAAGAGGAAGAAGAAGAGGTGTGTATCCTTCTAAATGATAAAACAGATCACTCCCCTGCTTACATAAAACTTTCCCGTGGCTGACCAGGCACGGTGGCTCACGCCTGTAATCCCAGCACTTTGGGAGGCTGAGGCGGGCGGATCACAAGGTCAGGAGATCGAGACCATCCTGGCTAACATTGTGAAATCCTCTCTCTACCAAAAATACAAAAAGTTAGCCAGGCATGGTGGCAAGCACCTGTAGTGCTAGCTACTCGGGAGGCTGACACTGGAGAATCGCTTGAACCTGGGAGGTGGAGCTTGCAGTGAGCCGAGATCGCGCCACTGCACTCCAGCCTGGGCGACAGAGCGAGACTCCGTCTCAAAAGAAAAAAAAAAAAATTAGATGGGTGTGGTGGCATGTGCCTGTAATCCCAGCTACTGGGAAGCCTGAGGCAGGAGAATCGCTTGAACCCGGGACGCAGAGGTTACAATGAGCCGAAATTGCATCACTGCAGTCTAGCCTGGATGACAGAGGTAGTCTCTGTCTCAAAAACAAAAAAACAAAAAACAAATTTCCAGTGGTTTCTCACTGCTCTGAGAATAAACTCCAGGCTCTTCCATAGCAACCAACAGGATCTGGTGATTCAACCCCAGCCCCTCTTTCCGGGCCCTCATCTCCTCGACCCGCCCTAACCTATCCTGCTCCAGCTGCACTGGCTGCCTTCCTATTCCTCCAGCATACCAAGATTGTTTCTGCCTCAGGGCCTTTGCATCTGCCATTCTCTTCACCTGGACTCCTCTTCGTTCTTAATAGGGCTGCCTCTTCCTTTTCAGCACAACCTCTGCCTCCCAGGTTCAAGCGATTCTCCTGCCTCAGCCTCCCGAGTAGCTGGGACTACAGGCACGTGCCACCATGCCCGGCTGATTTGTACTTTTAGTGGAAATGGGGTTTCACTATGTTGGCCAGGCTGGTCTCGAACTCCTGACCTCAAGTGTTCTGCCCACCTCGGCCTCCCAAAGTATTGGGATTACAGGTGTGAGCCACCGCGCCAGGCTGGTAGCAGTCTTTCCTAGAATGTGGATGCCTTGGAAAACAAGGGCTTTGCCTTGTTTCCCTAGAACCTGGAATGGCATCTGGCACACAGCAGATGCTACATCTATTTTGAATGAATAAATGAATGAATGAAAGAAGTGTCCTTGCGGCCACACCGGCAGCTGTAACATAGTGGTTGTAAATCTAGACTCTGGAGTCTCAGGTGCAAATGTCTTTGGCCTCTCCTCCAGCCTCCTCAAGGGGCACTCAAGGAAAGAACCTGGAAGGGCCCTGATGTGACCGTGTTTGAACTGACCTGACTGCCAGATGGTGGGACTTGGTTTGGAGCAGGGACGACTTGGAATGGTAGAGGCAAAACTCAGCAGCCCCTGGAGATGCTCTTGTGGTGGAACCGGACCCCGATTTTTTTTTTTTTTTTTTTTAGAGACAGGGTTTCCTTCTGCAGTCTCAAACTCCTGGCCTTGATTGATCTTCCTGCCTTGGCCTCCCAAAGTGCAGGGACTACAGGTGCATGCAACTACACCTGGCTTCTTTTGTTTTGTTTTGTTTTGTTTTCTGTCCCTCTATCTCCTTCCCTCCCTCAGTCCCTCCCTCCCTCCCTTTCTCTCTCTTTCTTTCATTCTCTCTCTCTTTCTCTCTCTCTCTCCCTCCCTCCCTCCCTTCCTTCCTTCCTCTCTCTCTCTCTTTCTTTCTTTCTTTCTTGTTTTTTTTTGTCTTATTCTGTTGCCCAGGCTTTAGTGCAGTGGTGCGATCTCAGCTCACTGCAACCTCCACCTCTCAGGTTTAATCCATTCTCCTGCCTCAGCCTTCCAAGTAGCTGGGACTACAGGTGTGCACCACCATATGGACCTGTGCACCACCATGCCTCTACTAAAAATACAAAATACTAATTTTTGTATTTTTAGTAGAGATGAGATTTTACCATGTTGGTCAGGCTGGTCTCAAACTCCTGACCTCAGGTGATCCACCCGCCTTGGCCTCCCAAAGTGCTGGGACTACAGGCGCACGCAACCACGTCTGGCTAATTTTCTTGATTTTAAGTAGAGACTGGGTCTGGTTATGTTGTCCAGGCTGGTCCCGAACTCCTGAGCTCAATCGATCCTCCTGCCTTGGTCTCCCAAAGTGCTGGGCCTATCGGCGTGAGCCACTATACCCCGCCCAATTTTTGTATATTTTGTAGAGATAGAGTCTTGCTATTTTGTCCAGGCTGGTCTCAAACTCCTGGGCTCAAGGGATCTTCCCGCCTTGGCCTCCCAGAGCACTTGATTACAGGCATGACTGCATGTGCCGTTGTGCCTATACTTTCTGGAGATACATTGTTAGGAATTTATGTAGTTGGCCGGGCATGGTGGCTCACACCTGTAATCCCAGCACTTTGGGAGGCCGAGGCGGGTGGATCACCTGAGGTCAGGAGTACGAGACCAGCCTGGTCAACATGGTGAAACCCCATCTCTACTAACAATACAAATATTAGCCGAGCGTGGTGGCACATGCCTGTAGTCCTAACTACTTGGGAAGCTGAGGCAGGAGAATGGCTTGAGCCTGGGAAGCAGAGGTTGTGGTGAGCCGAGATCATACCATTGCACTCCAGCATGGGCAACAGATCGAGACTGTGTCTCAAAAAAAAAAAAAAAAAAAAAAAGGAATTTATGTAGTTGAATAACTATTCTTTGGATGTCTTTCAGTCCAGTAGATGGTATTAAACTTGAAGACACATAACCATCTGACCTGTGATATTTGTTTTTCCTTCTTATCTTCTAAGCCCATTTGTCCAGGTCACTTACCACCTTTAAAGGCATGACCAGAGGGAGGCAGGTCTGGACAGAGCTAAAGATTGCACAGGCCATTCGCAGGCTGGATTCTTTATCTGGTGACCCACCCGTCTGACTTGAGTTATTTTTTTCCCATGTCTGGACAAGACTGACCTCTGCCCAGCAACTCAGGCCTGGATTAAGTCCAGGGGCCCTCAGTGGCTTTTTCTTGTTTGTTTTTTCAGGAAGTGAAGAATTTAGAGGGATAAAAGGCGGAAATAACTTTTCAGCCTCTGACCTTTGTCACAATCTGGTTTCCTTTTACATTGTTTGGGTCTGGGTCTGCCTAGACCTTCTGATGTTCTGTCTCTACCCTTAGAGGAGGAGGAAGGGAAGAAAATGGGCCCTGAGGGATCATCACATACCAGGCCTTGGGGGTCTAGTGGCGAAGGAGGCAGGTAGTGTCTCTGCTTTCATGGAGCTTCTAGTCAAACAAGACGCACTAAACAGTAAAGAGGCAAATAGGATTATCGGAGGCAGCCCTAACTACTGGGACGGAAACAAACAAGATGGTAAGATAGAGAAGGAAGAGTAGCCTACTCAGATGGGGTGGTCCATAGGCCTCTTGTGGGAGGTGACTCCTTTTTACTTCATTTTTCTGAGATGGAATCTAGCTCTGTCGCCCAGGCTGAAGTACAGTGGTGTGATCTCGGCTCACTGCAACCTCTGCCTCTTGGGTTCAAGCAATTCTTGTGCCTTAGCTTCCCGAGTAGCTGGGATTACAGGTGCATGCCACCATGCCCAGATAATTTTTGTATTTTTAGTAAAGACAGGGTTTCACCACATTGACCAGGCTGGTCTCGAACTCCTGACCTCAGGTGATCGGCCTCTCAAAGTGCTGGGATTACAGGTGTGAGCCACCACGCCCGGCCTTTTTATTTTTTGAGACAGGATCTCACTTTGTCACCCAGACTGGAGTGCAGTGGCGTGATCTTGGCTCACTGCAACCTCTGACTCCTGGATTCAAGCAATTCTCCTGCCTTATCCCCCCAAGTAGCTGGGATTACAGGCACCTGCCACCATACTCAGCTAATTTTTGTATTTTTAGTAGAGACAGGGTTTCGCAATGTTGGCCAGGCTGGTCTCCAACTCCTGACCTCAGGTGATCCACCCACCTCTGGCCTCCAAAGTGCTGGAATTATAGGTGTGAGCCACCGCACCCAGCCTCAGGCACTGTTTGGAGCCAAGGATCTGCAAACAACTCCTGTGCTAAATCCAGCCTTTTTTTTTTTTCTTTCTTTCTTTCTTTTTTTTTTCGAGACGGAGTCTCGCTCTGTCGCCCAGGCTGGAGTGCAGTGGTGCGATCTCGGCTCGCTGCAACCTCCGCCTCCTGGGTTCACGCCATTCTCCTGCCTCAGCCTCCCAAGTAGCTGGCACTACAGGCGCCGGCCACCACGCCTGGCTAATTTTTTGTATTTTTAGTAGAGTTGGGGTTTCGCCGTATTAGCCAGGATGGTCTCGATCTCCTGACCTCATGATCCACCCACCTTGGCCTCCCAAAGTGCTGGGATTACAGGCGTGAGCCACTGGGCCTGGCCTTTTTTTTTTTTTTTGGATGGAGTCTCACTCTGTTGCCCAGGTTGGAGTACAGTGGTGCCGTCTCACCTCACCGTCTCACCTCCCTGGTTCAAGCAGTTCTCTGCCTCAGCCTCCCGAGTAGCTGGGATTACAGGCGCCTGCCACCATGCCTGGCTAATTGTTTTGTATTTTTGGTAGAGATGGGGTTTCACCATCTTGGCCAGGCTGGTCTTGAACTCCTGTCCTCGTGATCCACCCGCCTTGGCCTCCCAAAGTGCTGGAATTACAGGTGTGAGCCACTGAGCCTGGCCAACCTTTTTTTTTTTTTTTTTTTTGTAAATAAACCTTTAGTAGAACACAGCCATGCCCATTCATTTATGGATTATCTGTGGCTGCTTTCCTGCTACAAGGACAAAGCTGAGTAATTGCAAATAGCAAATTCTTACCTCTTTACGGAAAATGTTTGCTGACCTCTGTTCTAAGCATGTTACATGTGATTGCCATCTAATCCTCAGGACAGCTATAGGAGGTAGGAACCTCTGTCCCCATTTTATTGGTGGGAAAACTGAGGCATGGAATAATCAAGAAACTTGCCAGGTTATGCAGGTGGCAAGTGAGGCTGGGGTCCAAATTCAGGCAGGGTGGGTTGGGAAACCATGCTGTTAACTGACAGGCCTTGCCACCTTCTCGGACAGACAGAATCGCAGTAACTGCCCCACAGACACTCGACCAGATGCTCCATGGGCATGAAAAGCAGGGGCTTGAGTTCCAGGCCCAGCAGCAGCTCTAATGATGGAGTTAGTCACTGCTCCTGAAGGCTGTTTGCTCATCTGTTTGTAGAGCCTAAGACCAGCCAGTCACCAGCCCCACCCAGGTGCCAGTTGGCGTGACTCATGCAGTTTCTCCTGACGCTACTGTTACAAAGTCTAGCAGATCCGGGAGGTTACCAGGGCCTCTGGCTCCTCCCCTCGCAGACGAAGCACTGGGCTGCTGTGAATGAGGCCCCTCTAGGCTGTATTTATTTATTTATTTTGAGACAGTGTCTTGCTCTGTCACCAAGGCTGGCGTGCATTGCTTCGATCACAGCTCACTGCAGCCTCGACCTTCCGGGCTCAAGCGATCGTCCCACCTCAGCCAAAAAATATTTTATTTTTTTGTAGAGACAGGGTCTCACTATGGTGCCCAGGTTGGTCTTGAACTCCTGGGTTCAAGCCATCCTCCCACCTTATCCTCTCAAAGTGTTGGGATTATAGGCGTGAGTCACTGCACCCAGCCAGTCATATTTCAATTGCTTAATAGTCCCATGTGGCCAGCGGCCACTGTATTGGACAGTGCAGATATACAACATGCCCTTCGTTGCAGAAGCCCAGCAAATGGTGAGCCACCATGTCCGGCCCCCTGACTTGTTTTTCTCCATGCACTTATCAACATCTGAAGTACATTGTTTTTACTTGTTTAATGTCTGTCTCCTCCAAATAGAATGCAAGTTTCATAAACGCAGGGAAATGGTGTGTGGTGTTCAAGGCTATGTTGTAGTCCTAGAACAGTGCTTGAGTGGTGACAGTTGCTCAGTAAATGTTTCTGAGTGACTGAGTGGTGGGTGAATAAGTGAATGGATAGATGGTTGGGTGGTCTTTCCAGGAGCAGAGCAGTGATGAGTCCCTGGCTTTGGAGGGCTTCTTGCACTCGATTGACATGTCATAGCACGCCGGGCGCGGTGGCTCAAGCCTGTAATCCCAGCACTTTGGGGGCCGAGACGGGCGGATCACAAGGTCAGGAGATCAAGACCATCCTGGCTAACACGGTGAAACCCCGTCTCTACTAAAAAATACAAAAAACTAGCTGGGCGAGGTGGCGGGCGCCTGTAGTCCCAGCTACTCAGGAGGCTGTGGCAGGAGAATGGCGTGAACCCGGGAGGCAGAGCTTGCAGTGAGCTGAGATCCGGCCACTGCACTCCAGCCTGGGCGACAGAGCGAGACTCCATCTCAAAAAAAAAACAAAAAAACAAAAAAACAAAACAAAGACATGTCATAGCAGCTTCAACTAGAGTCCGGGGACTTTTTTTTTCTTTCTTTGAGATGGAGTCTCACCCTGGCATTCAGGCTGGAGTGCAGGGTGCGATCTTGGCTCACTGCAAGCTCCGTCTCCCGAGTTCACGCCATTCTCCTGCCTCAGCCTCCTGAGTAGCTGGGACTGCAGGTGCCCACCACCACGCCCAGCTATTTTTTTTGTATTTTTAGTAGAGATGGGGTTTCTCCGTGTTAGCCAGGATGGTCTTGATCTCCTGACCTTGTGATCTGCCCACCTCAGCCTCCCAAAGTGTTGGGATTACAGGCCTGAGCCACCACGCCCTGTTGAGTCCGGGGACTTTATTAGTTCTTGGATTAAGGCCCTTTAGTAGCTGTAAGCACAGATTATCTGGACGCTCTACCTTCACCTGACATCCAAAATAAAAACAATTCAGTCAGGCGCGGTGGCTCACACCTGTAATCCCAGCACTTCAGGAGGCCGAGGCAAGTGGATCATTTGAAGCCAAGAGTTGGAGAGCAGCCTGGCCAGCATGGTGAAATCTCCTCTTCACTAAAAATATAAAAAGTTAGCCAGGTGTGGTGGTGCACGCCTGTAATCCTAGCTACTTGGGCGGCTGAGGCAGGAGAATAGCTTGAACCCGGGAGGCAGAGGTTGCAGTGAGCTGAGATTGCGCCACTGCACTCCAGCCTGGGTGACAGTGTAAGACCCTGTCTCAAAAGCAAAAACAAAAATAAAAACAATTCAAGTGAAAAGAAGTCCATAATGTTCTGAGATTGATATCTACGTTGACTTATCGGTGATATCAGATTGTGTGTGCGTGCATGACATTTTAGCATTTCACGAGAAAGAAAAGCAAAGCACATTTCCAATAGGGCTGGTTTGTGTAAAGTACCTGAAATAGGAAGAATGTAATATACGGTCAACATCTCAGTCAATATTTTTTGCCAGCTTTTTTTACCCTTTAAATTATTTTTGTTCCAGGTGCGGTGGCTCACCCCTGTAATTTCAATACTTTGGGAGGTGGAAGCAGGTGCATTGCTTGGGTCCAGGAGTTTGAGACCAGTCTGGGTAATATGGTAAAACCCCATCTCTGGCCGGGCACGGTGGCTCAAGCCTGTAATCCCAGCACTTTGGGAGGCCGAGACGGGCAGATCACGAGGTCAGGAGATCAAGACCATCCTGGCTAACATGGTGAAACCCCGTCTCTACTAAAAATACAAAAAGCTAGCCGGGCGACCTGGCGGGCGCCTGTAGTCCCAGCTACTCGGGAGGCTGAGGCAGGAGAATGGCGTGAACCCGGGAGGCGGAGCTTGCAGTGAGCTGAGAGCCGGCCACTGCACTCCAGCCTGGGCGACAGAGTGAGACTCCGTCTCAAAAAAAAAAAAAAAAAAAACCCATCTCTACAAAAAAATACAAAAAATTGACCAGGTGCGGTGGCTCACCCCTGTAATTTCAATACTTTGGGAGGTGGAAGCAGGTGCATTGCTTGGGTCCAGGAGTTTGAGACCAGTCTGGGTAATATGGTAAAACCCCATCTCTACAAAAAAATACAAAAAATTGACCAGGTGTGGTGGCGCACACCTGTAGTCCCAGCTACTTGGGAAGCTGAGGCCGGAGGATTGCTTGAGCCTGGGAGGCAGAGTGAGTGGAAATGGCACCACTGCACTCTAGCACGGGTGACAGAGTGAGACCCTGTCTCAAAAACAAAACAACAAAATGTTTTGTATTGTGAAAAAAATACATCATTTATATAGAAAAGAATAATATTCAAGACTTAAATTCCTAAAATCTTTTTCTCATTTTTTTGACATCCTTGCTTTCCTGGTATTTAAAGTACTTTGGTTGGCTTGGTGGGTGATCTAACGTATCTTGTATCCTCAGCACCAAATTCATTCATTCCTGAATTATTCATTCATTCAACTTAGAAGATATTTATTAAGCATCTGTCGTGTACCAGGCTCTGTGCTAGACCCTGGTAATTCAGCAGTGACAGAAAGAGACAAGGTCCCTGCCTTCATAGAGGTTATAGAGTCAGAGACAACACACAAGTAAACAATTAAAAAGGACAGACTAGGCCAGTTGTGGTGGTTCACACCTATAATCCCAGCACTTTGGGAGGCTGAGGCGGGGAGGATCACTTGAGTCCAAAAGTTCGAGACTAGCCCGGACCACATAACAAAACCTCATCTCTACTAAAATATATGTATATTAACTGGGTGTAGTAGTGCACACCTGTGGTCCCAGCTACTCAGGAGGCTGAGGTGAAGAGTATTGCTTGAACCTGGGAGATCAAGGCTGCAGTGAGTTATGTTAGCACCACCGCACTCCAGCCTGGGCAACAGAGCAAAACCCTGTCTTAAACAAACAACAGAAAAAAGGATAGAGTAGTAACGGGGGTGAGCGAGTGCGGTGGAGTGGGCACTTAGGAGCTATGTGGTGTTCGAAGGAGTGAGCAAAAGCTCATCAAGGCAGAGAGCAAGCTTTCATCTTCTCCAGAGTCCCAGCCTCCAGTCTGGAGTCTGGTACAGAGAGAGGCTCCATACAAGTTGTCAAACAAAACTAATTCCCATAGCAGCTGGTGAGAGGCCTGGACCCAGTGACCTACAAGGTCCCTTTTTACCCAGAGTTTCCGTGATACTTTGCATAGGAAACAAACCTCTGCTGCGAACTCAGCACCAAATACGGTTGGGCAAGGTTCTTGGCTAGGAAGCGGGGGAAGGTGGTGGTGGTTTTAGTGCCCTTTAGATCATACTTGGCTGGTGCCCACATCCTGGGAGGGTTCATGCCTATTGGTAGGATGTGGTATCTTGTGGGAAATGTTGCCAAGAAAGTTAGAACCTCAGGATGCTCTCCAGATGTGCCTGCCTCTGCACTGCTCATTCATTCATTCATTCTTCAGACGGAGGGCCTTCTTTTTTTAATTTTTTTTATTTTTTGAGATGGAGTTTTGCTCTTGTTGTCCAGGCTGGAGTGTGATGGAGTGATCTCGGCTCACTGCAACCCCCGCCTCCTGGGTTCAAGCGATTTTCCTGCCTCAGTCTCCCAAGTAGTGGGATTACAGGCGCATGCATCACCACGCCCAGCTAATTTTGTATTTTTTCAGTAAAGACGGGGTTTCACCATGTTGGTCAGGCTGGTCTTGAACTCCTGACCTCAGGTGATCCACCTGCCTTGGCCTCCCAAAATACTGGGATTACAGGCATGAACCACAGTGCTCAGCCCAGATGGAGGGCCTTCTATGAGCAAGACACTGCTTTTAAGCCTCAGAAAGACTTTGTCCTTAAACCTGGAAGAATAGTATATGGCAGAACAATTGGTTATGCTTGGCCCTGCTGCCTCATGTCTCCTGGAATTACCCAGTCATCCTCCCACCTAATCTCCTAATTGCTGAAATCTGGCTCCAGTGACCAAGAAGTTCTAGGCATTCTTAGAGGCACCCTGATATCTGAAATATGCTACCCACTCCTGTGCAGATGGTCAACAGCAGCCCACACTGACCACAGGACTACAGTGGCCATTGCAACAGCAAGGCTCTTGGCTGGACCAATTCAGTAGAACATCTGACAATAACTGTAATGAGACATCTTCTTTAAGGATGAGAAGAACATCAAGGCTCTAAGTGGTGAAATGACCTGCGGTACAACCAGGAGTCTGTCTTGACACTCAAGCCTTGGGCAAGTCACTAAGCCTGGGCCTCAGTTTCCCTGTTGGAAAACCAGAGCAGGCCAAGGGTGGTGGCTTATTCCTATAATCCCAGCCCTTTGGGAGGCCCAAGGCAGGAGGATCACTTCAGCCCAGGAGTTTGATACCAACCTAGGCAACAAAGCAAGACCCTGTTTCTGCTAAAAACTGAAAAAATAAAAAATTAGCCAGGTGTGATGGTGTGCATCTGTAATCCTGGCTATCTGGGAGGCTGAGGTGGGAGGATCGCTGGAGCCCAGGAGTTTAAGGTACACTCCAGCCTGGGCAATAGAACAAGATCCTATCTCTAAAAAAAAAAAAAAAAAAAAAAAATGCCAGGGCAGTGAAACCCTCTGCGCTTACCTCTGCAGGTTGGCGTGAGAAATGAGGTGATGTCATGCTGGGAAAAGTATATGTTCCTATATGGAAACGAGGGGGTGGATCCTAGTTATAAAAATAATGATGCCTGTGTTTGAAGACATGGTCGTGACATTTTTTGTTTGAAGTTGAGGAACTTCCCTGGAGTGTCCAAAGAGGAAAAATCAGAACAGTTCTTCCTGGGAGGGGGTAGGTGGTGTATGAAAAACAGGATAATTACCTAGTTGATTTGTGTGGAATTTTATTTTTATTTTTATTTTATTTATTTATTTGTGTATTTTTTTGGGATGGAGTCTTGCTCTGTTGCCCAGATTGGAGTGCAGTGGCATGATCTTGGCTCACTGCAACCTCCACCTCCTGGATTCAAGCAAGTCACCTGCCTCAGCCTCCTGAGTAGCTGGGATGACAGGCACCTGCCATGACGCCCAGCAAATTTTTGTATTTTTAGTAGAGACGAGGTTTCACCATGTTGGCTAGGCTGGTCTTGAACTCATGACCTCAAGTGATCTACCTGCCTCAACCTCCCAAAGTGCTAGGATTACAGGCATGAGCCACCATGCCCAGCTTATATGGCATTTTAACATTTACAAAGCACTTGTAAATATGCGGCCCCCTGAATTTTTTCATGGTGAAGACTACAGCTTTGGGGTCTGATAAGCCTGTGATGCGTTCCTACTTCCAACACTTACTGTGTAAGCAAGCAACACTTACTAATTGTCTGAGCCTCAGGTATTCATCTGTAACATGGAGATAATTATTTTGTTTGACTTTCGGTTTTTTTTTTTTTCCTTGGAATTGGAGTCTTGTTATGTTGACCAGGCTGGTCTTGAATTCCTGGGCTCAAGCAATCCTTCTGCTTTAGCCTCCCAAAGTAGCTGAGACCACGCCGGCACAATGGGGATAATTCTCTCCAAAGAGCAGTTTGGAGTATTAAGTGTGACAATGCATGTTAAATACTTTTTTTTTTTATGTATTTCTTTTTTTCTGAGACAGATTCTCGCTCTGTCGCCCAGGCTGGAGTGCAGTGGCGCAATCTCGGCTCACTGCAAGCTCTGCCTCCCGAGTTCATGCCATTCTCCTGCCTCAGCCTCCCAAGTAGCTGGGACTACAGGCACCCACCACTATGCCCGGCTAATTTTTTGTATTTTTAGTAGCTACAGACTTTCACCGTATTACCCAGGATGGTCTTGATCTCCTGACCTCGTGATCCACCCGCCTCGGCCGCCCAAAGTGCTGGGATTACAGGCGTGAGCCACCACACCCGGCCCGCATGTTAAATACTTTAAATAGCCTGCTACAAGGTAGGCAAGTACTCAAGAAATCTTAGCCAGTGTTATTCATGCTGTTTGCAACTCCTTCCTCACCATCGTGCTGATGAGGCCCATGGTATTAGATCCTCCATTCCTGAGATGAGAAAAATGTGATTCTGAGGCAGCTGTGGTCTCTCCTGGGGTGGCTTGGCTGGTGGGTGAGAGGCCAGTGTTTTAAACCAACCCAGGCTGCAGCTTGGGGCCCCTGACCCCACGGCAGTTGAATATTCAGTGGGTTCATGCTGTTCTATATTCAAAGACCTTTGTTCATGGTTAATAATAGCTCTTTGTTTCTGCTAGCGGGAGGGTAGCCTCCATGCAGGGCTTAGACCCTTTTCCTTTTCAGGGTCCACACCCGCCCTGCCCTCATATTGGCTCTGGGGAGCCACTGCCACTAATGGAAGTGTATCATATCCTCAGGGTGTGCTAGGCAGGGAGGTAGAAGGGTGAGTGAGGCTCGCAGACTTGCGCATGGAGATTGGCAGGGCCCCAGCCACGTGTCTGTGTGTCATCTGCAGTGGGACAGCTGCTCCATTGTGTCTGAACTTGCCCATCCGAGAAAGGCAAAGATTACAGTGTCAGAGCCAGGCCATGACCGGTCCCCACCTGGCCCTGCCCCTGCCCATCCTCATCCGGTTGGTGCGTTTATGGAGCTCTGTGTTTGCCAAGCACTGCCTGGGACCGTCTACCCATGTGATCCTCTTTAATGTTCATAAACAGGCTGTGTAGCAAGTCCTGACCTCAGCCTTGCAGCCTCCAGGGTGACCTTTTTGTTTTTTGAGATGGAGTTTCACTCTTGTTGCCCAGGCTGGAGTGCAATGGCATGATCTCAGCTCACTGCAACCTCCGCCTCCTGGGTTCAAGCGATCCTGAATAGCTGGGATTACAGGCATGCGCCACTGTGCCCAGCTAATTTTGTATTTTTAGTAGAGACGAGGTTTCTCCATGTTGGTCAGGCTCGTCTCGGACTCCCGGCCTCAGGTGATCCCCTCACCTTGGTCTCCCAAAGTGCTGGAATTACAGGCGTGAGCCACCATGCCTGGCCCAGGGTGACCTTTTTTTTCTTTTGAGACGGAGTCTCGGTTTGTCGCCTAGGCTGGAGTGCAGTGGCATGATCTCGGCTCACTACAAGCTCTGCCTCCCGGGTTCACACCATTCTCCTGCCTCAGCCTCTCGAGTAACTGGGACTACAGGTGCCCGCCACCACGCCCGGCTAATTTTTTGTATTTTTAGTAGAGACGGGGTTTCACTATGTTAGCCAGAATGGTCTCAATCTCCTGATCTTGTGATCCGACTGCCTCGGCCTCCCAAAGTGCTGTGATTACAGGTGTGAGTCACCGCACCCGGCCCAGCGTGACCTTTAAAACACAGTCGAAGCGTGACATCCCAAGGTCCTGCCACGGCCTACAAAGCCCGACTTGGTCCGACCCCAGCCACCCTTCTGACTTCAGCGTTTCCGTTCTCCCTGTCCTAAATACCTATTGTTGCTCAACACACTGCTCCAAACGTGCTGGCCTAAGCCATGTTATTATTTCTGCTGATTCTGTGCATCAGGGATGACTCGGGGCATGGGGGAGCCCTCTTGCACTGCTGCCTGGGATGTCTGCTGGGGCTGGAGTGCCCAAGATGGCCTCATCACGGCGATGTCTGGTGAGGATGCCCCAGGGTTTTTTGTTGTTGTTGTTTTCTTTTGTTTTGCGTTTTTGAGATGAAATCTTGCTCTGTCGCTCAGGCTGGAGTACAGTCGTCCAATCTCGGTTCACTGCAATCTCTGCCTCCCAGGTTCAAGCTATTCTCCTACCTCAGCCTCGTGAGTAGCTGGGATTACAGGCACATGCCAGCATGCCCAGCTAATTTTTTTTTTTTTTCTATTTTTAGTAGAGATGGGATTTCACCATATTGGCCAGGCTGGTCTTGAACTCCCCATCTCAGGTGATCCACCTGCCTTGGCCTCCCAAAGTGCTGGGATTACAGGTGTAATCCAGGTGTGAGCCACCGTGCCTGGCTGTCCCAGGGGGTTGAAGACACGAGCCTGGGGCCTTGGTTCTTGCAATCACTCAGGTTGTTGGTTCTTTTTGTAGGCTTAGGGGCTCTTCCTCTCCACCTCATTGTCCTAGGTAGTTGGACTTCCTTCCAGGCAGCCCTGGCCCAAGAGCACAGAAGTGCTACTGCAAGGCCCTCTTATGACTTTGGGCTGGAAATGGCAGAGCATTACTTCCATTGAGTCCTTTGGTTAAAGCAAGCACAGGTCCAGTGCAAATCCAAGGAGGGAACCATGCAGAGGGCCAGTGTGACTCATTGGAGGCCACCAACAAAACCGCCTACCAGGTTCTTGCTCATTCACTCTTCCTCCAACCTGTCACACACACTCCTGCCGCTGGGCCTTTCCACGTATGGGTTCCCTCTGCCTGGGGTGCTTTTCCCCAAATATCCAGGGGTCTCACCCCTTCCCTTCATTCAGCTAAATGTCACCTTTAAAGAGAGACCATACCTGACCCCACCTTATCAAAAACAGTTCACCCCCCCTCATATCGCCTCTGTCCCCTGACACCACTCTGTTCTTTTTTTTTTTTCATTGCACTTGTCACTTCCTGGCATAATATTTACTTCCTGTTTATTATTTGATCTCCCTCTCCCCCATCTCAGAATATAACTGCCACGTGAGTAGGGCACTTGCCTTGTTCACTGCAGTTCCCTTAACTCCAGATATGACACATGGTAGATAGAGTTGTTGAATGAATATTTGAGATGAGGAAACAGAGCTTAGAAAGCTTAAGTAACTTTCCCAAAGACACAGAGCTAATAAGTGACAGAGTGGGGATCCAAACTCAAACATTTAGCTTCGATCAGGAAGCCATAGAAGCTTTGCTGCATAGGGGTAATTGCTTAGGTAATTATGGCTGCCTGCCCCCTCTTCTCCCTGAGTCCTGTCTGTCTCCACTCAGAATGATCTTCCTGCAACTGAAATCTGATGAGGGGTAAAACCTATCTTGAAGGTAGCTTCCCTCCCCTTCAGCAGAAAGCCCACCTGCCTTAGCCTGCTGACCAGGACACAGCAAAGCTTGACTTCTAGCACTGGCCTGATATAGAAATGATAAGGGTTTTGGAGTCAACCCTGGATTTGTCTGCAGTGTGCCTAATCACCAGCTCTCTAAATGCAAGTAAATTAGGAATGTCATTCATTCTAAGTGTCTGTGGTTAACAGGGCGGTCAAGCTGGCTGAAAGCTGGTCTGGAGTGGCCTCAGCTAGGGCGGTCATCCCACATAGTCTCATCTTCCGGCAGGCTAGCTCAGGTTTGTTCTGGCTGGGCTCCAGAGAGAAGCAGAAGTCTGCAAGACCTCTTAAGGCTGGCCTTAGAACTGGCCCAGCATCACTTCTGCTGTGTTCTGTTGGTCCAAGCAGATCAGGAGGCCAGTCCGGATCCCATGAATATATGTGAAGCTCTTAACACCATGCCTGACACACAGGAAATGCTATTATTGTTGTTGATGTTGTTGCTGTGTATTTGCATGGTATACTTTATGCTTTTTAGAGTTTTATTGAATACATAACTATACCCTACATTGTGGGAGGAAGTTGGAACAATTATTACTAGCCCCATTTGACAAATATTTAAAATATTTAAAACTTTGGGCAAGTTTAGATAACTTGCCCAAGGCCATGCTTTTAGCTAGTGGCTGCAGCCAAACACTGGAAATCAGATGTTGTGCAATTTAAAGGATGTCTGCAAACGCATCTGCAGAAAGTGAGCTCATCTGCAGATGATTTAATTGTCCTGAGCACCACTGTGGTAAATATAATAAGGTCAAAATGCTGTCCTCACAGACCCAGGCTAGTAACTATCTGCAAGGGTCAGTGATGATGCCCAAGATCCAAGTTTCCTGCTTGGCTTCCGAACTCACTGGAGTGAATGATGGTTTTCTTTTCTTTTACAAAGAGAACCTCTCTCTAGACACCAGTTGCTTCTCCTCTCCACCTGTGAACTTCCTCCAAGAATTGCCAAGCTACCGGTCCATTGCACGCAGGAGAACGACTGTCCATTCCCGGGACAAGCAAAGCGGCACTTTGCTAAAGTCAACCGACTCTTACAGCTCCCAGCTGGAGGACAGAATCGCTGAAAACCTCAGCAGCCAATCCCTTCGAAATTATGCACTGAACATCTCTGAGAAGCGGAGACTAAGGTTGGTTCACTAGCCACCTGGAACCTGCATTGTGTATATTATAGCCTAGAGGTATGTTTTGTGCATGAAATGCTTTTCCTGAAGAGCTCATATAATTAAAATTTTACTCCTTAGGGTAGGTTAAGCCTCTTTGACAAAGATACCCAAACTTTTCTTCTCCACTCCTACTGCTTCACTTGACTAGCCTTAAAAAAAAAAAAAAAAGATACCCAAACATACTCAACATATTAGAAGCTTCTTTCTAGGCTGGGCGCGGTGGCTCACGCCTGTAATTCCAGCACTTTGGGAGGCCGAGGCGGGCGGATCACAAGGTCAGGAGATCGAGACCATCCTGGCTAACACATTGAAACCCCGTCTCTACTAAAAATACAAAAAATTAGCCAGGCATGGTGGCGGGCGCCTGTAGTCCCAGCTACTTGGGAGGCTGAGGCAGGAGAATGGCATGAACCCAGGAGGCGGAGCTTGCTGTGAGCTGAGATTGCGCCACTGCACTCCAGCCTGGGGAACAGAGCGAGACTCTGTCTCAAAAAAAAAAAAAAGGAGTTTCTTTCCTTCCTTCCTTCCTTCTTTCTTTTCTTCTCTTTTTTTTTTTTTTTGAGACGGAGTCTCGCTCTGTCGCCGGGGCTGGAGTGCAGTGGCCGGATCTCAGCTCACTGCAAGCTCCGCTTCCCGGGTTTACGCCATTCTCCTGCCTCAGCCTCCCGAGTAGCTGGGACTACAGGCGCCCGCCACCTCGCCCGGCTAGGTTTTTTATTTTGTATTTTTTAGTAGAGACGGGGTTTCACCGTGTTAGCCAGGATGGTCTCGATCTCCTGACCTCGTGATCCGCCCGTCTCGGCCTCCCAAAGTGCTGGGATTACAGGCTTGGCCACCACTCCTGGCCTCCTCTCTTTCTCCTCCCCTCCCCTGCCCTCCCCTCCCCTCCCCTCCCCTCCTCTCCTCTCCCTTTTTTGAGGCAGAGTTTCGCTCTTGTTGTCCAGGCTGGAGAGCAATGGCACGATCTTGGCAACCTCTGCCTCCCGGGTTCAAGCGATTCTCCTGCCTCAGACTCCCGAGTAGCTGGGATTACAGGCATGTGCCACCATGCCTAGCTAATTTTGTATTTTCAGTAGAGACAGGGTTTCACCATGTTGGCCAGGCTGGTCTCGAACTCCTGACCTCAGGTGATCTGCTTTCCTCGGCCTCCCAAAGTGCTGGAATCACAGGCATGAGCCACCATGCCTGGCCGAAGTTTATTTCTTGCTAGCATAAAGTACTAGGAACTGCGGGACTTTGCAGCCATTCAGGGATCCAGGCTCTTTCCATCTTGTGGCTCTGCATACCCCTAAAGCCTCATTTTTGTCTGCAACCAAGCAGTGCAAAAAGAAAGAGTTTGGAGTATGAATATAGCAGTTAGCTACGCAGCAGAATAAATCACCCCACAACTGAGTAGCCTGAAACAATAGTTTCTCAAGTCTACCAGTCAGCTGGACAAATCCTTCTAGTTTCAGTTGGGCTGAATCTTTATCCATAGTCAGGTGTGGTTGGGGAGGTGGCTCTGCTGATCTAGGCTGGGGATCAGCTGGCTGTAAGCTGGTCTAGGGTGGCTTCAGCTGGGATGATCACATGGTATCATCATGATAGCTCGGGTTTGTTCGCATGGCAACAGCTGGAGCCCAAGAGAGGATCAGAAGCCTGCAAAACCTCCTGAGACTAGGCTTAAAAACAGCTGAGCTTCCCTCCTACTGCAGTCTGAGGTCTAACCAGATCACAGTCCAGATTCAATTTGGTGGAAAGGGATTCCTCCCGCTAATGGGAAGAGCTGTAAAGTCACATGGCCACGGGGCATTCACACATTCATTGAGTCACTGGGAGTTTTGGGAGTGGGTTAAGAGCCAAGTCTGAAAGGTGCACATATCACTTTTCTTTACATTTCTGCCAGAGAGAATTTAGCCACATGGTCATACCTAACTGCTCAGAAAGCTGGGAAGTGTCTCCAGCTAGTTCCAGAGAAGGGGAGAATGGATTTGGGTGGTAGCTTGCCATCTCCCCCATTCTTGAAGAATTTAAAACATAATTTTCCCATTGACCTGGTGTAATGACAGAGGTGGGTATTTCTGCTTAACTCTCTAATTGCTTCCCCCACAGGGTCAGTAGCATAAATTCATTAGAAGGGTCGGGCAAAGTGACTCATGCCTGTAATGACAGCACTTTGAGAGACACAGGCAGGAGGATTGCTTGAGACCAGGAGTTCCAGACCAGCCTGGGCAGCATAGCAAGACCCTGTCTTTACAAAATAAATAGATAAATAAATAAATAAAATAATAATAGAAAAATTAGCTGGGTGTGGTGATGTGTGCCTATAGTCCCAGCTGCTCAGAAGGCTGAGGCAGGTGTATCACTCAAGCCCAGAAATAGGAGGGCTGCAGTGAGCTATGATCATGCCACTACCCTCCAGCCTGGGTGACAGAATAAGACCCTGTCTCTACGAAAACAACAATAAAACAAAATAACACATTGGGCTGGGCGCAGTGGCTCACGCCTGGAATCTCAGCACTTTGGGAGGCCGAGGCAGGTGGATCACAAGGTCAGGAGTTCAAGACCAGCCTGGCCAATATGGTGAAACCCCGTTTCTACTAAAAATACAAAAATTAGCCAGGCATGGTGGCGGGCACCTGTAGTCCCAGCTACTTGGAAGGCTGAGGCAGGAGAATTGCCTGAACCTGGGAAGCAGAGGTTGCAGTGAGCCAAGATCGTGCCACTATACTCCAGTCTGAGGGACAGAGCGAGACTGTGTCTCAAAAAAAAAAAAAAAAACAAAACAAAATAACACATTGGATGATGCACATTGGATGAAACACTGTGCCTTGTAGGTCTGAGAATATGTTATCTCTGGTTTTATTTTTAATTTGGGTGGTCTTGTATTCTCAAAAAATATAGAGACTTTATAAATGTATTTCAGCTGGCACAGTGGCTCATACCTGTAATCCCAGCACTTCGGGAGGCTGAGGCAGGTGGATCGCTTGAGCTCAGAAATTTGCGACCAGCCTGGGCAACGTGGTGAAACCTGTTTCTACTAAAATTACAAAATTTAGCTAGGCATGGTGGTGTACTCCTATAGTCTCAGCTACTCAGGAGGCTGAGGTGGGAGGATCACCTGAGCCCGGGAGGTTGAGGCTGCACTTCAGTCTGGGTGACAAAGCGAGACGCTGTCTCAAAAAAAAAAAAAAAAAATTTTGGTGCTCCCTTTGGCAGCATATATACTAAAATTGGAATGATACAGAGAAAATTAGCCTGGCCTCTGAGCAAGAATGACACACAAATTCATGAAACATTCCATATATAAATGTATTTTAAAATCAAATAAATAAATAAATAAATAAATAAATAAATAAATAAATAATAAATGTATTTTATTTCCCACTCTTTCAGATTCACAGATTTTGAATTCTTCTAAACTACTACTGCTCTATACCAAACTCTGCCACACCTAAGAGAGAGACATATTTTATTCCATCAAGGGACTTCCAGACTGACTGGAAAAATGAAACTAACAGACTCATGAGAGCAGGGGCCATGTCTATCTGGTTTACCAGTGAATCCCTAGAAAGTGGCAAAGAAGGCTGGGTGCAGTGGCTCATGCCTGTAATCCCAGCATTTTGAGAGGCCAAAGTGGGTGGATCACCTGAGGTCAGGAGTTTGAGACCAGCCTGGCCAACATGGTGAAACCTCATCTCTACTAAAAATACAAAAATTAGCCAGGTGTGGTGGTGGGTGCCTGTTATCCCAGCTACTCGTCAGGCTAGGGCAGGAGAATCGCTTGAATCCAGGAGGCGGAGGTTGCTCTGAGCCGAGATTGTGCCACTGCATTCCAGCCTGGGTGACGGAGTGAGACTCCGTCTCAAAAAAATAAAAAATAAAAAATAAAAGTGGCAAAGAAAAGGACACGGGAAGGATCATTCTTTTTTTTTGAGACAGAGTCTTGCCCTGTCGCCCAGGCTGGAGTGCAATGGCATGATCTCTACTCACTGCAACCTCTCCCTCCCAAGTTCAAGCAATCTCCTGCCTCAGCCTCCTGAGTAGCTGGGATTACAGGCACCCACCAGCATTCCTGGCTAATTTTTGTATTTTTAATAGAGACAGGGTTTCACCATGTTGGTCAGGCTGGTCTCGAACTCCTGACCTCATGTGATCCACCCGCCTTGGCCTCCCAAAGTGCTGGGATTACAGGTTTAGCCACCGCACCCGGCCAGGAAGGATAATTCTAATTGCTAATAGTTGTTATTCTAAGCTCTTTATTTCCTTTAATCCCCACTCCACCCGCTGAGGCAAGGTTTTCAAATTATTATTATTATTTTATTTATTTATTTTTAGATGGAGTTTTGCTCTTGTTGCCCAGGCTGGAGTGCAATGGTGCGATCTCGGCTCACCGCAACCTCCGCCTCCGGGGTTCAAGTGATTCTCCTGCCTCAGCCCCCCAAGTAGCTGGGATTACAGGTATGCGCCACCACGCCTGGCTAATTTTGCATAGGGTTTCTCCATGTTGGTCAGGCTGGTCTCAAACTCCCGACCTCAGGTGATCCGCCTGCCTCGGCCTTCCAAAGAACTGGGATTACAGGCATGAGCCACCGCGCCCGGGCTATTTTATTTATTTATCTTTGAGACGAGTCTCACTCTGTTGCCCAGGCTGAAATGCAATGGCGCCATCTTGCCTCACAGCAAACTCCGCCTCCCCAGTTCCAGCGATTGTCCCACCTCAGCCTCCTGAGTAGCTGGGATTACAGGCGCCTGCCACCACGCCTGGCTAATTTTTTGTATTTTTAGTAGAGACGGGGTTTCAACATGTTGGCTAGGCTGGTCTGGAATTCCTAGCCTCAGGTGATCCATCTGCCTCGGCCTCCCAAAATGCTGGGATCACAAGCATAAGCCACCGCGCCCGGCCGAGAGAGGGTTTTTTAAACCTTAGCATTCTTGCTTTTTTTTTTTTTTTTGAGACAGAGTCTTGATCTGTCGCCCAGGCTGCAGAGCAGTGGCGCCATCTCGGCTCACTGCAAGCTCTGCCTCCTGGGTTCAGGCCATTCTCCTGCCTCAGCCTCCCAAGTAGCTGGGACTACAGGCGCCTGCCGCCACGCCCGGCTAATTTTTGTTTTGTTTTTTTTTTTTTTAGTAGAGACGGCGTTTCACCGTGTTAGCCAGGGTGGTCTTGATCTTATGACCTCGTGATCCGCCCACCTTGGCCTCCCAAAGTGCTGGGATTACAGGCGTGAGCTACCACGCCCAGCCGCACTCTTGCTTATTGACATTTAGGGCCAGATAGCTCTCTGTTGTGGAGGGCTGTCTGTGGATTGGAGGATGTTTAGTAGCATCCCTGGCCTCTACCCACTAGATGCCAGAAGCATGTCCCCCTCCCCCAAGTTGTGACAGTCAAAGATGTCCCCAGACCATTGCCTGATGTTCTTTGGGAGGTGTGCAAAATTGCCCCCACTTGAGAACCACTGATCCTTTTAAGGGTAGGTACTTTACTAACTCCAACTTACAGATAAGGAAACTGACGCACAACACAGGGAGGCTTGTTTGGATGGGAAGTTCAAGTCCTTTTCTTTAATAGGAGCTCCCTGTCTCATGGAGGAGGACAGACTGGTGGGAGGATGGAGGTGTGTGCCATGTGCCATGGATAGTTGGCAAATTCCTCATGTTTCCTCTCTTGCCTTCAGACCCCAGCACCTTCTTTTTCCCCTGCTCTCCTTACTCCCTCCTCCATCACCAACTTGGACTTGGGGCATCTCCTCCAGGTTTCCAGAGCCCTGACCACATCCCCTTTTGTAGCACTTCTCCCAGGGAGCTGTCGTTTTTGAATGTCAACATGTTTGCTTTCCCTCTAGACTCAGATCAGCTTTGTGGGCCGTGCAGTCTCTGTTGCACTCAGCTCTGCTGTTGCAGATGGTTCATAAATGAATTGGCATGGCTGTGTTCTAGGAATATTTATGGACACTGAAATTTGAATTTCATGTGATTTTCATGTGTCACAAAATACTATTTTTCTTTTGTCTTTTATTTTTATTATTTTTATTTAAAATAATTTTGTTTTGATACAGAGTCTCGCTCTGTCACCCAGGCTGGAGTACAATGGCATGATCTCGGCTCACTGAAACCTCCACCTTCTGGGTTCAAGCGATTCTCCTGCCTCAGCCTCCCTAGCAGCTGGGATTACAGGTGCCTGCCACCACACCCAGCTAATTTTGGTATTTTCAGTAGAGAGGGGGTTTCGCCATGTTGGCCAGGCTGGTCTTGAACTCCTGGCTTCATGTGATCTGAGAACCGCAGGGCACATGGTTACTCTGTTTGACATTTTGACGGACTGCCAAACTCTTTTCCGTAGCAGCGGCAGCATTTTATATTCCTTGCAGCAATGTATGAGAGCTCACATATTTTTCTGTCCTTTCAGCTGGGGTTTTATGAGATGCTGAGTCTTTCTCTTTTCTTTTTTTTTCGAGATGAGGTTTCGCTCTTGTTGCCCAGGCTGGAGTGCAATGGCACGATCTCGGCTCACTGCAATCTCCGCCTCCCAGGTTCAAGCGATTCTCCTGCCTCAGCTTCCTGAGTAGCCAGGATTACAGGCACCCGCCACCATGCCTGGCTAATTTTGTATTTTTGGTAGAGATGGTGTTTCACCGTGTTGGCCAGCCTGGCCTTGAACTCCTGACCTCAGGTGATCCTGCCTCGGCCTCCCAAAGTACTGGGATTACAGGCGTGGAGCACCACGCTGGGCTGGGATGCTGAGTCTTGATGCTGCTGCTGTTGTGATTGTCATGATCATGTTTTCCATGCAGGGACATTCAGGAGACACAAATGAAGTATCTCTCTGAGTGGGACCAGTGGAAGCGGTATAGCAGCAAGTCTTGGAAGAGGTTCCTGGAGAAGGCTCGAGAGATGACGACCCACCTGGAGCTGTGGCGGGAGGATATTCGCAGCATAGAAGGTGTCCCACCCCGGCCTCTGTGCAGGCTCCTCTGCAGAAGTCTCTGTGTCTGGGGAGCAAGTACAGCTTTGTTTCCACTAGGGTCTAGCTGAAATTGAGCATTTTCTTCCATGATGAATGTGAGCAACAAACCACCACAAGGTTTAGCAGAACCTGTGTCTTTGTCACCAGGAAAAAATTGTGGCTATTTTCCTGTCCCTTCCAGTTGTTGTATTTATCTTGGAATACTGCTAATGCCCGTGACTGCTTGGAAATTTCAGTTGTTATTAGACTTGCCGCTAGATCTTGTTATTTAATGTGCTAGTGAAAACCAGGCACAGTGGCTCACTCCTGTAATCCCAGCCCTTTGGGAGGCCAAGATGGGTGGATCATGAGGTCAGGAGTTCGAGACCAGCCTGGTCAACGTGGTGAAATCCCATCTCTACTAAAACTACAAAAAATTAGCTGGTCATGGTAGTACATGCCTGTAATCCCAGCTATTTGGCAGGCTGAGGCATGAGAATCACTTGAACCCAGGAAGTGGACGTTGCAGTGAGCCGAGACTGCACTATTGCACTCCAGCCTGGGTGACAGAGCGAGACTCTGTCTCAAAAGAAGTACCAGTGAAGGTGCTCACTGATGCTCACGTAGGTCATTCTATCACACATATTTTTAAATAAGATGATAACTGTATATCTGTTTTTATCTTATGCATTTAAATTAAATGCATAGAATAGTATTATTTAAAAATAATATTAAATTGGCCAAGCGCAGTGGCTCACATCTGTAATCCCAGCACTGTGGGATGCTGAGGCGGACAGATCACGAGGCCAGGAGATCGAGACCATCCTGGCCAACACAGTGAAACCCGTGTCTACTAAAAATACAAAAAATTAGCTGGGCATGGTGGTGAGCACCTGTAGTCCCAGCTACTCAGGAGGCTGAGGCTGGAGAATGGCGTGAACCCGGAAGGTGAAGCTTGCAGTGATCCGAGATGGTGCCACTGCACTCCAGCCTGGGCGACAGAGCGAGACTCCGTCTCAAAATAAAATAAAATAAAATAAAATAAAATAAAATAAAATAAAATAAAATAAAATATTTAATAATTTAATTTAAATTAAATGCATAAATAGTATTATTTTAAAATAATATTAAATTATAATATATTAATATTAGTAGACTTTTATTTTGTGCATTAAAATATTATGCATAAATGTATTATTTTAAAAATGTTATACTTCTAATTTCAATGCATAAAATAAAAACAGATATACAGTTATCGTATTATTAAAAACATTATCCCAGCCAGGCCATGGTTCATGCCTGTAATCCTAGCATTTTGGGAGACTGAGGCAGGAAGATCATCTGAGCCCAGGAGTTTGAGACCAGCCTGGGTAACAAAGTAAGACCTTGCCTCTACAACAAAAAGTTTGTTAGTTTGTTTTTTTTTTTTGAGACAGAGCCTCACTCTGTCGCCCAGGCTGGAGTGCAGTGGCGTGATCTCAGCTCACTGCAGGCTCCGCCCCTCAGGTTCATGCCATTCTCCTGCCTCAGCCTCCCAAGTAGCTGGGACTACAGGCGCCTGCCACCACGCCTGGCTAATTTTTTGTATTTTTAGTAGAGACGGGGTTTCACCATGTTAGCCAGGATGGTCTCGATCTCCTGACCTCGTGATCCGCCCACCTCGGCCTCCCAAAGTGCTGGAATTAAAGGCATAAGCCACTGCGCCTGGCCCCAGAAAAAGTTTTAAAAATTAGCTGGATGTGGTGCTATACACCCATAGTCCCAGCTTCTGGGGTAGCTTAGGCAGGAGGATCGCCTGAGCCCAGGAGTTTGAGGCTGCATTAAGCTATGATTGTGCTATTTTACTACAGCCTGGGCAACAGAGCCAGACCCTGTCTCAAAACAAAAACATAAATAAACAAACAGAAAGCTTTATTATCCTGAGACGAGGTTCATCACTTTTACCAAACTGCAGTGAGTTCCGATGGCCCTGAAAATACTGTGAACCCTTCCTTTCCTATACTGGTGAGAATTTGGGATTAAAGTGTTGTCGGTAGTTGGCTTGGGTTGCTATAACAAGACACTGCAGACTGAATGGCTTAAAAAAATTTTTTTTTTCTCATGGTTTTGGAGGCTTGAACAGGCCTTCTTGCTGTGTTCATGTAACCTTTGCTTTTTTTTTTTTTTTTTTTTTGAGACCGAGTCTCGCTCTGTCGCCCAGGCTGGAGTGCAGTGGCCAGATCTCAGCTCACTGCAAGCTCCGCCTCCTGGGTTTAGGCCATTCTCCTGTCTCAGCCTCCCGAGTAGCTGGGACTACAGGTGCCCGCCACCTCGCCTGGCTAGTTTTTTGTATTTTTTAGTAGAGACGGGGTTTCACCGTGTTAGCCAGGATAGTCTCGATCTTCTGACCTCGTGTTCCGCCGGTCTCGGCCTCCCAAAGTGCTGGGATTACAGGCTTGAGCCACCGCGCCCGGCCGTAACCTTTGCTTTGAGTGTGCTCTGAGAAAGAGTGCAAACTCTCTGGCGTCTCTTTTTATAATGACACTAATCCCATCATGGGGGCCCAGTCTCAAGACCTCATCAAAACCAATCACCTCCCAAAGGCCCATCTCCAAATACCATTACACTGGGGGTTAGGGCTTCACCATATGAATTTGAGGGTGGGGACACAATTCGGTCCATAGCAAGTATGCAAACATTGGAAGTTGTGCCAAAATACAAAATGAGCTGGGCATAGTGGCTCATGCCTGCTGTAATCCTAGCACTTTGGGAGGCTGAGGCAGGAGGATCGCTTGGGCTCAGGAGTTTGTGACCAGCCTGGGTAACATAGCAAGATCCTGTCTCTATTTAATATAAAAATAAAAATGAAAATAAAAAAAAATACAAAATTAGAAACATTAAACTTTTTTTGCATTATCTATTTTATTTTATTTTATTTTTGAGATGAAGTTTCGCTCTTGTTGCCCAGGCTGGAGTGTAATGGTGCGGTCTCGGCTCACTGCAACCTCCACCTCCCAGGTTCAAGTGATTCTCCTGCCTCAGCTTCCCAAGTAGCTGAGACTACAGGCAGGTGCCACCAGGCCGGCTACTTTTTGTATTTTTAGTAGAGACAGGGTTTCACCATGTTGGACAGGCTGGTCTTGAATTCTTGACCTCAGGTGATATGCCTGCCTTGGCCTCCCAAAGTGCTGGGATTACAGGCGTGAGCCACCACGCCTGGCCAGGATTATCTATTTTACAGCAAAACGTTTTTCAAACATCTCCCCAAAACTGCTAAAATGGAAACTTCGTGAGGTTTGTAAGGAATGTAGCAGGATAAAGAAAGGAAATGGTTTTCTCCATTATTACTATTTTAAGACCTATAAAATACAGTTGGTAATCTATCCAGTGAACAACCTTTTTATTGTTGTTTTATTTGGAGAATATAATATATTTCTTTTTTTTTTTTTTTTTTTTTTTTTTTTGAGACGGAGTCTTGCTCT
Source organism: Rhinopithecus roxellana (assembly GCF_007565055.1). Classification (NCBI taxonomy): domain Eukaryota; kingdom Metazoa; phylum Chordata; class Mammalia; order Primates; family Cercopithecidae; genus Rhinopithecus; species Rhinopithecus roxellana. Next base: position 33,656,635 of record NC_044568.1, read on the forward strand.
GCCGCCCAGGCTGGAGTGCAGTGGCCAGCTCTCAGCTCACTGCAAGCTCCGCCTCCCGGGTTTACGCCATTCTCCTGCCTCAGCCTCCCGAGTAGCTGGGACTACAGGCGCCCGCCTCGTCGCCCGGCTAGTTTTTTGTATTTTTTTAGTAGAGACGGGGTTTCACCGTATTAGCCAGGATGGTCTCGATCTCCTGACCTCGTGATCCGCCCGTCTCGGCCTCCCAAAGTGCTGGGATTACAGGCTTGAGCCACCGCGCCCGGCCTGGAGAATATAATATATTTCTAAAAGGCTTCATGGCTCACTTAAAACTTCGACCACGCACTCATACTTTTTCTCTTGAGATTTAAGTGTAACATTATGTTTGGAGCAAAATAATAAAAGCTAATTTTTATTGAGCATTTACTGTGAACCAGGCATTGTGTTAAGCACTTTACTCATTACCTCAGTTAATCTTCAAAGGAAACTTTCATTTAGGTACTTGTCATTTGCATAGCTCAGAGAGTTTGAGATCTTGTCCAAGTTCACTCAGACAGGGTGAGGCAGAACCGGCGTTTGAACCCAGGCATTCAAGATGTAAGGTCCAAGGTGTTAGCCACTATGTCTAGCTTCCTCTCTTGCGAAGTGGTAGGCTTTCTGGACATTTTCATTCAGAAAGTGGTTTGTGTGGTAGAGGGTAGGTTCTTCCTGGGAACTGGGATTTTGATGTTCTCTGCAGTTACTCTACCCATGTGATTTATTGGCTTGGGTAGGTGCTCATCTGACATGAAGTGCAGGTGTGATAATAAATTTCTTGCCTCTGGCAGATTGCTAAGTATTAGAGAGTGGCAAAAAACTGTGGGTATCTTATATCTTCGGTCTCCAGTAATAAGTTCTTTGCTCCTACCAAGAACAAGAAGCCATCCTTGCTCTTCAGAGTGCTTTCTATCCTCAGCAATTTAATCATTATCTAGCAGAAGGTTGGTTTTCTATTTGCAAATCAATCGATGTAATTCACCACAAAACAGAATAAAAGAAAAAAATTATATGATCATCCCAACAGATGCAGAAAAAGCACTGATAAACTTCAGTTCTCATTTTTAGCAAATAAGAAATAGATAAGACCTTTCTTAATTTTATTTTAAAAACCTATAAACATACAGCAAACAACATACTTAATGATGAAATATTGAAAGCTTTTTCCCTGAGATTGAGAATGAGAAAAAGGTGCCAATTATCACAAATTCTATTCAAAATCATCCTGGAAGTTCTAGCCAATGTAGCAGGATGGGCGGGGGAAGGATAATAATGGGAAAGGAAAAAATAAAATGTCATTTTTTTTTTTTTGCAGATGACAATGATATGCATGTAGATAATTAAGAAGACAACTATTGAAAGTAATGTTAATGTAACAAGGTTTATTGTTAATTTTAAGGTGTCTCTATTTAAAATGAATTGTATTTCTATATACCAACAACAAACATTTAGAAAGTGAATTTTTTAAAATGATACAATTTACAATAGTATCAAAAATGTCAGGGCCGGGCTTGGTGGCTCAGGCCTATAATCTTTGGAAAGCTGAGGCAGGTGGATCACCTGAGGTCAGGAGTTCGAGACCAGCTTGGCCAACATGGTGAAACCCTGTCTGTACTAAAAACACAAAAATTAGCCGGGCATGGTGGCTCACGCCTATAGTCCTAGCTACTTGGAAGGCTGAGGTGCAAGAATTCCTTGAACCCAGGAGGCAGAGGTTGCAGGGAGCTGAGATCACGCTACTGCACTCCACCCTGGGCACCAGAGTGAGACTCAGTGTCAAAAAAAAAAAAAAATCAGATATCTAGGAATATATCTAAAGAACCGTATGCAATAATTACGCACAGAAAACTATAAAGTATTATTGATAAAAACTAAGGAAGACCTAAATATACCATGTTCATGGATCAGAAGACTTAATATTATAAATATGTCACTTCTCCTCAAATTGACCTATATATTTTATGTAATCCCAATCAGAATCTTTTTTTTTTTTTGAGACGGAGTCTCACTCTGTTGCCCAGGCTGGAATGCAGTGGCCGGATTTCAGCTCACTGCAAGCTCTGCCTCCCGGGTTTACACCATTCTCCTGCCTCAGCCTCCTGAGTAGCTGGGACTACAGGCGCCCGCCACCTCGCCCGGCTAGTTTTTTTTTTGTATTTTTTAGTAGAGACGGGGTTTCACTGTGTTAGCCAGGATGGTCTCGATCTCCTGACCTTGTGATCCGCCTGTCTCGGCCTCCCTAAGTGCTGGGATTACAGGCTTGAGCCACCGCACCCGGCCCCAATCAGAATCTTAGCAGACTGTGCATGAAAATTAAAACACTAATTCTAACATTTGTATACAAATGCAAAAGACCAAAGATGTCTAAGACAATCTTGAGGAGTAACAAAGCTGAAAGATACCATGTATCAGTGGGCCAGGCATGGTGGCTCACACCTGTAATCCCAGCACTTTGGGAGGCTGAGGTGGGCAGATCACAGGGTCAGGAGATCAAGACCATCCTGGCTAACACGGTGAAACTCCATCTCCACTAAAAATACAAAAAATTAGCCAGGTGTGGTGGCAGGCGCCTGTAGTCCCAGCTACTCGGGAGGCTGAGGCAGGAGAATGGCCTGAACCCGGGAGGCAGAGCTTGCAGTGAGCTGAGATCGCACCACTGCACTCTAGCCTGGGTGACAGAGCGAGACTGTCTCAAAAAAAAAAAAAAAAGGTACCATGTATCAAGTTTTACAAATCTGCAGTAATTAAGACAGTCTAGCGTTGGTGTAAGGATAGACATGTAGACCCAAGGAACAGGATAGAGTTCAGAAACAGATTCATACATATGTGGTCAGGTGATTATTTCCAAAAGAAGCAGCCAATAAATGGTGCTGAGTCAACTAGAGATTCCTATAAGAAAAGATAAATACTGAGCCCTCCCTTATACCATTCTCGAGTGATTAATTCAAGATTGATTGTAGATCTACAGGTGAAAAGTTAAAACACTAGAAGATTGAGTCTTAAAGCTCACAATTAAAAAAAAATTAAATGTTTCTTCCTCTTTCCAGCTACTGATTACTCCAGCTTCAGCTTTTGTGGCTAGTTGAATCTATGATGTGTAGTGTGTCAATACCCCTGGTCAGTGATGTCCGGGTTTGTTTTTTCCAGGGAAATTTGGCACTGGGATTCAGTCCTATTTCTCCTTCTTGAGATTCCTGGTGTTGCTGAATTTGGTGATATTTCTGATCATCTTTATGCTGGTTTTGCTCCCAATCTTACTCACGAAATACAAGATCACCAACAGTAGCTTCGTGCTCATTCCTTTCAAAGACACAGGTGAGTCTAAGGCCTGGTTTACTATGAAGTGTGTTTGTTTTTCACCGTGTACCTCGCTACAATGCTTGCTTTGCTAAGAATCTTATTCTAATTCTTGGGCGACTGTATTAGTCAGGATGGTCTAGGTTATGCTGCAGAAACAAGTGATCCCATAACACTCATGCTGCTATGGAATAACAGCATGCAAGCATGACAGCATAACAGTATGAGACTGTGAGTGAGAAATAAACCTTTGTGGTTATTTGAGACTATGAGTGAGAAATAACCACAAAGGTTCATTTCTCACTCACAGTCCATGCCCACTGTGGGCTGGTGAGCTTCACTCTGGAGCCCAAGCTGTTGGAGCAGCCTCTATCTGGAGCATTGAGAGTCACACATACAAGCAAAAAACAAGCTCTATATGCAGACTTACATACAAAATATATAAAAAAGACATATCGCCAGATGTTTGGGGAGAATAGTGAAGGAAACACTAGAAGTAGAAGGAGAAAGAAATATTACTGTATTGGACACATTGGGGTTTGGACTGAAAATGGCAAATCACAAATATACAAACATATCTGTGCAAATATACAAATATATATGACATTTCTAAATGTAATATACGTATATAGTCATGTACCCCATGACAATGTTTCAGTTAACAATGGATCACATATGCAATGGTGGTCCCCTAAGATTATAATACTGTATTTTTACTGTAGTTTTTCTTTGTTTAGACATGTTTAGATACACAAATACTTAACATTGTGTTGCAGTTACCTACAGTATTCAGTGCAGTAACATGTTGTCCAGGTTTGTAACCTAGGAGCAATAGGCCATACCATACAGCCTAGGTGTGTAGTAGGGCATCCCATCTAGGTTTGCGTAAGTACACTCTGTGATGTTCGCATGACGAAATTGCCTAAGGACATATTTATCAGACTGTATCCTCCTTGTTAAGCCATGCATGACTGTACATGCTTATACACACAAATTGTGAAAAACAGGCAGGCTATGGCCAGATGCGGTGACTCACGCCTGTAATCCTGGCACTTTGGGAGGCTGAGGTGGGCAGGTCACCTGAGGTCAGGAGTTCAGGACCAGCCTGGCCAACAAAAAAAACAGGCAGGTTATAGAGACTGTAAAACTGTTTCCACTGACATTCTGGTTTTTGTTTCTTACAGATATACAATGTACAGTCTATCCAGTAAGCAGTTCTGGACTCATTTACTTTTACAGTTATATCATAGACTTGCTTTCTGGCACTGTAAGTATTTAACATAATCCTTTGTTTAGCTCCTCAATCTACTAAAAATTGATTGATTTAAAGATCAGTTTCCCGAATTTCTGCAGTGAGAGCCAAACACAAGTAAGTGTTGGTTGACATATGTACCAGTAAATGAAACAGGATTTGCAGTTACCTCATCAGAAAGAACAACGTTCACCATCAACTGCTAGAATGTCAGGAAATATGCTTTGTCACTTTCAGCCATTGGCCTTTTTCCAGTTCTTTCTTTTTATTTATTATTATTATTTTTTTGAGACAGAGTCTCGCTCTGTCGCCCAGGTTGGAGTGCAGTGGTGCAATCTCGGCTCACTGCAACCTCCGCCTCCCGGGTTCAAGTGATTCTCCTGCCTCAGCCTCATGAGTAGATGGAATTACAGGTGTGTGCCACCACGCTCAGCTAATATTTGTGTTTTTAGTAGAGATGAGGTTTCACCATGTTGGCCAGGCTGGTCTGGAACTCCTGACCTCAGGTGGTCCACCCTCCTCAGCCTCCCAAAGTACTGGGATTACAGGCGTGAGCCACCGTGCCCGGCCTCTAGTCCTTCAACCTTTGTGTTGATCTGCAACAAGATACTGACTTCCCCCACAGAAGGAAGCTTCAGTGAAAATGAACCCAGATAGAATGTTTACAATTTCTCTGACACTGATAAACCCGAACATTTTGGAGCCCCAGACTGGGTGGATGAAAGATGTGGCTCTTCTTTTCCAGAAATTACACACAGGGACATGTGTGATGTACAAACTCACACTTTCAGATGATATGCACATATACCTGCATATCATGTACATGGGCATATGAAGATTCTCTGAAATCCCTTATAAGTCAATCCCAGGTTACCATCTCCCACCACCACCCCAACTCTAAAATGGAATTAATCTCTTGGCTTTTATGGTAGTTCTAAAAGGTTTTTATTATCGCCTTCTAAAAAAATGATTTGGCCAGGCACAGTGGCTCACACCTGTAACCCCAACACTTTGAAAGGCCGAGGCAGGAGGATTGCTTGAGGCCAGGAGTTTGAAACCAGCCTGGGCATCATATCTCTACACAAAATAAACATAATTAGCTGGGCGTGGTGGCGTGCACCTGTAGTCCCAATTACTCTGGAGGCTGAGGTAGGGGACTCACTTGAGCCCAGAAGGTTGAGGCTGCAGCCTGCACCACTGCACTTCAGCCTGGGCAACAGAGCAAGACCCCATCTTAAAGATCTTGTGGTTTTTCATTTTTTTATTTCAGCTTTTTCAGCAAATAAGATTGCAGCTATGAAAAGTAGCCATCTTTGCCCTTTAGACCAGGGTTTCTCAAACTTGGCATTATTGATATTCTTTTTTTGTTGTTTTTTTTTTTTTTGGAGATAGGATCACGCTGTGTTCCCCAGGTTAGAGTATAGTGGTGCAATCGTAGCTCACTGTAATCTCAAACTCCTGGGCTAAAACGATCTTCCCAAGTAGCTAGGACTACAGGCGTGCACTACACTTGGCTGATTTTTAATTTTCTTTCTAGAGATGTGGGGTCTCACTATGTTGCCCAGGCTGGTTTCAAGCTCCTGACCTCGATGAAGCCTCCTGCCTCGGCCTCTCAAAGTGTTGAGGTTACAGATGTGAGCCTCTGTGCCTGGCCAAAATAATTTTTTTAGAAGGTGACAAAAAAAAAAAAAGCCTTTTAGAGCTATCATAAAAGCAATGAGATTTTAAGTACTGGGGTAACAGGCATGAGCCACGGTGCTCAGTGAATTAGATAACTCTGTGTTGCGTAGGGCTATCTGGTGCACCGTAGCCCGCTGAGCTGTATCCCTGGTCTCCACCCACTAGATGCCAGCAGCACTGCCCTCTTCCGACTTTGACAACCAAAAATGTTTCCAGAGATTGCCAAATGTTCCCTAGCAGACGAAATTACCCCCAGTTGGGAACCGCTGCTCTAGGTGTTTAAGAAATACAAATAAGTATTTTTATTTTTTCAGAAATGCTTTCTGAAAATTACTGGTATGAAAATACCTCACTGGCCAAGCGCGATGGTTTTTGCCGGTAGCCCCAGCACTTCGGAGAGGCCAAGGCAGGCAGATCACCTGAGGTCAGGAGTTCAAGACCAGCCTGGCTGACATGGTGAAACCCCATCTCTACTAAAAATAGAAAAATTAGCTGGGCATGGTGGGGGGCGCCTGTAATCCCAGCTACTCAGGAGGCTGAGGCAGGAGAATCGCTTGAATCCGGGAGGCGGAAGCTTCAGTAAGCTGACATCACACAACTGCACGATCCAGCCCGGGCAACAAGAGGGAGAGTTCGTCTCAAAACAAAACAAAAAACAAAACAAACAAACAAAAATGCCATACCATTGAGCTTCCACTTTTCTGAATAAATTGGTAGAAAGCCTTGAATTTGTCCACTGTGTTTGATTTTGAAAAAGCACCCCTACCTTTTTTTTTTTTTTTTTCTTTTTGAGACGAGGTCTGGCTCTGTTGCTCAGAGAATGCAGTGGCATGATTTTGGTTCATTGCAAACTCTGCTTCTAGGCTCAAGCCATCCTCCCACCTCAAGCCTCCTGAGTAGCTGGGACTACAGGTGCGTACCACCATGCCCAGCTAATTTGTGTGTGCGCACGCGTGTGTGTGTGTTTTGTAGAGACAGGGTTTTGCCATGTTGCCGAGGCTGGTCTCGAACTCCTGAGCTCAAGCAATCCACCTGTCTTGTCTTCCCAAAGTGCTGGGATTATAGGTGTGAGCCACTGCCTGATTTTGAAAAAATCCTTTTACATCTCTGATCTCATGTTTTCCTAAAAATAACTCAGAGGAATTGTTGGATAGGTCTACTATGCAAAAAAAAGTAAAAAAAAAAATACATGGCTGGGCACGGTGGTTCACGCCCATAATCCCAGTGCTTTGGGAGGCCGAGGTGGGCAGATCACCTGAGGTCAGGAGCTTGAGACCAGCCTGGCCAACATGGGGAACCCCATCTCTACTAAAAATACAAAAAAATTAGCTGGGTGTGGTGGCTGGTGCCTGTCATCCCAGCTCCTCGGGAGGCTGAGGCAGGAGAATTGCTTAAACCCAGGGGGCAGAGGTTGCAGTGAGCCGAGATTGAGCCATTGCATTCCAGCCTGGGCAACAAGAGCGAAACTCCGTCTCAAAAGAAAAAAAAGATTAGCCTGGCGTGGTGGTGTGCACCTGTAATCCCAGCTACTTGGGAGGCTGAGGCACAAGAATCTCTTAAACCTGGGAAACATAGGTTGCAGTGAGCCAAAATTGCGCCACTACACTCCAAGATGGGTGACAGAAAGACTCTGTCTCAAAAAAAAAATAAAATAAAATAAAATAAAAAAGTCTACTATGCAGATGAGAAAACAGAAACTGTGCAAATGTCCACTATGCAAATTAGAAGATAAAAACCATGCAAATGTTGACTTGTGCAAATGAGAAAAGAAATTCAGTGACCTACCCAAGGTCACACTGCCTTTGAAAGCAAAGTTAGGATCAAATCCCAGAGCTGCTGTTAACCCCATTTCTTTAGATTACATCCCACAAGAAAAGTTTCTGTTTGTGGAAAAAAAAGAAAAAAGTTTCTTTGCATACTGTAACCTTCTTCCTGATAGGAAAAATTTTATAGGAGAGTTAGCTGCGCTTGATTATAGACGTTCAATAAAGTAAGCATGATAATGACCTGTCTGAAAGAGAACTTTCTGCAATGATCTGGAGAATGTGGACCTGTGCTGTGTAACAATGGAACCACTAACTCTTTTTTGTTTGTTTTTTTGCGACAGAGTCTCGCTCTGTCGCCCAGGCTGGAGTACATTGGCGCGATCTCGGCCCACTGCCACCTCTGCCCTCTGGGTTCAAGTGATTCTCCTGCCTCAGCCTCCCAAGTAGCTGGGGTTACAGGCGCCTGCCACCACACCCAGCTAATTTTTCTATTTTTAGTAGAGACGGGATTTCACCATATTGGCCAGGCTGGTCTCGAACCCGTGACCTCAAGTAATCTGCCCACCTCGGCCTCCGAAAGTGCTGGGATTACAGGTGTGAGCCACCGCGCCTGACTTTTTGTTTTTTTTTTTAGAGTCTCACTCTGTCACCCAGGCTGAAGTGCAGTGGTGCAATCTTGGCTCACCGCAACCTCCGCCTCCTGGTTTCAAGCAATTCTTGTGCCTCAGCCTCCCGAGTAGCTGGGAATACAGGGATGCGCAATGATGCCTGGTTAAATTTTGTTTTTAGTAGAGACAGGGTTTCATCATGTTGGCCAGGCAGGTGTCGAACCCGTGACCTCAAGTGATCTGCCTGCCTCAGCCTCCGAAAGTGCTGAGATTACAGGTATGAGCCACTGTGCCGGGCCCAGAACCACTAACTCTTGAGCACTTGAAATATGTCTAGTGTGGCTGGGAAACTGAATTTTAATGTAATGTGATTGTTAATAATCTGAATGTAAATAGGCACAAGTGAAAGAGGGTCAGAGAGATCAAACAGGGGCTCATTTTTCTTGAAAACAATTGACCTAAGCTCATTATCAAATCAGAAAATATTTTCCAGGCCCAGCAGACCTTTGCCCTGTAATTGTTACATTGTCTTGAGGGAGAGGTTGGTGATAACCCTGCTATCAGCCCTTGGCAGCACACACAGGTTTCTTCTGGTTGGACACGTTTTTATGGCCTTTGGGAGAGTTGAAAGGAGAATGGAGTCCTCTGCTTCTACTTTTTCTTTTCCAGTTAACAAATGACTTCATTACCCAAATAATATAAGAATGCACGGTTGTCTTGTATAATTTCATTTATTTATTTATTTATTTATTTATTTATTTATTTATTTATTTATTTTTTGAGACGGAGTCTCGCTCTGTCGCCCAGGCTGGAGTGCAGTGGCCAGATCTCAGCTCACTGCAAGCTCCGCCTCCCGGGTTTACGCCATTCTCCCGCCTCAGCCTCCCGAGTAGCTGGGACTACAGGCGCCCACCACCTCGCCCAGCTAGTTTTTTGTATTTTTTGGTAGAGACGGGGTTTCACCGTGTTAGCCAGGATGGTCTCGATCTCCTGACCTCGTGATCCGCCGGTCTCGGCCTCCCAAAGTGCTGGGATTACAGGCTTGAGCCACCGCGCCCAGCTGTAACCTTTGCTTTGAGTGTGCTCTGAGAAAGAGTGCAAACTCTCTGGCGTCTCTTTTTATCTGCCCGTCTTGGCCTCCCAAAGTGCTGGGATTACAGGCTTGTGTCTTGTATAATTTTAAAATACAGATATGCACAATTGTACAATGTAAATATGCTCAGCTTCAATAAATTTAAGAACACACACACACACACACACACACACACACACACACAAGAATGCACGGTTGTCATGAAAAATACAGAATTTATAGAGTAAAAAAGTGAAAATATCCCTCCCCGGAGGTCACTGAACATTTAACCCCATGGTTTACAGCCTACTTGACCGTTGACCTTTCTCTGTGCACTTACATGGTCTTGCTTGATATTTCATAATACGGATTTTTAGTGATCTAGCCCGATCCCTGTATGGACATTCAGATTTCCTCTCACTTCCTTCCTTTGTAAACAATGCCGTAGGCAACCACTATGTACTACCTACCTACAATGTTTCTGCTATATCTGTTCTCTCCTTCACTCTCCTGGAGTTTTCCTGCCATCCAAGGAGGTATTTGAGGCATTCAGTCATTCCTACCATAAGAAGTCAGTCAGCAGGGTGCAATGGCTCAATCCTGAAATCCCAGCACTTTGGGAGGCTGAGGCTGGAGGACCGTATGAGCCCAGGAGTTGGAGACCAGCCTGGGCAACATGGCGAGACCATATCTCTACTTTTTTATTTTAAAATAAGAAGGAGAAGAAGTCAGAGAGTTTTCTGAGCCACCAGGCCTTACTGTTCTTCTTCTTCAAAGTTGTTTCGGCTCTTCTTCTGGGTGCGTTGCGATTCCATATGAATTTTAGGATCAGCTTGTCAGTTTCTGTAAGGAAGCCAGCTAGGATGCTAACAAGGATACTGTTGAATCGGTAAATCAATTTGAGGAATTTGGCCATAGACTTTCTGATCCATAAACAGGGGATGTTTTCCGTTTCTTTAGGGCTTCTTTAATTATTATTATTTTGTTTTTGAGACAGAGTCTCGCTGTCTTGCCCAGGCTGAAATGCAGTGGCGTGATCTCAGCTCACCACAACTTCCACCTCCCAGGTTCAAGTGATTCTCCTGCCTCAGCCTCCCAAGTAGCTGGGACTACAGGCATGTGCCACCATGCCCGGCTAATTTTTGTATTTTTAGTGCAGACGGGATTTCACTATGTTGGCCAGGCTGGTCTCGAACTCCTGACCTCGTGATCCGCCTGCGTCAGCCTACCAAAGTTCTGGGATTACAGGCATGAGCCACCGTGCCCAGCCAAGATTTGTACTTCTTTAGTTAAATTTAGTTGTAATGTTTTATTCTTTTTGATGCTATGGCACATGGAATTTTATTGTTAATTTCAGTTTTGGCTTGTTATATGTACTTTTTTCTTTCAGAGACAAGCTCTTGCTCTGTTATCCAGTCTGGAGTGCAGTAGCACAATCACGGCTTACTCCAGCCTCCTGAGCAGCTGGGACCATAGCCATGCACCTCTATGCCTAGCTAATTTTTAAAAAAAAATTTTGTAGAGATAGAGGTCTCTCTATGTGGCCCAGGCTTGTCTCAAACTCCTGGGCTCAAGTAATCCTCCTGCCTCAGCCTTCCAAGGTGCTGGGATTACAGGTGTAAGCCACCATGCCTGGCCATCTGTGCATTTTTTTTTTTTTTTTTTTGAGATGGATCTCACTCTGTCACCCAGGCTGGAGTGCAGTGGTATGATCTCAGCTCCCTGCAACCTCTGCCTCCCAGGTTCAAGTGATTCTCCTACCTCAGCCTCCCGAGTAGCTGGGATTACAGGCGCGCAACACCAGGCCCGGCTAATTTTTTTGGTATTTTTAGTAGAGACGGGGGTTTCGCCATGTTGGCCAGGCTGGTCTCGAACTCCTGACCTCAGGTGATCTGCCTGTCTCGGCCTCCCAAAGGGCTGGGATTACAGGTATGAGCCACCTTGCCTGGCCCACCTGTGCATTTTTAATGCCAGGGTTTTATCAGTGCTTTATTTCCCAAACACTGAGTACTCCCTGTGCCTCTGGGGCTGTCCCAGTCTCTGGGGATACAGAGAGGAAAGGGGACACTGGAACTTGTGTTCCTTGACGCAGGGACTACTCTTCTGATTGCCCCACAGTGAGCTGACCAGTCTAACCTCATGCTCTTGGCTTCGTTTCAGGGTTTCCTGGAGGAGACTAGCCTCTTTTACGGACATTACACCATTGATGGAGTGAAATTTCAGAACTTCACCTATGATCTGCCCCTGGCGTATTTGATAAGCACAATCGCCTACCTGGCCCTGAGCCTTCTTTGGATCGTGAAAAGGTAAAATCTGTCCTTGCATTCTCTCTGAATTACCCTTGGTGGCTGGAGGCTGTTGGAGATATGGGAGCCCTGGGGGCCATTGCCTAAAGGATGAGCGGAGTCCAGCGGTGGGTTTTGTGGGGAAGGGTTTGTGAGTACATATTGGCAGCTGAAGAGACCTGGGAGAAATAGAAGTCAGGATTTGGGATGGAGTAGCAGACTGAGGTTCTTTTTTTTTTTTTTTTTTTCCCAGACAGAGTCTTTCTCTGTCACCCAGACTGGAGTGCAGTGGTGCAATCTTGGCTCACTGCAACCTCTACCTCCTGGTTTCACTTCTCGTGCCTCAGCCTCCTGGGTAGCTAGTACTATAGGAACGGGCCACCACGCCTAGCTAATTTTTGTATTTTTGGTAGAGTTTCACCATGTTGGCCAGTCTGGTCTGGAACTCCTGACCTCAGGTGATCCGCCCACCCTGGCCTCCCAAAATTCTGGGATTACAGGTGTGAGCCACGGTGGCTGGCGTGGGGTTCTCCACTCAGTCACTACTGAACACATCTGGCAATCCCACCCCACTGCACACACACCCTTTCCTTTGCTTTGGTGTGTATGTTAACAAGCTGTCTACTGGGTTATAAGTAGCAGAAACTGAGCTCTGATGGTTATTGAGTGGCTCACAGATCCAAGGAAGGGAGGAAACTCAAATTACAGGAAGGACAAAGATGGAGTGATGGCTTAGGAACAACATCAAAAGCAAGAATCCCTCGTCTTCAATTCTTTGGTGTAGTGGTGGCTTTCTTAAGTGGTGGGAAATAGGGCATCTTATAGTTTGCATCAGCCTTGACCTCCTGGGTCACAGGTGCAGAAATCCTTAGAAGAGACTTGTTGTTTCTGCTTCATTCAGGTTTCCAGGCCTGACCCTTCCACCGTGGCCATGGGGAGCAGTGTGTCTGCGATGAGCCCGTGGAGGTTCAAGTGCTCAGCACTGCACTCCTTCAGCTGTGGCCAGGGGCTAGGGTCCTATGACAACATGGCTTTTCCTGTGGGAGACAAGTGCTTTAGGGAGAGAGAGCAATTCCCAAGAGAAGAGAAGAGTATTAATTCCCTTAACAAACAACCGGTACAAAAGGTACAATGACCCAAACACAATAGAAATTTTATTTCTTTTTTATTAGCTAGGCATGGTGGCACACACCTGTAGTCCCAGCTACCTGGGAGGTGGAGACACGAGAATCACTTGAACATGGGAGGCAAGGCTGCAGTGAGCCAAGATCATGCCACTGTACTCCAGCCTGGGCGACAGAGCAAGACTGTCTCAAAAACAAACAAATGAAACAAAAACAAAACCTGTATTTCTCTTTTACATGACAGTTCTGGGTAGGGGCACAGGTTAGTGTGGTAGAATTCTTCTTATAGTATTCTAGGACTAAAGTTGACCAAAGTTCAGGCATCTTCAGCATGTGGCTTCGAAGGTCCCTCAGAGGAATGGGAAAGGAAAACGCATGGAGGAGAACCATGCGGAGGGTATTTATAGGCCAGACCTGGAAGTGGTGTCCATCACTCACATCCCATTGGCTATGGCTTAGTCACATGACTATAACCAACTGCAAGGGAGGCCGGGAAACATTGTTCCTGGCTGGGCAGCCATTACCCAGCAGTGACACTGTACTGTAGAAGGTGAACCACAAATTTTTGATGGACAACTTGCCATCTCTGCCCCAGGGGAGTTTCTTCGCAGACAGTATCATGGATGGACCTCTTTATTGCCCACTTGATTGTCCCTGTGAGAGCATACACAGTGTTGTAGGCCATGGAGCTGCAAAGCCCCTTATCACAGGTGCAGAACAGACCAGGGTGCTGCGGATGGATCTGGCCCTCCATAAGGACCAGGATTCACCACTGCAAAGAAAACCCCAGTGCCCAACCTGGCACTTGTATCCTGAGTCAGAATCTATGAGATGAACGTGAACTAGTGAGCATCCATTCGCCACCCAAATGTACTATGTACAAATGAGAAGAAGCCTCAGGCTGCTTTTGAGGGGCAAAGAGATGCTTGGTAAAGAAACATTGGTTGATTGGGGTTCCGTGATTGTGCCAGGGGAGATCCAAGTTTTATGGACCTACAGGCTAGACAATTTGGAAGCGCCATCTTTAAGACAAAGAGTATGAAAATATGTTTTGTAAATGATAAAATTAAAACAAAACAACAACCAAATAAGACCATAGGAACACATTGCTGGAGTCTTCCAAAGAAGAGTCTTCAAAGAAGACTGAAGAATGGATAAGGTTTTTTGTTTTTGTTTTGTTTTGCAAGACAGAGTCTTGCTCTGTCACCTAGGCTGGAGTGCAGTGGCATGATCCTGGCTCACTGCAACCTCTGCCTTCCGGGTTCAAGCAATTCTTCTGCCACAGCCTCCCGAGTAGCTGAGATTACAGGCGCACACCACCACGACTGACTAATTTTTGCATTTTTAGTAAAGATGGGGTTTCACCACGTTGGCCGGTCTGGTCTCGAACTCCTGACCGCGTGATCCACCCACCTCGGCCTCCCAAAGTGCTGGGATTACAGGCATGAGCCACCGTGCCGGGCCGAATGAATAAGGTTTGTTAGTTGTACAGCGAATCCACCTATGAATCTTGTTCAAGCTCAAGGCCTTGATTGCTTCCTGGGGAAGGCCATGGAGGGAGGGCTGGGTGTGACGTAATGGGAGAAAGGCCTGCTGTGGCCCAGGAAGTGGATGTGCCACAGAGTGACAAAGAGTATGGACTTTGTAGGCCAGAGACCATGGCCGGAATGTCAGTTCACCTCTTTGAGCCTCATTTTCTTCATCTGTGAAATGTGCATACCTGGAAGGGTTGTTGGGAGGATTAACATAAACTAGGCAGGTGAATGAACACCTTAGCACTGTGCCTAGCACCTTATAGACGTTTATTGAATTAAAATTATCATCATCGTCATTATCATCAAAGTAACACCAGTTCTGCCACCTAACTCTCTGGATATAAGGAAATAATTTTCCTTCCTCTGGATCTTACTTTTCTCATCTGTAAAATGTAGGTCTGGGTCAGGCATGGTGGCTCACACCTGTAATCCTACCACTTTGGGAGTACAAGGTGGGTGGATCGCTTGAGCCCAGGAGTTCAAGATCAACTCTGGGCAACATGGCAAAACCCTGTTTCTACAAAAAATACAAATAATAGCTAGGTGTGGTAGTGCGTACTTGTAGTTTGAGCTATGTGGGAGGCTGAGGTGGGAGGATCACCTGAACTTGGGGAGGTTGAGGCTGCCGAGAGCCATGATCAGACCACTGCACTCCACCCTGGGTGACAGAGTGAGACTCCCATCTCAAAAAATAAAACATAAAATGTAGGTCTGGTCTAAATCAGAGGCTTGCAACTGGGATGGGTCACCGTAAGCTTTATAACATGGCATATTTCTGGAGCCCACATGAGACTTACCGAATTGAAAATCTCAGGTAAGAAACCATTTGGGAACTGGATTTGGGGAAAGTACTCCATGTCGTTCTGACTTAAATTCTTTGCTGTAATCCTTTGGCGGAATGACTGATCATAACAATTCCTTCCATTTCTATTGTCTTTATGCCTCACTGGCAAATCCTAAAAATAACCTGTTTCATCTACAGAGGACTGTGTATGGCATCTGGTGTTTTATATCAAGTGCCAGGTGTATTTTTCCATGAAAGCATTTGAATGAATAAAAATATGCAACAATTGTATCTGACCTAAACAGGTGCTCACTATATAGTTAATATACTATTTAAGTCATTTATTCATTGCTTTATCCATCAGTTGCATGTTAACCAAAGTACATAGTCCATGCATTATGGATATAAAGGTGGCAAGACAGCCAGGGGACCTGCTCTCAAGGAATTTAAACTTTAGTTAGAGTGAGGAGTTACAAGCAGTAAACAGATGAATAAGGTAATTGCAGGTTAGTATCATTGCTGTGAACTAAATAAAAGGGACTGGGCTGGGCATGGGGGCTCATGCCTGTAATCCCAGCACTTTGGGAGGCCGAGGCAGGCGGATCACCTGAGGTCAGGAGATCGAGACCAGCCTGGCCAACCTGGTGAAACCCTGTCTCTACTAAAAATACAGAAAATTAGCTGGGTGCGGTGGCAGGTGCCTGTAATCCCAAATACTCGGAATGCTCAGGCAGGAGAATCGCTTGAACCTGTGAGGCGGAGGTTGCAGTGAGCTGAGACTGCGCCACTGCACTCCAGCCTGGGTGACAGAGTGAGACTCCGTCTCAAAAATAAGTAAGTAAATAAATGAATACATAAAAAGGACTGGCTTCAAGTGGGGGTTACAGCCTTAGATGGGGAGGTGAGGGATTATAAAGGGGTTATTTGAGCCCAAACCTGAAGGATGGGAAGGAGACCAGCCATAGGGAGGGTGAGAGGAGCACCATCCCTGGAGATGGTAGTGGGAATTTCCCAGAGGCAGGAACAGGAATTTGTGTATTTATAGAAAAGAGAGAAAGCAAGCATAGTTACATGGGAGGAGAGGCGATGGCACAGCTGGATCACATAGGGATCTCTCAGCTGTATTAAGGAGTTTGGATTTTAAAAGAAAATGAATCGTTCTACCAAAAAGACATACGCATATTCTTATATTCATCACAGTGCTATTCATCACAGTGCTATATTCATCACAGTGCTACTCACAATAGCAAAGAAATGGAATCAACCAAGATGCCCATCAGCAGAGGACTGGATAAAGAAAATGTGGTACATAAACACGATGGAATACTACACAGCCATAAAAAGAATGAAATCATGTCCTTTGCAGCAACATGGTTGCAGCTAGAGGCCATTATCCAAAGCAAATTAATGCAGGAACAGAAAGCCAAATACCACATGTTCTCACTTATTAGTGGAAGCTAAACATTGGGTACTTATGGACATAAAGATGGCAGCAAAAGAAACTGAGGACTCCTAGAGTGGAGAGGGAGAGAGGGAGGCAGGGATTGAAGAAACTGTTGGATATTGTGCTCAGTACCTGGACGACGGGATCATTTCTAACCCAAATCTTAGCATCATGCAGTATTACCAAGGTTACAAACCTGCACATGTACTCCTGAATCTAAAATAAGAGTTGGGGAAAAAAGTATGGATTTTATTCTAGCTGTGATTGAAGCAATCAGATGGGTAAAAGGAAAGGATCAACAATGAGATACCTTGTTAGCTGCCACATATATTTAGAATGGCCCCAAACTTGACCATGTCACGATGAGCTGAAAATGCAGCTATGTCTCACTTTTTAAGTTTCAGACACAGCCAATTCAGGGGACTCTCTTTTGCTGTTTCTATAAGAAGGATTATTGTGTTTTGGGGTCAGGTCGGTGGAAGGATTCAAAATCAACCTGATTCGGAGTGAGGAGCACTTTCAGAGTTACTGCAACAAGATCTTTGCTGGCTGGGACTTCTGCATCACTAACCGCAGCATGGCGGATCTGAAGCACAGCAGCTTGCGGTACGAGCTCCGAGTGAGTGCTCCTGGGTTTTCCCGTGGTGGGGTCCTCACCAGCAAGGTCCTGCCTTTGGACCCTGAGTTTTCAGCTTGCAGAGGATCAAGGGTGGGGGACAGGTTGTCCCTGGTGCTTAGCAAGTTACCCCTCTATAGCTTTCAAGAATTTTTCTTTTTTTTTTTTTTTTTTTTTTGGTTGAGACAGAGTCTCCCTCTGTCGCCCAGGCTGGAGTGCAGTGGCCGGATCTCAGCTCACTGCAAGCTCCGCCTCCCGGGTTTACGCCATTCTCCTGCCTCAGCCTCCCAAGTAACTGGGACTACAGGCACCCGCCACCTCACCCGGCTAGTTTTTTGTATTTTTTTTTTTAGTAGAGACGGGGTTTCACTGTGTTAGCCAGGATGGTCTCGATCTCCTGACCTCATGATCCGCCCATCTCGGCCTCCCAAGGTGCTGGGATTACAGGCTTGAGCCACCGCGCCTGGCCGCTTTCAAGAATTTTTCACAGCAAACATGTCACTGGGGTTGATTACCCTAGACCTGAACAGGAGCCCTGGTGAACTGGGACTGGGAAGTGGGGTGGGGACACAGTGGATAGAAGGAGATGATGTCTTTCCCCACACCGTGCTACTTTACACTGTTATTTTTCCATGTGAGGAGGACCTGTCATAAACACTGCTTATACCAGGAGAAATGGGAGCAAGGAGGGAATGTCATGACAATAGTGTGGGATGGAGAGTATATGAAAAAGTACAGACCGGGTGCGGTGGCTTATGCCTGTAATATAACACTTTGGGAGGCTGAGGCAGGCAGATCACAAGGTCAGGAGATCGAGACCGTCCTGGCTAACATGGTGAAACCTCATCTCTACTAAAAATACAAAAAATTAGCCGGGCATGGTGGCACATGCCTGTAGTCCCAGCTACTCGGGAGTCTGAGGCAGGAGAATCACTTGAACCCAGGAGGTGGAGGTTGCAGTGAGCCAAGATTGTGCCACTGCATTCCAGCCTGGGTGACAGAGTTAGACTGTGTCTCAAAAAAAAAAAAAAAAAAAGTACAAGAGAGTTTCCAGCCATCTCTACTAAAAATACAAAAAATTAGCAGGGCATGGTGGCATATGCCTGTAGTCTCAGCTACTCGGGAGTCAGAGGCAGGAGAATCGCTTGAACCCAGGAGATGGAGATTGTGGTGAGCCGAGACTGCACCACTGCATTCCAGCCTGGGTGACAGAGTGAGACTCCGTCTAAAAAAAAAAAAAAAAAAAAGTACACAAGAGTTTCCAAATGAGTAAGGAGAGAAAGGAGTAAAGAATAGCATGTTAATAAACCCATCAAAGCAAAGGAGGAGGGGACAAATAAATCAAAAGCATAATAAAATGGAAAGAATCAAATCAAATCTATTATTTCTTACACTAAATACGAACAGATTAAATTCTCCTAATAAAAGCAGAGACTACTAGATTGTTTAAAAGAAAAAATAACAACACCTTACCTGTATGCTGTTTGAAGAAATGACACATACTATATTTAAGTAATATCCTAAATAGTTTATAGTTCTGTTTTCACATTTATTGCAAAGCCCAATTGCAGTCTTAAATAGATTATGCCTTTACTTAGGCCTTTAGTAGACATAAAAAATAGTTGGGCTAGGCCAGGCGCAGAGGCTTATGCCTGTAATACAGCACTTTGGGAGGCCAAGGCATGTCAGGGTCAGGAGATTGAGACCATCCTGGCCAATATGGTGAAACCCTGTCTCTACTAAAATTACAAAAATTAGCTGGGCATGGTGGTGCATGCCTGTAATCCTAGCTACTCGGGGAGCTGAGGCAGGAGAATGACTTGAATCAGGGAGTCAGAGGTTGCAGTGAGCCGAGATTGGACCACTGCACTCCAGCCTGGCAACAGAACGAGACTCCATCTCAGAAAAAAAGAAAAAAAGTAGTTGGGCTAAGTCTAGGATGGTATCTTGCAGGAGATGAATATTTAAAAGAAGTTTTTGTTGTTGTTGTTGTTGTTTTTTGTTTTTGTTTTTTCCTGAGATAGCATTTCACTCTGTCACCCAGTCTGGAGTACAGTGACATGATCATACATCACTGCAGACTCGAACTCCCATGCTCAAGCAATCTTCCACATCAGCCTCCCGAGTAGCGGGGACTACAAGCACTCATCACCACACCCAGCTAATTCTTCCAGGTTTTCTTGTAGAGATGGAGCCTCCCTATGTTGCCAGGGTTGGTCTTGAACTCCTGGGCTCAAGTGATCCTCCTACCTTGGCCTCCCACAGTGCTAGGGTTATAGGAGTGAGCCAACACGCCTGGCTAGAACTCTTAAAGATGGATGGGGACAGAATGATGAATCAGTTTCTATCCGTGAGTATCCCTTCATCCCACTGCTCACAAATGAATTTTCTTTTATCTTCAGGCAGATCTGGAGGAAGAAAGAATACGGCAGAAAATAGCAGAAAGGACCTCAGAAGAAACAATACGCATTTACTCTTTGAGACTGTTTTTGAACTGTATTGTTCTGGCTGTTTTAGGGGCATGCTTTTATGCAATATATGTAGCAACTGTCTTCTCTCAAGAGCACATGAAAAAGGTAAGTTAACTTGAACTCTGTCTGGACATTATGCCTAGTGCACTGAAAACCTGTGAGGTAGATACCATCGTCATTTCTGTTTTACATATGGAGATAACAAGTTTGGCTGATATGATCAAGACCTGAAAATCAGAGTGATCAGTTTCTGCTTTTTTTTTTTGAGACACAGTTTTGTTCTTGTTGCCCAGGCTGGAGCACAATGTTGTTGTCTTGGCTCACTGCAGCCTCTGCCTCCCAGGTTCAAACGATTCTCCTGCCTCAGCCTCCTTAGTAGCTGGGATTACAGGCATGTGCCACCATGCCTGGCTAATTTTGTGTTTTTAGTAGAGATGGGGTTTCTCTAGGTTGATCAGGCTGGTCTTGAACTTCCGACCTCAGGTGATCTGCCCTCCTCCACCTCCCAAAGTGTTGGGATTACAGATGTGAGCCACTGGCCTTGCCCAGTTTTCACTTTTAAGATAATTTTTTTGTGTTTGTTGTTGAGACAGAGTCTCACTCTTGCTCAGGCTGAAGTGTGGTGGTGTGATCTCAGCTCACTGTAACCTCCACCTCCCAGGTTCAAGTGATTCACGTGCCTCAGCCTCCCTAGTAGCTGGCATTACAGGGATGCACCACCACACCCAGCTAATTTTTGTATTTTTAGCAGAGACGGGGTTTCACCATGTTGGCCAGGCTGGTCTAAAGTCCTGACCTCAAGAGATCCACCTACCTTGGCCTCCCAAAGTGCTGGGATTGCAGGTGTGAGCCACCGCACCTGGCCTTAGAGAAATTTTTAAAAGCATCTAAAGTGTAGTGTTTGAGATCCTTACTACTCCTGGGATTTGCAATATTCAAAACTAGGCTGGACTAGGGTTTTATCCCTGACTGTTATTTATGAACTAAGGCCTTAGTTTACCTAAAATAGCAGTGGTTTTAAAAATCCAAGTTTGTCTAGTGGCTCTGCTTTATGAAATCAATCATCAGGGGTCCAGATTCCGTTCATCTTGTGGCTCTGCCCTCCCTAGGATATGGTTTTCTTTTCTTCTTTCTTTTTTTTTTTTTGAGACAGAGTCTCGCTTTGTCACCCAGACTGGAGTACAGTGGCATAGTCTCGGCTCACTGCAACCTCCACCTCCTGGGTTTAAGTAATTCTCCTGTCTCAGCCTCCCGAGTAGCTGGGATTACAGGCACCTGCCACCACACCTGGCTAATTTTTGTATTTTTGGTAGAGACAGGGTTTCGCCAGATTGGCCAGGCTGCTCTTGAACTTCTGACCTCAAGTGATCCACCTGCCTCAGCCTCCCAAAGTGCTGGGATTATAGGCATGAGCCACCGCGCCTGGCTAAGTATGGTCTTCTGTATGGTACAGGATAGCTCACCACCATGGCCACATTCTAGCCAAGGGGAAGGAGATGAAGGGGCTAAGGGGGGCACATTTCTTCCTTTAAAAGGCATGACCTGGAGGTTACACTAAAAACTTCCACTCAGCCGGGCGCGGTGGCTCAAGCCTGTAATCCCAGCACTTTGGGAGGCCGAGACGGGCGGATCACGAGGTCAGGAGATCGAGACCATCCTGGCTAACACAGTGAAACCCCGTCTCTACTAAAAATACAAAAAAAAAAAAAAAAAAAAACCCTAGCCGGGCGAGGTGGCGGGCGCCTGTAGTCCCAGCTACTCGGGAGGCTGAGGCAGGAGAATGGCGTAAAACCCGGGAGGCGGAGCTTGCAGTGAGCTGAGATCCGGCCACTGCACTCCAGCCTGGGCGACAGAGCAAGACTCCGTCTCAAAAAAAAAAAAAAAAAAACTTCCACTTATATCCCCTTGGCCAGAATTTAGTCACATGGTAGTACCTAGCTACAAGGGAGGCTAGGAAATTTACTTTTTATTGCAGATAGCTATATATTGTCTAAGTAGTCTATTACTGTGAAAGCAGGGAATTGCTATTTCAATTTCAAATCAATCAATCCTACACCCTTGAAGATACTTTAAATTGCCTATTTATACAGAATTCATGGGTCTTCTTACACAACTCCTTAATAAATCCAGTAGAGCCTGGTTTTCTTCCCACGCAGTACTAGATACCTCTTTTTGAACATCTGAAGGAGATGGCGGCCGGGCGCAGTGGCTCATGCCTGTAATCCCAGCACTTTGGGAGGCCAAAGCAGGTGGATCACCTGAGGTCAGGAGTTTGAGACCAGCCTGACCAACATGGTGAAACCTTGACTTTACTAAAAATACAAAAATTAGCCTGGCGTGGTGGCAGGTGCCTGTAGTCCCAGCTACTCGGGAGGCTGAGGCAGGTGAATCGCTTGAACCCGGGAGACGGAGGTTGCAGTGAGCCGAGATCATGTCCCTATACTCCAGCTTGGGCGACAAAGGGAGACTCCATCTCAAAAAAAAAAAAAAAAGGAATGAGATGACTTACATTTACAGGCCATGTTGAATGACAAATATGTTTCATTTGCCAACACCCATAGTTGAGTTCTTTTTTGTTGTATCTATTTGTGGTGTAACTTCCTTATATACTCCTAATAAGTTTTGTTGTCCTCCTAGGAAATTGACAAGATGGTTTTTGGAGAGAACCTCTTGATATTGTATCTACCATCTATTGTGATCACACTGGCCAATTTTATCACCCCAATGATCTTTGCTAAGATCATCCGCTATGAGGATTATTCCCCAGGCTTTGAGATCCGGCTGACAATCCTTAGGTAATGCCTAACATGAAGATGGCGGGCATGTCAAGCCAATCACCACCTGCCCTCTCTTGCCCATGGCAGACATCGCTAATCAATTGTGGTGCATTTTCCTGCTGAGCCAAGAGTCCTCCTCAACCTTCAGACAGCCCCCATGAATGAATCAGAATCTGTACATATGGTGAAATGTCTTTGATTTGAGAGTCTACTCCTTGATATTATGTTTTTGGTTCATATAATAGCACAGGGCATAGGCTGGGACCCTAAGAGCAGCAGTACTCTAAAACTGTCAGAAATGACAGCTATAAGGCAGAGTCCAGGGAGTTAACACAAATGAGTGGAGAGGACCAGGTGGGACTGTGCAGGACTTGAGAGTTTTCTGTTTCTCACATGCCTTAGATAGCATTTGCATCTTATATAAAACATTTTTTATTTTGAAAAAAAAATTTTTTTTTTGAGCTGGGGTCTCACTCTGTCCCCCAGGCTGAAGTGCAGTGGTGCGATCATAATTTACTGCAGTCTCAAATCCCTGATCTCAAACAATCCTCCCACCTCAGCCTCTTACATAGCTGGGACCACAGACATGCACCACCATGCACAGCTAATTAAAAACAATTTTTTTTTCTGTAGAGACAGGGTTTTGTTATGTTACCCAGGCTGGTCTTGAATTCCTGGGCTTAAGTGACCCTCTTACCTCCATCTCCCAAATCCTTTGATTACAGGCAAGAGCCACCATGCCTGGTCTCAAAGTTTTCAAACAGACTGCATAGTGTGATGATTCCCATATGCCTTTCACTTACATTTCAGTCATTCCCAACATTTTGCTAGTCTTGTTTCCATCCATTCCCCGTTTCTTTGCTGGATTATTTTAAGCAAATCTCAGGCAACATGCCATTTCATCTGTAAACACTTCATTATACCTTTTTTTTTTTTTTTTGAGACGGAGTCTTGCTCTTTTGCTTAGGCTGGAGTGCAGTGGAGCGATCTCGGCTCACGGCAACCTCCACCTCCCGGGTTCAAGCAATTCTCCGCAATTCTCCTGCCTCAGCCTCTCGAATGCCTGGGACTACAGGCACGGGCCACCAGGCCCGACTAATTTTTTAAAATATATATATATATATATATATATATATATATATATATATATATATTTTTTTTTTTTTTTTTTTTTGAGACGGAGTCTCGCTCTGTCGCTCGGGCTGGAGTACAGTGGCCGGATGTCAGCTCACTGCAAGCTCCGCCTCCCGGGTTTACGCCATTCTCCTGCCTCAGCCTCCGGAGTAGCTGGGACTACAGGCGCCTGCCACCTCGCCCGGCTAGTTTTTTTTTTTGTATTTTTTTTTTAGTAGAGACGGGGTTTCACAGTGTTAGCCAGGATGGTCTCGATCTCCTGACCTCGTGATCCGCCCATCTCGGCCTCCCAAAGTGCTGGGATTATAGGCTTGAGCCACCGCGCCCGGCCTTAAAATATATTTTTAGTAGAGACGCGGTTTCACCATGTTGGCCAGGCTGGTCTCGAACTCCTGACCTCAGATGATCCATCCACCTTAGCCTTCCAAAGTGTTGGGATTACAGGCGTGAGCCACTGCGCCCAGCCAACTTCATTATATCTCTAAGTGATGGGAGCTTTAAATATAACCATCATCACACTTAATAAAATCGAGTCGGTCCCCCGGGTGGGGTTGCAGATGGTTTTCCGCAGTTGATTTGTTCAAAGCAGAATCCAAACAAGGCCCACATGCTGTGTTTGGTTGTCAAGTCTCCTAAATGTCTTGTATTCTTTTCAGAGTTTCCCCTCCCCTTTTGTTAAGCCTTTGATTTGTGGAAGAAACTGGATCGTTTTCCTGTAGAGTAGCTCCTATTCTGGATTTTGTCCATTGTTTCTTCCTGGTGTGTTTAATTTGTTTTTCTGTGCCCACAATTGCTGTCAATGACTGCGTAGATTCAGAGTTTTTGTTAGATTCTGTGTCAGTTTTTAGTTAAGGAAGCCTCATCAGCGGTGCCATGTCCTTCCTGTTGTGTCCCAGCAGAGGCACAGAGTGTGGTGTCAGTAATGAGAAGAGTGATTAGTGGGCGTGGGTTCACTTTTGCCCTCATTCTTTTCTTTCCTTTTTTTTTTTTTTGAGACTGGGTCTTGCTCTGTTGTCCAGGCTGGAGTGCAGTGGCATGATCATAGGTCACTGCAGCCTTGACCACCTGGGCCCAAGTGCCTCAGCCTCTCGAGTAACTGGGACTAGAGGTGTACGCCACCATGCCAAGCTGATTTTTTAATTTTTTGTAGAGATAGGATATCCTCACATTGCCCAGGTTGTTCTCAAACTCCTAGGCTCAAACAGTCCTCCCACCTAAGCTTCCCAAAGCTTTGGGATTACAGGCTTATGAGCCACCACGCCCAGCCTCCCTTATTATTGAATGTTTCTTTCTTTCTTTTTTTTTTTTTTTTTGAGATGGAGTCTCACTGTGTCGCCCAGGCTGGAGTGCAGTGGCACAATCATGGCTCACTGCAAGCTCCGCCTCCCGGGTTCACGCCATTCTCCTGCCTCAGCTTCCTGAGTAGCTGGGACTACAGGCACCCGCCACCACGCCTGGATAATTTTTTGTATTTTTTAGTAGAGACGGGGTTTCACCGTGTTAGCCAAATATTTCTATTTATTTTTGTATTACAAACCAAACAATAGAAAATTGTCTTTAAAAAAAAACAACGAGAACAAAAACTCACCGTCTCCACCCACCTCCCTTGAACCCAGTGTGTTTTTGTCCACACAGTTCCTGATGTTTGTGCCAACACTCACAGGTTTTTTCTTCCAAAAATAGTATCATATTTCTGCAGCATACTTTTTTTCACTTTTCAGCATACCAAACATCCCTCGAAACTGATACAGAAAATATTCCACTGGTTCTTTTCAGGAATGTGTCATGTCCTATAGTGTCACTATGTCATCACGGAATTAGGAGGTCCCAGCTTTCTGATCTTTTTAAAAAATTATAGTGGCCGGGCACGGTGGCTCAAGCCTGTAATCCCAGCACTTTGGGAGGCCGAGACGGGTGGATCACGAGGTCAGGAGTTGGAGACCATCCTGGCTGACACGGTGAAACCCCGTCTCTACTAAAAACTGCAAAAAACTAGCCGGGCGAGGTGGCGGCGCCTGTAGTCCCAGCTACCCGGGAGGCTGAGACAGGAGAATGGCGTGAACCCGGGAGGCGGAGCTTGCAGTGAGCTGAGATCCGGCCACAGCACTCCAGCCTGGGTGACAGAGCGAGACTCCGTCTCAAAAAAAAAATAAATAAAATAAAATAAAAATAAGAAATAAAAAATAAAAAATTATAGTAACATATATGTGACATAAAAGTTGCCATTTTAACTATTGCCAGAATACAATTTAGTGGCATTAAATACAGCCCCAATGTTGTGCAGCCATCACCACCATCCATCTCCAGAACCTTTTCATCAGCCCCAAAAGAAATTCTGTACCCATTTAGGGGTTTGCTTTTTTTAATTAATTTATTTATTTATTTCTGAGATGGAGTTTCACTCTTGTTGCCCAGGCTGGAGTGCAATGGCGCGATCTCATCTGGGTGTGGTGGCAACCTTCGCCTCCCGGGTTCAAGCGATTCTCCCACCTCAGCCTCCTGAGTAGCTGAGATTGCAGGGATGTGCCACCATGCCTGGCTAACTTTGTATTTGTAGTAGAGACAGGGTCTCTCCATGTTGGTCAAGCTGGTTTCGAACTCCTGACCTCAGGTGATCTGTCTGCCTCTGCTTCCCAAAGTGCTGGGATTATAGGCGTGAGTCACCGCGCCGGCCTGCTTTTTTTCTTTTTTTTTTTTGAGATGGAGTCTTGCTCTGTCACCCAGGCTGGGTGTAGTGGTGTGATCTCGGCTCACTGCAACCTCCGTGCCCTAGGTTCAAGCGATTCTCCTGCTGCAGCCTCTGGAGTAGCTGGGATTACAGGCGTGCGCCACCACGCCCAGCTAATTTTTATGTTTTTGGTGGAGACGGTTTCACCATGTTGACCAGGCCAGCCTTGAATTCCTAACCTCAGGTGATCCCTCTGCCTCGACCTCTCAAAGTGCTGGGATTACAGGCGTGCGCCACCACGCCCAGCTAATTTTTGTGTTTTTGGTGGAGACGGTTTCACCATGTTGACCAGGCCAGCCTTGAATTCCTAACCTCAGGTGATCCCTCGGCCTCGGCCCCTCAAAGTGCTGGGATTACAGGCGTGCGCCACCACGCCCAGCTAATTTTTGTGTTTTTGGTGGAGACGGTTTCACCATGTTGACCAGGCCAGCCTTGAATTCCTAACCTCAGGTGATCCCTCTGCCTCGGCCTCTCAAAGTGCTGGGATTACAGGCGTGCGCCACCACGTCCTACATTGTTTTTTGTTGTTGTTGTTTGTTTGTTTTTTTCTCACTCTGTCCCTGAGGCTGTAGTACAGTGGCTCAATCTCGGCTCACTGCAGCCTTGATCTCCTGGGCTCAAGCAATCCTCTTGCCTCAGTCTCCTGTGTAGCTGGGTCACCACCACACCTTGCTAATTTTTATTTTTGTTTTTTTGTAGAGATGGCCAGCGGGTAGTGGTCTGACTTTGTTGCCCAGATTGGTCTCAAACTCCAGGGCTCACATGATCCTCCTGTCTCTACCTCCCAAAGTGCTGGGATTACAGGCGTGAGCTGCTATGCCTGGCTGGGGTTTTCTTTTAAGAAAGGCAGCTTTGGGCCATCCACGATGGCTCACGCCTGTAATCCCAGCACTTTGGGAGGCTGAGACAGGCGGATTGCTTGGGGCCAGGAGTTCCAGACCACCTGGGCAACATGGTGAAACCTCATCTTTACTAAAAATAGAAAAAAAATTAGCTGGGCATGGTGGCAGACAACTGTAATCCCAGCTACTTGGGAGGCTGAGGCAGGAAAGCTGAGATCGTGCCACTGCGCTCCAGCCTGGGTGACAGAACAAACACTCCATCTCCCACTACCAAAAAAAAAAAAAAAAGCTGGGCACGGGGGCTCACGCCTGTAATCCTAGCACTTTGGGAGGCCGAGGCGGGTGGATCACAAGGTCAGGAGATCAAGACCATCCTGGCTAACATGGTGAAACCCCATCTCTACTAAAAATTTAAAAAAATCAGCCGGGTGTGGTGGCGGGCGCCTGTAGTTCCAGCTACTCGGGAGGGCGAGACAGGAGAATCGCTTGAACCCTGGAGGCGGAGGTTGCAGTGAGCCGAGATCGCGCCACTGCACTCCAGCTTGGGCGACAGAGCGATACTCAGTCTCAAAAAAAAAAGAAAAAGAAAAAGAAAAAAAAGGCAGCTTCTACATTCCCTAGCCGCGGTTCCAAGGGACCAGCCGCCCTGAGGGCCTCATCTTCCCATCCTCTCTCCTCCTTCTCTTTCCGAAGGTGTGTCTTTATGCGGCTGGCCACCATATGTGTCCTGGTGTTCACGCTGGGCTCTAAGATCACATCCTGTGATGATGACACCTGCGACCTCTGCGGCTACAACCAGAAACTCTACCCGGTGAGTTGCGGGGCGGGGGCATGCGGCTGGCTGGGTCCTTCCGGAGTACAGGGTCCTGGTCAAGAGAACAGCCGTTGAAGTCATGGGTTTGAACTGCAGTTGCTTCGCTTTCCAGTTCTAGTGATGAGACAGAGTGTGGCCCCTTGGAGTCCAACCCCAGGCACTTCTGAGGGCTTGGAAACCAAAGTCTGTGCTGAGGTTCAGAGTTTGCATCAGCTGATGCCCTCGCTGGAGCCACAGGATCTGGAGTTGGAAAGGGAATTAGAAGGTGTCTTGGGAGCCTGGCTTTCTCTGCCTCAGCTAGGGTCTTTCAGTTTCCCTCACTCTCTTTGGTTTCAGTGCTGGGAGACCCAAGTTGGGCAGGAAATGTACAAGTTGATGATCTTTGACTTCATCATCGTCTTGGCTGTGACACTCTTCGTGGATTTTCCTAGAAAGTAAGTGTGAGGGGTGCCCATATTATCCCCCCCCACCACACACACACACACACACACACACACACAAACTGGAGGGTCCATTGCAGCTGCATTCCAGAAGCTGCTGGATGACTCTATAGCCCTTAAAATCTGACAACTGGCAACTGTATTTCTTTTTTTTTTTTGAGGCAGGGTCTTGCTGTGTCACCCAGGCTGGAGTACAGTGGCGCAATCTCGGCTCACTGCAACCTCTGCCTCCCAGGTTCAAGCGATTCTCCTGCCTCAGCCTCCCAAGTAGCTGGGACTACAGGCACCTGCCACCACACCTGGCTAATTTTTTGTATTTTTAGTAGAGACAGGGTTTCACCATGTTAGCCAGGATGGTCTTGATATCCTGACCTCATGATCCACCTGCCTCGGCCTCCGAAAGTGCTAGGGTTAGAGGCATGAGCCACCGTGCCAGGCCAAGTTTTTAATTTTTTATAGAGAGGAACTCTTGCTATGTTGCCCAGGCTGGTCTCAAACTGGCCTCAAATGATCCTCCTGCCTCAGTCTTCCAAAGTGCTGGGATTACAGATTTGAACCATTGTGTCTGTTCACAACTGGAAACTTTCAAGCAGCTCCAGGCTGTTGACCTCAGCATTCATTAGTTGCTCATCTAAAGGCAGCATGAAGAGCAGAAATGGGGTCACTTTCCATGAGGTTTTGCTGGGGATGGCCTTCTGCCATCAGCACAAAAGGTGCAGACCCTCCAGGCGGCAATGGACGTCTGTCTCCTGATCTGGGTTCAAGCTCCTGCCCTGCCGCTTGCTACTCATGTGACCTCGGGCAAATTATTTAAGCTCTGTGCCTATTTTCTCATCTGTAAAATGGGGATAGTAGAAGTACTCACCCAGTAACTTTGTGGTGAGGAGTAAATAGGATAATTAATGCAGATGAAAGCACTGAGAACACTCCACAGTACAGAACTCAGCAAAATATTAGCTATCACCAGCATGATTATCATAAACTGTGTTGTCATTTCTGTTATTATTCTCTGTTCACTTAACCACTCTTTACCCATGTATGCAGATAATCTAGGCAGAGGCCAGAGGTCTAGTGAGTCCTTAAAAATGAATATGGAAGCCTGGGCACAGTGGCTTACACCCATAATCCTAGCACTGGTGAGGCCAAGGAAGGAGGATCACTTGAGGCCAGGAGTTTGAGACCAGCCTGGGCAAAATAGTGAGACCCTGTCCCTACAAAAAACAAAAATTAGCCAATTAGCCAAGCATGCACATGTAGTCTCAGCCACTCGGGAGGCTGAGGCAGGAGGATCGTTTGAGGCTTGGAGGTCGAGAGTACAGTGAGCTACAATTGCACCACTGCACTCCAGACTGGGTGACAGAGTGAGACCTTGTCTCAAAAAAAAAAAAAAAAAAAGTCAAGAATTGTATCAATTTGAGTGCCGAACTGTAGATCTGAGACTTGGAACCTGATCTTAATGATTCCCGAGTTCATTATATTCTGCATCTTTAAGACACATGACTAACCAGTGTCCATGAGAAATATGCATGGAAATAGTCCTGATCTTTGCAATATGGTTCTGTGGCCTTGGCAGACACCGGTAGCCCAAGTGAGAATTGTCTGTTTCCAGGCTCCTGGTGACCTACTGTTCCTCTTGGAAGCTGATTCAGTGCTGGGGGCAGCAGGAGTTTGCCATTCCTGATAACGTCCTGGGGATAGTTTATGGGCAAACCATCTGCTGGATCGGAGCCTTTTTCTCACCCCTTCTCCCTGCAATTGCAACCTTGAAATTCATTATCATCTTCTATGTGAAAGAGGTAAGGAGCCAGTGGGAATGGGGGCTGGAATGGGGGCTCATATGCTGGGCCGTTTTCAACCTTCCAGGGCACCAGTATGTCTGGAGCTCACCTCATATCCCATGAGACATGTCAAAATTACATCCTTTATTTAAAATATACATTTATCCTAGAAAAATATGCTTTTTTATTGAGATGGAGTCTCACTCTGTTACCCAGGCTGGAGTGCAGTGGCGCGATCTCGGCTCATTGCATCCTCCCCCTCCTGAGTTCAAGTGATTCTCCTGCCCCAGCCTCTTGAGTAGCTGGGACTACAGGAGCCTGCCACTGCGCCTGGCTAATTTTTGTGTTTTTAGTAGAGATGGGGTTTCACCAACTTGTCTAGGCTGGTCTTGAATTTGTGACCTCGTGATCCACCGGCCTCGGCTTCTAAAGTGCTGGGATTGCAAGCGTGAGCCACTGTGCCCGTCCGAAAAAGACTCTTGATGGAATTTTCTTTTTTTTGAGATGGAGTCTTGCTCTGTCGCCCAGGCTGGAGTGCAGTGGTGCGATCTCAGCTCACTGCAACCTCCGCCCCTCCAGGTTCAAGCGATTCTCCTGCCTTAGCCTCCTGAGTAGCTGGGATTACAGGCGTACTGTAATTTTTGTACGTTTAGTAAAGACGGGGTTTCACCATTTTGGCCAGGCTGGTCTTGAACTCCTGACCTCATGATCCAACCACCTTGGCCTCCCGAAGTGCTGGGATTACAGGCGTGAGCCACCGCGCCCGGCCTACTCTTGATGAATTTTTATGTTTTTATAATTTTGAGAGTTTTGTTAAGAATTGTTTTGTTAAGGCCAGATGTATTTTATACTTTTCTGTTGTATTTTGGAGCCAATGCATTTTAAAAATTTATTTGGTTTTTTGAATTTTTTTTTTTTTTTTAATTAGAGATGGAGGTCTTGCCATGTTGCCCAGGCTGGTCTTGAACTCCTGGGCTCAAGTAATCCTTCCACTTCAGCCCCCAAAAGTGCTGGAATTGCAGGTGTGAGCCACCCTGCCTGGACCAGTGCATTTATTTTCAGGTCTCAATGATTTGTGTAAGACCTTGGGCGGTTCACAGTCCATTGAGCCAGAACTAAGTGCTAATGAGAGACGTAGCCTTGTAGATGACTGGTTCATCTGGGCTTATTAACCTCTTTTTATTTTATTTTATTTATTTTATTTTTTGAGACGGAGTT
The DNA here is from genome assembly GCF_007565055.1 of Rhinopithecus roxellana. Taxonomy (NCBI): domain Eukaryota; kingdom Metazoa; phylum Chordata; class Mammalia; order Primates; family Cercopithecidae; genus Rhinopithecus; species Rhinopithecus roxellana. The sequence continues at coordinate 33,688,315 of NC_044568.1, forward strand.
TTGCTCTTGTTGCCCAGGTTGGAGTGCAATGGCTCAATCTTGGCTCACGGCAATCTCCATTTCCCGGGTTCAAGCGACTCTCTGGCCTCATCTTCCTTAGTAGCTGGGATTACAGGCATGCGCCACCATGCCCGGTTAATTTTGTATTTTTATTGGAGACAGGGTTTCTCCATGTTGGCTCAGGTGATCTGCCCACCTCGGCCTCCCAAAGTGCTGAGATTATAGGCATGAGCCACTGCGCCCAGCCTCTTTTTTCTTTATTGTAGAGGCAATACAATATTAAACATTTAAATAATGCACGTATGTATACAGTAACTTCTGTCCCTTCTTCCAGAGGTACCCTCTGTTAACAAGCCCAATATTTATTGATTACCTATTATGCTAGGCCCTGAGGATTCAAAATAGAAAATCATAATAATAGTGTTAATAATAATAATAGTGTTAGTAATAATAGTAGATTATAATGCCATGTGTTCCCACTCTGCCTGTACTTTACACAAATTATCATGCACTGATTACACCCACCCTTTGACAAAGTACTATATTTTATTTTATTTAAGAACAAATTTTTTGAGACAGGGTCTCACTCCAGGTTGGAGTGCCATGGCGTGATCTCAGCTCACTGCAGCCTCCGCCTCCCGTGTTCAAGTGATTCTTGTGCCTCAGCCTCTTGAGTAGCTGGGATTACAGGCACGCACCACCAGGCCCAGCTAATTTTTGTATTTTTAGTAGAAACGGGGTTTCACCATGTTGGCCAGGCTGGTCTCGAACTCCTGGCTTCAAGTGATCCACCCACCTAGGCCTCTCGAAATGCTGGGATTACAGGTGTGAGACACTGTGCCTGGCCTCATCGTCTTTAGGACTGTATGGTATTTCATTCTATACAGATGTATTTTAACCTTTAACTATAACCTAATGAACTCCTGCTCCCCACCTCCACTTTTCTTTTTGAGACAGGGTCTTTCTCTGTTGCCCAAGCTGGAGTGCAATAGCATGATCATAGCTCACTGCAGCCTCAAACTCCTGGCCTCAAGTGATCCTCCTGCCCTGACCTCCCAAAGTGCTGGGATTACAGACGTGAGATGTCTCACCCAGCCACAAACCCCCACTGATAGCTATTTAGGTTGCTTGCAGTTATTCCGTGTTATCAATGACTGTAGCATTAAACATCCACATACCCGGCCGGGCATGGTGGCTCATGCCTGTAATCCCAGTATTTTGGGAGGCCCACGCCTGTAATCCCAGCACTTTGGGAGGCCAAGGCGGGCAGATCACGAGGTCAGGAGATTGAGACCATCCTGGCTAACACGGTGAAACGCCGTCTCTCCTAAAAATACAAAAAATTAGCCAGGCATGGTGGCGGGAGCCTGTGGTCCCAGCTACTCGGGAGGCTGAGGCAGGAGAATGGTGTGAACCTGGGAGGCGGAGCTTGCAGTGAGCCAAGATTGCACCACTGCACTCCAGCCTGGGCGACAGAGTGAGACTCCGTCTCAAACAAACAAAACATCTACATACCTGTGTTTTGGCCCATTTCCCCTTCTATTTCATCAGCATGAATTCTCCAGAGTTTGGAGTCTGGATGAAACCTTTTTCATTTTGATCTGTATTGCTGGACTACCCTCTGGAAAGATTAGAGTGATTAACATTCCCACTGTAATGCAGGAATGCGCTTATTTATCCTTATAGAAGCTGTACTCATTGATCTTAATTTTTCTTTCTTTCTCTCCTTGTAGTGGAGTCTGCTTTACACCTGCAGACCCTCCCCCAGGCCGTTCAGAGCATCCAATTCTAATTTCTTCTTCCTGTTGGTGTTGTTGATCGGGCTGTGTTTGGCAATCATACCTCTGACAATCAGCATATCACGGTAAATGCGACTGTTTTCTAGAACATTTCATTGCTTCTTGATCTGTTCCTCTTTTATGTAAAAGGATCCGTCATATCACTTTTTTGTTGTTGTTGTTGAGACGGAGTCTTGCGCTGTCACCCAGGCTGGAGTGCGGTGGCGCAATCTTGGCTCACTGCAACCTCCATCTCCCAGGTTCAAACAATTCTTCCAAGTAGCTGGGACTACAATCTCCATCTCCCCAGGTTCAAACAGCCTCCTGAGTAGCTGGGACTACAGGTGTGTGCCACTATGCCCGGCTGATTTTTATATTTTTAGTAGAGACAGGGTTTCGCCATGTTGGCCAGGCTGGTCTCGAACTCCTGACTTCAGGTGATCTGCCCGCTTCGGCCTCCCAAAGTGCTGGGATTACAGGTGTGAGCCACCGTGGCTTTACTGGCTTTTCTCATGGTGTTCTACCCACAGAGGCTGTCAAGACTTTCAAGGCTCAAGCGATCTTCTTGCCTCAGCCTCCTGAGTAGCTGAGACTACAGGTGCGCACCACCATGCCTGGCTACTTATTTAAATTTTATTATTTTTCTGTACAGACGAGGCCTCACTATGTTGCCCACGCTGATCTCGACTCCTGAGCTCAATTGATCCTCTTGCTTCGGCCTTCTAAAGTATTGGGATTACAGGCATGAGCCACCACACCAGGCCGAATTTTGTTTCTTCATCTTTAAATTAAAAGCCTGGACGGGTGCGGTGGCTCACACCTGTAATCCAGCACTTTGGGAGGCCAAGGTGGGGCAGGGGGATCGCTTGATCCAAGGAGTTCAAGACCAGCCCTGGCAACATAGCAAGACCTCATCACAAATTAAAAACAAAAAACAAGCAAACAAACAGACAAACAAAAAAGGAAAAGCCTGGAACTTTGAGTCCCTCTCTCAGATTTTGTTCTTTTTTTTATGAGATGCAGTCTCACTCTGTTGCCCAGGATAGAGTACAGTGCTGTGATCTTGGCTCCCTGCAACCTCTGCCTCCCAGGTTGAAGCAATTCTACTGCCTCAGCCTCCCAACTAGCTGGGATTACAGGCGCCTGCCACTACACCCAGCTAATTTTTGTATTTTTAGTAGAGACGGGGTATCACCATGTTGGCCAGGCTGGTCTCGAACTCCTTATCTCAAGTGATCCGCACATGTCGGCCTCCCAAAGTGCTGGTATTACAGGTGTGAGCCACTGTGCTTGGTGGCTCTTTTTTAACAATTTGATTCTGTATGTGTTTTGTTGCTTTTTATTGTTATGGTAATGTACGTTATATAAAAAATTCAAGCAGTACTGAAGGGTGTAAATTGAAGAGAAAAAAATTGCTCCTTAACTTCACCTCTTATTTTCACTCTCCATAGGTTACGTAATGACTGTTAACATTTTCTTATGAATATTTCCGGAAATTATTTATGAAAAGCAATTATTTATTTTTTCAGAAAAAAATGAGATAGTAGTATAATCCTGTTTGGTAACATTTTTTCATTTAATATTTTTTCTTTTTTTTTTTTTTTTTTTCACTTAGTTTTATATTGTATCCTTTCTCATGTCCATGGACATACAAAACTCTTCTTCTTTAAAAAATATTTTTAGCTTTGATTTTTTTTCTTTCTTTTTTTTTTTTTGAGATGAGGTTTCGCTCTTGTTGCCCAGGCTGAAGTGCAGTGGTGTGATCTCTGCTCACCGCAACCTCTGCCTCTCGAGTTCAAGCGATTCTCCTGCCTCAGCCTCCTGAGTTGCTGGGATTACAGGCATGTGCCACCACACCCGGCTAATTTTGTATTTTTAGTAGAGATGGGGTTTCTCCATGTTGGTCAGGCTCGTATCGAACTCCCAACCTCAGGTGATCCGCCCGCCTCAGTCTCCCAAAGTGCTGGGATTACAGATATGAGCCACCGCGCCCGGCCTGATTTTTTAAAATAGGAAATGCATTCACATAGCACAAAATTCAAAAGATATACAAAAATGGTGAAAATTCATTTTCTCATTCCTTCTCAAGTACTCAATTTTCCTCTGAGTGATGGTCATCTCCTCACATTTGTGTCTTTTCTGTCTTTTTTTTTTTTTTTTTTTAAGATGCCATCTTGCTATGTTGTCCAGGCTGGTTTTGAACTCCTGAGCCCAAGTGATCCTCCCACCTCCACCTCTCAAAGTGCTGGGATTACAGGCGTAAGCCACTGTGACTGGCCACTTTTCTTTCTTTTTCTCTCAATGGTTCTTTAGTATTCCATCATATGAATGGACCATAAATTGTTCATCCATTTCCTTAAACAACATTTAGGTTGTTTCCAGGAATTTATTTTTATACCTACATAAAGGGCTGCAATGGAAAGTCTTATACACAGACCTTTGTGATGGGAATTTAGTCAGTTCTTTCCAGGTCTTAATGTTAGTGCTTTCCTATTGTAATTTTATTTTTTTTCTCCTTTTCATTTTGAAAAATTTTAAATCCACAGAAAAGTTGAAAAACTAGCAGCAGTAAAACTCATATGCCCTTCAATCGGATGTCCCAATTGTTAACATTTTACTATGCACTCTCCCTCAGTATCTTTCGGCAACTGATTCCATGATCTTCCCCCGAACCATATTAAAATCTTCAGATGCTCAAGTCCTTGCTATAAAATGGCATGGTAGGCCGGGCATGGTGGCTCACGCCTGTAATCCCAGCACTTTGGGAGGCTGAGGCAGGTGGATCACCCGAGGTCAGGAGTTCGAGACCAGTCTGACCAACATGGAGAAACCCTGTCTCTGCTAAAAATTCAAAATTGGCTGGGCACGGTGGTGGGCGCCTGTAATTCCAGCTACTCCAGAGGTTGAGGCACGAGAATCACTTGAACCCTGGAGGCAGAGGTTGCAGTGAGCCGAGATTACACGATTGCACTCCAGCCTGAGCAACGAGAGTGCAACTCTTTTTTTTTTTTTTTTTTTTTTTTTTTGAGATGGAGTCTCGCTGTGTCGCCCAGGCTGGAGTGCAGTGGCTGGATCTCAGCTCACTGCAAGCTCCGCCCCCCGGGTTTACGCCATTCTCCTGCCTCAGCCTCCCAAGTAGCTGGGACTACAGGCGCCTGCCACCTCGCCCGGCTAGTTTTTTGTATTTTTTAGTAGAGATGGGGTTTCACCATATTAGCCAGGATGGTCTCAATCTCCTGACCTCGTGATCCGCCCGTCTCGGCCTCCCAAAGTGCTGGGATTACAGGCTTGAGCCACCGCGCCTGGCGAGAGTGCAACTCTTATCTCAGGAAAAAAAAAAAAAAAAAAAAAAAAAAAAACATGGTATTTGCTTTGTTTTTTGTTTTTTTGGTTTATTTTGAGAGGGAGTCTCGCTCTGTCACCGAGGCTGGAGTGCAGTGTTGCCATCTTGGCTCACTGCAACCTCTGCCTCCCGGGTTCAAGTGATTCTCATGCCTCAGCCGCTGGAGTAGCTGGGATTACAGGCACGTGCCCCCACCATGCCTGGTTAATTTTTGTATTTTTAGTAGAGACAGGGTTTCGCCATATTGGCCAGGCTGGTCTCAAACTCCCGACCTCAAGTGATCCATCTGCCTTGGCCTCCCAAAGTGCCGGGATTATAGGCACGAGCCACCATGCCTGGCTGTATTGTTGTTTTTTATTTTTCAAATATTTTTATCTGAGGTTGGTTGAATTTGATGATGGAGAACCTTTGGATGTGGGGGGCCAACTGGATTTGTTTTCTGTATGCATACTTTTTTTTGGATAGGAAATAATTTGAAATTAACTTATAGACATCATAATATTTCATTGCTAAATACTTCAGTGTGCAGCTCCTAAGACTAAGGGCACTCCTCTTTATGTGTTTCCACAATAATATATCACACTTAAGAAGATTAATACTAATATCATATTTCTGCCATTTTAAATTTCTCCAATTGTCCCTCAATCGTCTTTAGTATAGCTTTTTTTTTTTTCCCCGAGATGGCGTCTCGCTCTCGCTCTGTCACCCAGGCTGGAGTACAGTGGCCCGATCTCAGCTCACTGCAATCTCCACCTCTCGGGTTCAAGCAACTCTTGTGCCTCAGCCTCCCGAGTAGCTGGGATTACAGGCACCCGCCACCATGCCCGGCTAATTATTGTATTTTTAGTAGAGACGGGGCTTTGCCACGTTGGCCAGGCTGGCCTCCATTTCCTGACCTCAGATGATACACCGGCCTTGGCCTCCCAAAGTGCTGGGATTACAGATTTGTTTTTAAAATAGTGATCTTTCAAGTTTGACCCATTGCTTCTGTTTGTTCTATCTCCTTAGTCTCTCTTTTTTAAAATTTAAATCTAAATTTTAAGTTCTGGGGTACATGTGCAGGACGTGCAGGTTTGTTACCTAGGTAAATGTGTGCCATGGTGGTTTGCTATACCTATCCACCTCACCTAGGTATCAAGCCCAGCATGCATTAGCTATTGCGCTCCCTCCTTAGTCTCTTTTAATTCCTGATTCTTTGAAGAGTCCAGGCCAGTTTCCTCACTTCTCAATTAAGAGACCGGAGAGCAGAATGCCCACATTTTGGATTTGTCTTGTTATTTTCTTACACTCTCATTTAACTTGCTCTTCTGTCCTGAATTTCCTGTAAACTGGAAGTTAGGTCTAGAGACTTGATGAAATTTCAGGGTAAGCGCTTTCTTTCTTTCTTTCTCTTTTCTCTTCTTTTGTTTTCTTTTCTTTCTTTCTTTCTTTTTTTTTTGAGATGGAGTTTTGCTCTTGTTGCCCAGGCTGGAGTGCAGTGGTGCAATCTCTGCTCACTGCAACCTCCGCCTCTCAGGTTCAGGTGATTCTCCTGTCTCGGCCTCCCAAGTAGCTGGGTGGGCATGCACCACCATGCCCGGCTAATTTTTGTATTTTTAGTAGAGATGGGGTTTCACCATTTTGGTCAGCCGGGTCTCGAATTCCTGACCTCAGGTGATCCACCTTCCTCAGCTCCCAAAGTGCTGGGATGACATTTGTGAGCCACCATGCCCAGCTGGGGTAAGCATTTTCAACCCAAACATTCCAGAAGGCCCAGGAGGTCAGGCGGCTCCTTGTAGGCCACTGTTAACAAAACATTCTGGGTGTGCCAAGGCAGGGCACTCAGCCTGTGCTGCACGCTCCTTCTGAGCCTGTTGGTCTGTGTCCTGGCAGCATCCCTTCCTCGAAAGCCTGTGGGCCATTCACCAACTTCAACACCACCTGGGAGGTCATCCCCAAGACGGTGAGCACCTTCCCCAGCTCGCTGCAGTCCTTCATCCACGGCGTCACTTCTGAAGCCTTTGCAGTTCCTTTCTTCATGATTATTTGGTGAGTGAGAACCACTGGGACCCACTGAGGCATGTGGGCTCCTCCCATTGGGAAATGGTAGGGGGTGGGGGTCACTCTAGACTTGACAAGTTACTGAGCTTCTTTGAACTGCACTTTCCTGTCTCTAAAATGGGCATAACAGGCCAGGCGCGGTGGCTCAGGCCTGTAATCCCAACACTTTGGGAGGCTGAGGCGGTTGGATCACTGGAGGCCAGGAGTTCGAGACCAGCCTGACCAACATGGTGAAACACCATCTTTAGTAAAAAATATATAAAATTAGCCAGGCATGTAATTCTAGCTACTTGGGAGGCTGAGGCAGGAGAATCACTTGAACCTGAGAGGCAGAGGTTGCAGTGAGCTGAGATCACGCCATTGCACTCAAGCCTGGGCAATAAGAGTGAAACTCTGTCTCAAAAATAAATAAATAAATAAATAAATAAATAAATAAATAAATAAATAAATAAAATAAAATGATTTTATCCAAAGCTCAAAATCACTGGTTTTATTATGTTTTCCCTATTTTACAAATGAGGAAATGGGCTAGAGAGTCTCCACAGTGATCATCCACATGTTAATTACATGCCCAGCTGACTTTCTCAACCATGTCGTTCTCTCTTTCTGTCATTCTGTATGTACAAGGGGGACATCAGCAAATTTTAATATTAAAATTAAAAAGCAAGGCATAAATCAGATTCTGCTGCCACTGCCAAATAAAAACTTCAGTAGCTGTTTCTTATATCCTCTGCTTGGAAGAGATGAGGGTTTTCTTTATTTTTTTGTAGAGCAGGGTCTGGCTCTGTTGCCCATTCTGGAGTGTGGTAGTGTGATCATAGCTCACTGCAGCCTTGAACTTCTGGGCTCAAATCCTCCCGCCTCAGCTTCCTGAGCAGCTGGGAACTACAGGCTCACGCCACCATGCCTGGCTAATTTTACATTTTCTTTTTCTTTTTTTTTAGACGGAGGCTTGCTCTGTTGCCCAGGCAGTAGTGCAGTGGCGCGATCTCGGCTCACTGCAACCTCTGCCTCTTGGGTTGAAGTGATTCTCCTGTCTCAGCCTCCTGAGTAGCTGGGATTATAGGTACCCACCACTACTCCCAGCTAATTTTTGTATTTTTAGTAGAGATGGGGTTTCACTGTGTTGATCAGGCTGATTTCAAACTCCTGACCTCAGGTGATCTGCCTGCCTCGGCCTCCTAAAGTGCTGGGATTACAGGCATGAGCCACCACACCCGGCCATATTTTATTTTTCTAGAGATGGGACTCTCACTATGTTGCCTGGGCTGGTCTCAAACTCCTGGCCTTAAGTGATCCTTCTGCCTGGGCAAAGCACTGGGAATATGCAAATGAGCCATCGTACCCAGCCTTCTTTTCTAACAAAAGTAGAACTGTTCCAAGGAAAAATATGTTAGGTTGTTTTTCTAGTGGCCTTTAGATGATACAGACTCCCTAGTGACCTGTCTGTGTTGTGTTGCAGCCTCATCATGTTTTACTTCATTGCCTTAGCTGGAGCACACAAACGGGTGGTCATCCAGCTCCGAGAGCAGCTATCCCTGGTAAGGAAGCACAGCCAAAGAGGGTCATGACTGGGGACATTTACCCAGGACACCACAAGGAAAGTGGTGTATTCCTGGGAGGGAGTGAAATTACTGCAGCCTTCTCTCACCACCACGTCCCCAAAACTCTGCCTTCAGGCCTAGCCCCGTCCAGCTTCATTAATTCACTGATTCATCTATTCCTTCAAGATGTGTATTAATGGGGGTACAGTGGCTCATGCCTGTAATCCCAGCACTTTGGGAGGCCAAAGCAGGCAGATTACTTGAGCTCAGGAGTTCAAGACCAGCCTGGCCAACATGGTGAAACCCCGTCTCTATTTAAAATACAAAAATTAGTTGGGCATGGTGGTGGGCACCTGTAATCACAGCTACTTGGGAGGCTGAGGCAGGAGAATCCCTTGAACTCAGGAGGTGGAGGTTGCAGTGAGCTGAGATTGTGCTACTGCACTCCAGCCTGGGTGACAGAGTGAGACTCCATCTCAAAAATAAAAATAAAAAAGGATGTGTATTAAGTACCTACTCTGTGCCTTGTACTGTGCTGGGCTGGGACACTTTGGTGAACAAGAGATAAAACTGCTGGGTAAGGCCGGGCGCGGTGGCTCAAGCCTGTAATCCCAGCACTTTGGGAGGCCGCGATGGGTGGATCATGAGGTCAGGAGATCAAGACCATCCTGGCTAACACGGTGAAACCCCGTCTGTACTAAAAAATACAAAAAGCTAGCCGGGCGAGGTGGCGGGCGCCTGTAGTCCCAGCTACTTGGGAGGCTGAGGCAGGAGAATGGCGTAAACCCGGGAGGCGGAGCTTGCAGTGAGCTGAGATCCGGCCACTGCACTCCAGCCCGGGCGACAGAGCGAGATTCCGTCTCAAAACAAAAACAAAACAAAACAAAAAAAACTGCTGGGTAGTTAATAAGATAAATGCTGATTAATTATAGCTTCTCTGAAGATAACAAAAACAAGGTAGAGTGGCGAGTGGGCTATCTGTTACTGCAGATGCGGCTGTAGAAGCCTTCTTTGAGGAGTTGATTTTTTTTTTTTTTTTAATTCAGGATGGGGTCTCACTCTTTTGCCCAGACTGGGGTGCGATGGCGTGGTCATAGCTCACAGCAGCCTCAAATTCTTGGGCTCAAGCCATCCTCCCACCTTAGCCTCTCAAGTAGCTGGGACTATAGGCATGCATCACCATGCCTGGCTAATTTTTTAATTTTTTAAAGACATGAGGTCTCCCTATGTTGCACAGGCTGGTTTGAACTCCTGGGCTCAAGTGATCGTCCCCTCTTAGTCCCCCAAAGTGCTGGGATTATAGGCATGAGCCTATAATGGTGAAACCATTATATAGCTGGACCCAGCTGAGATTTGAATAATAGAGAGAGGAGCCCATTATCAGAGGTCCTATTTAAGGATGAGAGTAAGAGGAAAGAGCACAGTGAGGAAATGAGGCACGCACTTCTGGGGGACAGGAGGGAGGCGGCGGTGTGGCCACAGGGTGGTGAGTTATGGGAAGAGGCAAGGTGATACTGTAATAGCAGCCAGAGTCATCGAGTCACAGTGCCTTGAGGGCTCTGTTAAAACAGAGTTTTATTCTGAGTGGGATGGGAAGCCGCTGAAGGGTGTTAAGTAGAAATCTACTGTGCTTTTTTTTTTTTTTTTGAGACAGAGTCTTGCTCTGTCGCCTAGTCTGGAGTGCAGTGCTGCAATCTCTGCTCACTGCAACCTCCACCTCCCGGGTTCAGTTGATTCTCCAGCCTCTGCCTCCCAAGTAGCTGGGATTACAGGCACCCACCATCACAACCAGCTAACTTCTGTATTTTTAGTAGAGAAGGGGTTTCACTGTGATGGCCAGTCTTTTTTTTTCCTTTGAGACAGAGTCTCACTCTGTCGCCCAGGCTGGAGTGCAGTGGTGTGATCTCAGTTCACTGCAACCTCCACCTCCTGGGTTCAAGCAAGTCTCCTGCTTCAGCCTCCCGAGTAACTGGGATTACTAGCTAGGTGTGCGCCACCTTGCCTGGCTAATTTTTTTTTCTTTTTTTGAGACAGAATTTCGCTTTTATTGCCCAGGTTGGAGGGCAGTAGCGCGACCTCTGCTCACTGCAACCTCCACCTCCCGGGTTCAAGCAATTCTCCTGCCTCAGCCTCCCAAGTAGCTGGGATTATAGGCACCCGCCACCATGCCCAGCTAATGTTTTGTATTTTTAGTAGAGACGGGATTTCGAGGTTTCACCATGTTGGCCAGGTTGGTCTCGAACTCCTGACCTCAGGTGATCCACCTGCCTCGGCCTCTCAAAGTGCTGTGATTACAGGCGTGAGCCACATTGCCCGGCCTAATTTTTGTATTTTTAGTAGAGATGGGGTCTCACCACATTGGTCAGGCTGGTCTGAAACTTCCGACCTGAGGTGATCCATCTGCCTCGGCCTCCCAAAGTGCTGGGATTACAGGCATTAGCCACCATCCCTGGCTGTACTGTGCATTTTTTTTAAAAAAAGGATCAGCTGCTTTGTGGACAGGGGGCTGTGGAGCGGACACAATGACAGACCAGATGAGAGGTCATTACAATAGTCCAGTGGTTAGAATCCTCAGCCCTCAGTCTGGTAGGTAATGATGGTATTTGTTTCCAAATATATTAAATGCACATGTGAACCTATTATTTTTTAGGAAAGTCGTGACAAGCGCTACCTAATCCAGAAACTAACAGAAGCCCAAAGGGACACGAGGAACTAACTAGACTGAGCATGAAGATGGCGCTGCCGGTTGCTTCTAAGCTGACCTAGTGATTCTGCTGAGCCTACAGAGTCTACCTGGGTTTTGAGTGGACATTTAAAAATATATTTTTCTGGAGTTTAGGCTTTTCCATACGTGCAGCTGTGTTTACCTAACCCAGCCCTTAATTAGGGCTTTAGTGACTTAGAAAAGCAGGGGAAACCCAAGCCTTTGCCTGCAGACCAGCCACTCTGTGACGACTCTACCAAAAACCAACAAGCCGTTTCAGCTTTTACAAGAGTGAAAGAGCGGGGACGGTAGTTTAGTATTTGAGCCATGAGTTCATGTGCACAAGTGTTTTGGGATGTGGACTGAAGTAGCTCAGCCTGTCAATCAGACCAGCCCATGAATATGTAACAAACAGAACTGGAGGCTGGTTTCTTAAACACACATATCCACATTTTTAAGGGTTGTTTGTTTTCCTGTGCTTACAATTTTTAATGCACGTCCCTTTATTTCACAAAACATGTGGCTGGACGCAGTGGCTCACGCCTGTTATCCCAGCACTTTGGGAGGCCGAGGCGGGCAGATCACCTGAGGTGGGGAGTTCAAGACCAGTCTGACCAACATGGAGAAATCTCGTCTCCACTAAAATACAAAATTAGCCGGGCATGGTGGCAAATGCCTATAATGTCAGCTACTCGGGAGGCTGAGGCAGAAGAATTGCTTGAACCCAGGAGGCAGAGTTTGCAGTCAGCCGAGATCGCACTGTTGCACTCCAGCCTGGGCAACAAAAGCAAAACTCTGTCTTAAAAAAAAAAACAAACATAGAATATCTCTTAAGATTTCCGTTATGGTAAAAACCATATGCAATAAATACCTCATTGTAAGCTTACCCAAAATGGATAGGTGTGAACCTTTTAACAGAAAAACAAGTTTAAGTTATTGTTTCATGTAATCAGTTTTCATTTTAATATCTTTGAAATATTTTTCAAAGCACTGTAGTTTTGTAATGAACTTTTCAAGCCTTCCTTCCATTGTTTTTCTTCCTTTCACTGGCTCCACACATTTCCTGGGGAGTAGCCTGGAATTTAAAGTTGGGTGCAGGTTTTAGAAAGCTGTTGCTGTTAACAATAATGCCACCATCTCCACTCTACTACTCAAACATGACTGACTCCTGGCTCAGAGGAGCAAAGATGTCTTCTCGTCCCTTTCCTACAGCCATTTTCTTGCTTTTTCCACAAAGGTATTATTGAAAGTGGGATATTTTCATAACTGGGAGACCAATGAGCTTTTCTGTCTTTTCCTGACTTGTTAAGGTTTATGGGTTTCTAAATCTAATAACTACGGCCATACCACCCTGAACACACCCGATCTCATCTAAATCTAGTAACTGGTGTCATGGAATTTTGAGTAATCAAAGATTCACTCCAGTCTCACTTAAAAACACAAATTCTGCTAGGCACAGTGACTTATGCCTGTAATCCCAGCACTTTGGGAGGCCAAAGCAGACAGATCACTTGAAGTCAGACGTTTGAGACCAGCCTGGTCAACGTGGCAAGACCCTGTCTCTACTAAAAGTACAAAAATTAGCCAGGCGTGGTGGCGTGTGCCTGTAATCCTAGCTACTTGGGAGACTGAGGCATGAGAATCACTTGAACCTGGGAGGTGGAGGCTGCAGTGAGCGAGATCGTGCCACCGTACTCCAGCCTGGGTGACAGAGGGAGACTCTATCTCAAAAACAAAAAACAAACAAACAAAAAAAAAGGTGAAAAGAAAAAAAACAAATTGTAATTGTAAACATTTCTGCCCAGTGCCTTTATATTAATATATATAACATTTTCACTGTGACCAGGCTTGATGATATTCAAGTTTTCTATTTGTGTGTGTGTGTGTGTGTGATGAACAAAAATGTACTGCCTTCTTTTCCCTATTATAAAAGTGATACTGAAATATGCTAATTGATATAATTTTAGTTAAATGCTGCTAATACGCATACCTCTTACTTGAAGGTTTTTATATGTTTTTATAACTTTAATAACTTCAGGTGATGTCTCTAACAAATGTGCCTTACAACTCCTGATTAAATGGTGTCTTGAAGGTTTTAAAATGTGATCGTGTATACTGGAATTCAAAGAGGCTTCTTGTCAGCAGTCAAGTGATGATGGAAAACTATAACAGTTTGTAAAGTTGTTCTTTGCCTTTTCCTAAAATGAGAGAGAAGAAAGAAGCGTTGAATGTAGTCCGCAGATGAGTGCTTTTAAAGCTCCTTGGCTCTGTTGAAGCAAAGGAGGGTGTATGTGTGTAATTGTCCAACTGGTTCATTTTGCCCGCTGCCTGGATACAGTCCATTCATCAAGACAGATGAATTGCAACAGAGAAAGAGTTTAATTCATGCAGAACTGGCTAAACAGGAGACCAGAATAGTAGTATTACTCAAATCAGTCTCCCTGAAATTTTGGAAACTGGGTTTTGTGTGTCTGTGTGTGTGTGTGTGTGTGTGTGTGTTTTTTTGAGACGAAGTCTTGCTCTTGTCGCCCAGGCTGGAGTGAAATGGTGCGATATTGGCTCTCTGCAACCCACGCCTCCCAGGTTCAAGCAATTCTCCTGCCTCAGGCTCCCGAGTAGCTGGGATTACAGGCATGCACCACTACACCCGGCTAATTTTGTATTTTTAGTAGAGACGGGGTTTCTCCATGTTGGTCAGGCTGGTCTCAAACTCCTGACCTCAGGTGGTCCGCCTGCCTCCGCCTCCCAAAGTGCTGGGATTACAAGTGTGAGCCACTGTGCCCGGCCGTGTGCGTGTTTTGTTTTGTTTTGTTTTGTTTTTGAGATGGAGTCTCACTCTATTGCCCAGGCTGGAGTGCAGTGGTGTGATCTCGGCTCACTGCAACCTGGGTTCAAGTGATTCTCCTGCCTCAGCTTCCCAAGTATCTGGGACTACAGGTGTGCGTCACCATGCCAAGCTAATTTTTGTACTTTCAGTAGAGATGGGGTTTTGCTGTGTTGGCCAGGCTGGTCTGGAATGGCTGACCTCAAGTGATCCTTCCACTTCGGCCTCCCAAAGTCTAGGATTACAGGCATGAGCCACCGTGCCTGGCGGAAACTGTTTTTTTATTTTTAATGGATAATCTGGTGGGTAGGGGGATGGAATTAGGGAATAGTATGCATTTTTGTTTTTTAAAGTTTGTTTAGCCATTATAAAAATACTTGTTTTTTATAGCAAATACAGAGAACATCAAAAGCAACAGAGAAAAACACTTAAGCACCATTTATGAGCACCCCTGTTAATCTTGGCAAAATTCTTTTTAAGATAGAAAGTGGCCGGGCGCGGTGGCTCAAGCCTGTAATCCCAGCACTTTGGGAGGCCAAGACGGGTGGATCACGAGGTCAGGAGATCGAGACCATCCTGGCTAACACGGTGAAACCCCGTCTCTACTAAAAAAAATACAAAAATCTAGCCGGGCGAGGTGGCGGGCGCCTGTAGTCCCAGCTACTGCGGAGGCTGAGGCAGGAGAACGGTGTAAACCCGGAAGGCGGAGCTTGCAGTGAGCTGAGATCCGGCCACTGCACTCCAGCTCGGGCGACAGAGCGAGACTCCGTCTCAAAAAAAAAAAAAAAAAAAAAGAAAGTACAGAGGGAGGGAAGCAGGACGGAGAAAGAAGGAAAGAACTTTGGTATTCTCATTTCTTTTTCACTTAATATGTGTTTTCTTTTTTCGTTTTCTTTTTTTTGAGACGGAGTCTTACTCTGTGGCCCAGGCTGGAGTGTAGTGGTGCGATCTCGGCTCACTGCAACCTCCACCTCCCGGGTTCACGCCATTCTCCTGCCTCAGCCTCCCAAGAAGCTGGGACTACAGGCGCCCGCCACCATGCCCGGCTAATTTTTTTGTATTTTTAGTAGAGACGGGGTTTCACCGTGTTAGCCAGGATGGTCTCGATCTCCTGACCTCGTGATCTGCCCGCCTCAGCCTCCCAAAGTGCTGGGATTACAGGCTTGAGCCACCGCGCCGGGCCATATGTGTTTTCTTGAAGAATCTAAAGATAGTGTTTCTCCTGTTATTAAAAGCTTTTACAAACATTTCAGTGGGCTACATAATATCATACAGTTAGATCTTTTTCTTTTTTTTTTTTTTTTTGAGCCAGAGTCTCACTCTATCGCCCAGGCTGGAATGCAGTGGTGTGATCATGGTTCAGTGCAGCCTCAGCCTCCTGGGCTCAAGTGATCCTTTTACCCTCACAAGTAGGTGGGATCACAGGCACACACCACCATGCCTGACTAATTTTTAAAATTTTCTGTAGAGATGGGATCTCACTATGTTGCCCAGGTTGGTCTTAAACTCCTGGGCTCAAGTGATCCTCTCGCCTCAGTCTCTCAAAGTGTTGGGATTACAGGCGTGAGCCACTGCACTAGGACATAATGTTTTGATATTCAATTGTTGCTTAACATTTTGTTTTCAAATTTTCCCAGTAAAAAATAACGGGCACATCTATAAATCTTTGTCAACATTTTTTCTTCTTAGAAACAGACCTAGGCCAGGCGCGGTGGCTCACGACTATAATCCCAGCACTTTGAGAGGACAAGGTGGGAGGATCATTTGAGGTCAGGAATTTGAGATCAGCCTGGCCAACACAGCACAACCCAGTCTCAGCTGGGCATGGTGATGTGTGTACCTGTAATCCCATCTACTTGGGAGGCTGAGGCAGGAGAATCGCTTGAACCCGGGAGGAAGAGGTTCCAGTGAGCCAAGATCTCCCCGTTGCACTCCAGCCTGTGACAGAGTGAAACTCTGTCTAAAAAGAACAAAAACAAAAAATAAAAAAAGGAAACAGAGACCTAGAAGTGGGATTACAGCAAAGGTTTTGAACATTTTAAGGCTTTTGAGAGCCAGATTCAGACTCCCAGTAGTTTTACATGAGAGTGCTACAACATCCTCACTAAGTAGTAAGTCTTTGGGTTAATCATAATTTTAAATTATTTTGGCGTGTCAATGTGAACACTAGAGTGATATAAAAACAACTTAAAAACTTGAATTCAATAATTTTACAATTGTATTGCATCTTAAAATATTTTAGAGTAAACTTGGATAAAATATATAAATAATCCAAGGGTGTAAAGTAGAAAGTGAAGGCCCCCTTCTCCCAGTTCCAGCCCCCTGATGTTGCCAATATTAAACGTTGTATATCCTTGCAGACATACATCTTTGATTTTTGCCCTCATGTACATTACTCATGTAAAAATTATTTCTGTTGAGTAGATTCCTAAGACTGCTGTATTATATGATCTTTTTAAAGTATGTTGCTAAATTTCTCCTCCCATCCCAAAAAATTCCAATTTGCACAAATATACACGCACACATGCACACAATACAGTAAGGTAGATCCCAAAGATAAAACATGTTCTCTGTAGAAAATCTGAAAATAGAGAAAAGGACTGGGAAGAAGTTTAAAGTTGGCTTTCAGCCCACCAATAGAGACAACATTATATAACACATTAACCATGTGGTGCATGTAATTTACATAATTTATATATTTTATATATATATATATTTTTGGGGGGGGGACAGGGCCCAGGCTGGAGTGCAGTGGCAGGATCACAGCTGACTGCAGCCTCGAGCTCCCGGGCTCGAGCTATTTCCCCGCCTCAACCCCCCGAATAGCTGGGACTATTGGTGTGCTCCACCACGCCCAGCGAATTTTTAAAATTATTTGTAGAGGCGGGGTCTCGCTATATTGGCCAGGCTTACTATTTTAAAGTAGATACAGGATACAAATTAAAAAAAAAAAAAAAAAGCCTCCTTCCACGTAGGTAAAGCAGGAAATACCGTGCCTTGTTAATAAGTAATTCCCTCATGATCCTTTTTCCCAGGAACTTGGGCGAGAAATCACTAACCCTACCCTGATCTTTGAAACAGCAATTTAGCATTTTCATCTCCCTGGCAACCCAAGGCGTCTTGGCGTCCTTGGTCTTCCGAGTGATTGATAGTGACCCCACCCAATATAATCTTTTTGTTTGTCGTATCTAACCAATCCAATCCCTAGCGCGGGGCTAGGGGGCGTTCCCACCGGTGCGCGGGCAAGCTGAGCCTGCCTTACGTCTGCTGTGCGTCATCAGTTCGAGCCAAGGGCAGTATTGGCCCGCTCCGTTCAACGAAGTGGTTGCTTTTTTGTTCCGGCAATGAGTTGCACCGGGGCGGCGGCGGCTCCTTGCCTGTGGCGGCTGCGCCAGGGCGCCCGGCGGTCGCTCTCAGGTAATGGGATGCGCGCAGTCAGAGTCCTGCGCTGGGCTAGGAAGCTAGGGAATTTTCGCTTGAGGTTTGGGTCGAAGAGGTCACGGGGGAGAGGTTCGTAACGTCACAGGCCTGCGACGGAGCGCGACTGCGTGACTTCAGCTTACGGGGCGCTGGCGGGCGGGGCGGGGCTTGTAGTTCGTGGCGAGAGTGACGGGAGGACGGGGGTGGTTTCGGCAGTGATGCCTGGGGAGTGACGCAGTGGCACACCTGTGCAGTGATGGATGTCACGACAGGTGCGGCCAGCTTTCCGAGTCGAGGACAGTTGGCGACACTGAAAATTTAGCTTCTCAGGGAGTCACTCTTTTTGTGGTCTTTGCCCAGGGCCTTGCCAGGCAAAGTGTAGCCCGACGACCAGCTGCCTCCGCTACTTCTGGGAGCTTGCTAGAAATACAGATTGTCGGGCCCCACCCCGACCTACTTGGTCGGTATCTGTGGTCCGTGAACAGGACCTTTAGGTGATTTGCATGCACTGTAAACTTCGAGAGCCATCAGCGTAGTAGAAGGATCATCGAATTTGGAGTAGAGAGACATGGTTTTTTGCATGGTTCCTGCTTTCCTTGTTTCATCTGTGCTGCCTTAGAAAATTGTCATGAAACCAGGCGCGGTGGCTCCGGCCTATAATCTCAGCACTTTAGGAGGCCGAGGCTGGAGGATCACCTGAGGTCAGGAGTTTGAGACCAGCCTGGCCAACACGGTGAAACCCCGCCTCTACTAAAAATAAAAATTTTCCGGGCGTGATGGCAGGTGCCTGTAATCCCAGCTACTCAGGAGGCTGAGACAGGAGAATCGCTTGTACCTGTGAGGCAGAGGTTGCCTTGAGGCGAGATTGCACCACTGCACTCCAGCCTGGGCGTCAGAGCGAGACTTTGTCTCCCCAACCCCCGCAAAAAAAAAAAAAAAAGAAAAGAAAAAGAAAAATGACATGAGGTCGTTTTCTCAACGTTAAATTACTGTGTACCACCTTCGGGATTTTTGCCTAATGGCAGTACTGCTTGAACTTTTGATTACTAGATGTGTTTTTTTTGTATAGCCCTGTCTCATTTTAAAATTAAATTAATTTCCTTGAAACGAAATCCTTACGGTAAATGGGAAGCCAGTGCCACTTGCCACAAATGGATGAGTAATTATTAAGAAAAAAACAAACTGAAATTAAAAAGTTACGAAATTGTATTAAATACTGTATTTCTGTTACAAAGGGGAAATTAGCAAGTGTTGGGAAGGTGTTGAGGATATGCCAGCTGTAAATGGAGATATCTTCCTTAATGAAATAAGAGATTGCAAGAGAATTTACAAGAGTACACTTTACTACATGGGGTTATTTATTGCATATCCATAAGCCACTTAAAATTTCATAGGTACCACCACACTGGCATGTTTCACACTTTGGGAAAATATGGACGTAAAGTGATGCATTTGAGAGCTTCTAGCACCGAGCCTCAATTTTATTTTAAAGTGTGTGGCAATGCAGGCAAAACTCTGAGGGTTGTTGAATGTGAATTTTAATGCTGCTCTGTTCAGCCAGTGAGCATAACAGAATAAGAATCATTTCTGTTTATAAAGTTACTTTGCTTCTTATATCTCATTTTATCCTCATAACTCAGTAAGATAATTTTATTATTATATGTTTTCCCTTAAAAAGGAAAGAGCCTGATTATTGCCCTTTTTTTTTTCTTTTTTTTTGAGACAGTGTCTTGCTCTGTTGCCCAGGCTGGAGTGCAGTGGTGCGATCTCAGCTCACTGCAGCCTCCGCCTCCTGGGTTCAAGCGATTCTCCTGCCTCAGACTCCCAAGTAGCTGAGGCTACAGGCATGCACCACCATGCCTGGCTAATTTTTGAATTTTAGTAGAGACGGGGTTTCACCATGATGACCAGGTCTCGAACTCCTGACCTCAAGTGATTCTCCCTCCTTGGTTTACCAAAGTGCTGGGATTACAGGTATGAGTCACCAATGATTACTGCCAATTTTATGTGTAAGAATTGTCGGTCCTGATTTTCCCAAGGCTAGTGTTGGAGATGGGACACATGTTTTCTGTTTCTTTTTTTCTTTTTTTTTTTTGAGACAGAGTCTCACTATGTCACCCAGGCTGGAGTGTAATGGCACCATCTCAGCTCACTGCAACCTCTGCCTACTGGGTTCAACTGATTGTTCCGCCTCAGCCTCCTGAGTAGCTGGGACTACAGGTGCGCCACGATGGCTGGCTAATTTTTATATTTTTGGTAGAGATGGGGTTTCACCATGTTGGCCAGGCTGGTCTTGAACTCCTGGTCTCAAGCAATCCACTTGCCTGGGCTTCCCAAAGTGCTGGGATTACAGGCATGAGCCACTGCACCCGGCCTACTGCACCCGGCCTATCCGTCTTTTGAGTCAGATATGCTCAGTGAGATGAAGGGGATCATGCCGAGGAATGGACCAAAGCTGGGTCATTATGCTTCAGAACTTACGTCCACGCTTCTTTATTAAAAGTGTGACATTTATAGCTCCATCTGGTAGAAGATTTCAAGTGCAGAGCCACCCCAAATTTCACCAACCCACCTCATCACCTCGTGTCCAAAGCATTCAAGCCTTTGTCATGAAAGAACCACATATGTATCCAAAATGAGTTTTTTCCACATACTCGCCAGATGTTGAAGTTAGCCTAAGTGAAAAGACGTATGCATAAAAGACATGGTAGTCACAGCCTAAGAGCGCTAAAACATTACAAAGTGATACCAATGCTGACTGGGGGCGGTGGCTCACGCCTGTAATCCCAGCACTTTGGGAAGCTGACATGGGAGGATTACTTGAGCTCAGGAGTTTGATACCAGCCTGGGCAACATGGTGAAACCCTGTGTCTACTAAAAATACAAAAAAAGTAGCTGGGCATGATGGTGCACGCCCGTAGTCCTAGCTGCTTTGGAGTCCTAGCTACTCTAGAGGCTGAAACAGGAGAATTGCCTGAGTCCGAAAGGTGGAGTTTGCAGTAAGCCGAGATTGTACCATTGCACTCCAGCCTGGGCAACAGAGCCAGAGTCTGTCTCAAAAAAAAAAAGTGATACCAGTACAGATCGAAGCTGCCGTTACAAACTAAATGACTCCTAGGTTTCTATTTTCCGTATCTGCAAAATGAGGTGTGAATACACCTTACACACCTAAGAATGCTGCAAAACTCTTCCTTGCAGGGAAAAAAGCCTCTTGAGTTACTCTAATATAAGGCTCAGAGAATAAAATTAAGGTGTTAAGGTTAGGAGATTTATTTTTAAAGATAAAATATAATCTGTCATGAAGAATTTACATTTTGAAGATAAGAGTTCCTTTGAATTGATTTTGGACCATAATGAGGTGAAATCTAGACTCTAAGGCTAGTCTCAAAATCAAATGCCCAAGAGTGTGGGGTTTTAAAATTTTTTCTCTGTTTTTTTTTTGTTGTTGTTGTTGTTGTTTGTTTGTTTGGTTTTAGACAGAGTCTCACTCTGTTGCCCAGGCTGGAGTGCAGTGGCACGATCTCGGCTCACTGCAATCTCTGCCTCCCGGGTTCAAGCTATTCTCCTGCCTCAGCCTCCCAAGTAGCTGGGATTAAAGGCATGTACCAACACACCCAGCTAGTTTTTCTATTTTTGGTAGAGATGGGGTTTCACCATGTTGGCGAGGCTGGCTTCAAACTCCTGACCTCAGGTGATTCATTCTCCTTGGCTTCCCAAAGTGTTGGGATTACAGGCGTGAGCCACTGCGCCCGGACAGGTGTGGGTTTTTTGTTTGTTTGTTTGTTTGTTTTGAGACGGAGTCTCGCTCTGTCGCCCAGGCTGGAGTGCAGTGGTGCGGTCTCAGCTCACTGCAAGCTCCGCCTCCCGGGTTCACGCCATTCTCCTGCCTCAGCCTCCCCAGTAGCTGGGACTACAGGTGCCTGCCACCATGCCCGGCTAATTTTTTGTACTTTTAGTGGAGAAGGGGTTTCACCAAGTTAGCCGGGATGGTCTCCATCTCCTGACCTTGTGATCCACCCGCCTCGGCCTCCCAAAGTGCTGGGATTACAGGCGTGAACCACTGCGCCCAGCAGGTGTGGGTTTTAAGAGAACTTAGTCTGTGGTTCTCAGCCTTGGCTGAAGCAAAGACTTATGCACATAGCTTCTAAAAAATACCAATTCAGAGAGCCTCCTCCCGGGGATCAATTGGGGAAGAGCACCGTGTTTCTGAAAGCTCTCTACGGGCCTCTCCTGTACAGCATGTGCTGGGGGGAAATGTGCCAGAGGGCTGGTGAACTGGAGAACCTTGCCCATCTAGAAGCGGCTGCCATGTTAACTGCCTGATAAGAAGATAGGCTCAGCATTTCCAGATCTTCATACACTTAAAGTGAAGCCAGAAATCCAGATCTTTAGGTAGAATCCTCTTTTTTAACACTGTAGGTTAAACAGAGTACATTTATGGGCATGCCTGGCCCACGGGGAGCTCATTTGGGACCTCCATCCCAAAGTGCCCTTTCTTCTGTCTGTAAAAGGAACGTTTGGATTTTACCTGAATGTAACGAAGAATAAACACTTGCATTTCAGCTTATGGAAGAAGAATCATTGTCAGATTTCGCAGTTCAGGAATGACCTTAGACAATATCAATCGGGGAGTTGTGGATCGAATAATCCGGGTGGATCATGCAGGCGAATATGGAGCAAACCGCATCTATGCCGGGCAGATGGCCGTCCTGGGTCGGACAAGCGTCGGGCCGGTCATTCAGGTGGGTGCTTCTTCATCTCCCTCACCCTGGTCTACTGAATGGGCAGATCCAAAGGCCTTCAAGTAATCAATCACGGGAGGTCAAGCGTTCCCCAGGGAGATGCCATTGTCTCCAGGAGAGCAAAAGTTGGTTCTTGGTGGAGAGATGGAGAGCAAAAAGCATATTGTTGTTTTTATGGATAAAGCACAGAGACATATAGTACATAGACAGGTATGCAGTCATAGTGTGTCCTTCACAGGAATTGTGTGGATTGAATGAATTGCTTGCATTAAAGCTATTAGACGGCCCCTGGCACTTAGGAAGTGCCATCTAAGTGTTAGCTGCAGCTAGCATTCTCTCTTCTTCCTCTCATGTAAATAATATTTGGGGCCAGGTGTGGTGGCTCACGCCTGTAATCCCAGGCCGATGGACTGCTTGAGCCCAGGAGTTTGAGACCAGACTGGGCAACATGACGAGACCCTGTCTCTACAAAAAATACAAAAATTAGCTGGGTACAGTGGCTCACACCTGTAATCCCAGCACTTTGGGAAGCTGTGGCCGGTGGATCACCTGAGGTCAGGAGTTTGAGATCAGCGTGGCCAACAAGGCAAAACCCTGTCTCTACTAAAAATACAAAACAAATTAGCCAGGCATTGTGGTGCATGCCTGTAGTCCCAGTGCTCGGGAGGCTGAGGCAGGAGAATTGCTTGAACCTGGGAGGCAGAGGTTGCAGTGAGCTGAGATTGCACCACTGCACTCCAGCCTGGGCAACAGAGTGAGACTCCGTCTCAAAAAAAAAAAAAAAACAAAAAAACCCAAACCCCCCCCCCCACACACACAGCAAAGTTAGCCAGGTGTAGTGGTGTGCGACTATAATCCCAGCTAGTTAGAGAGGCCGAGGTTGGAGGATCACTTGAGCCTGGAGGTTGAGGCTGCAGTGGGCCATAAGCTTGCTACCGCATTACAGTCTTGGTGAGAGAGTGAGACCCTGTCTCAAAACAAGCAAACCACAACAACAACAAGATGATACTATTCTAGTAGTCTGGAAGGAAATTACACAACAGCTCATGTTCTGCCTTCCTGATTTTGAAATGGGTTAAACATGTCATTTCTTATGCGTGTGGACCCTTGTTATTTACTAGGCACATTGTGGGCCTGAGACTTCTGCTGGAACTGTAGCTCATGGCAGTCTTACCTGGAATTGAGATAATAGATTCTTTTGTATTCTCAGCGCTATCTTCTCTTTGTCAAAGATTCCTTTAGTCTGATGTCTTACTTTTTCCATTGACGTTTTGAGGGGAATGGCAGAGACAGCAGTTTCCATGATTTTCTCCGTTTCTATTTTACTTCCTGTATGCTGCTTGGGTGAGTGGGAGGCCTCTATGGAATTCTTGCATGTCTTTATTTTTATGTTTCTTACAGAAAATGTGGGATCAAGAAAAGGACCATTTGAAAAAGTTCAGTGAGTTGATGGTTACGTTCAGGGTCCGGCCGACAGTTCTGATGCCCTTTTGGAACGTGCTGGGGTTTGCGCTGGGTACGTGTCTCTCTAGAAGAGCTTATGCAAGCTTGGGGATCTAGGATGATTAAATCCTTCAGGTATCATGTTCACAATTCTTGCTATGTCCTCTTATGACCTCATTCTGTTTACTTCATATTTTTCCAAAGTTAAATTGACTGCCTTTTTTTATGTGTGGTTTAAATTTATTTAAGATAGAATCTTAATGTCAGTACTTAAAAAGAAAAAAGGTCGGGCATGGTGGCTCGCACCCGTAATCCCAGCACTTTGGGAGCCTGAGGTGGGCAGATCATGCGGTCAGGAGTTCGAGACCAGCCTAACCAACATGGTGAAATCCCCATCTCTATTAAAAATACAAAAATTAGCTGGGTGTGGTGGTGCAGGCCTGTAATCCCAGCCACTTGGGAGGCTGAGGTGGGAGAACTGCTTGAACCTCGGAGGTGGAGGTTGCAGTGAGCCAAGATTGGCCCACTGCACTCCAGTCTAGGTGACAGAGCGACAGAGCAAGACTCCGTCTCAAAAACAAACAAACAAACAACCAAAAAAAATAGAACCGGGGTCTCATTCTGTTGCCCAGGCTGGAGAGCAATGGTATAGTCGTAGCTCACTGAAACCTCAAACTCTTGGGTTCAAGTGATCCTCCCACCTAAGCCTCTGAGCCTGAGTAGCTTGGACTACGGGCACATGCCACCACGCACAGGTCTATTTTTTTGTAGAGATGGAGTCTCATTATGTTACCTAGACTGGTCTCAAACTGCTGGCCTCAAGCCATCCTCCCTCTGTGGCATCCCCAAAGTGCTAGGATTACAGGCGTGAGGCACCACACCTGGCCTAATGTCAGTATTATAAATAGAAAATACAGTAAAAATAAACAACATAAAAAAAAAAGCTAGTATAATTCAATTGCAGCCAAAGACTATTCCCTGACAAAGATTCTCAACCTGAGGTCTGTTCACTCTTTTAAAAAAGGGAGAAGAATAAATGATATAAAAGATCAAAGATATATTCACCCCAAATGCTGACTTTCTCTTGGCCATGGTCAGGATAAAACAGCATTGAAAAGAGAATGGCTTTTCTTACTATGTAATTCCAGGTTTAACACTGGGATCCAGTCTCTCCTAAAACAGTGGTTCTCCCTCAGGGTGAGTTTGCCCCCCTGATGAGGACATGTGGCAGTATCTAGGGACTTTTGTTTTTTGAAATGGAGTCTCACCCCGTCACCCAGGCTGGAGTGCAGTGGCACGATCTTGGCTCGCTGCAATCTTCACCTCCCAGCTTTAAGTGATTTTCCTGCCTTATCCTTCCAAGTAGCTGGGATTTTAGGTGCCCACTCCCACACCGACTAATTTTTGTATTTTTAGGAGAGACAGGGTTTCACCATGTTAGCCAGATTGGTCTCGAACTCCTGATCTCAGGTCATCCGCCCACCTCGGCCTCCCAAAGGGCTGAGATTGCAGGTGTGATCCACCGCGCCCAGCCCTCGGGACAGTTTTGGTTGTCAAAACTTAGTTGGCGCTGCTGGCATCTAGCTGGTAGAGGTCAGGGATGCAGTTAAATATCCTACCATGCATGGGGCACACAAGGAATGACCCAGCCCAGTGTCTGGTACAGAGGTTGAGAAGCCCTGGCCACAGATGATCTCCATTACCAGTCATATCTGCTTCTTTCTTTTCTGATCTGGGTTTAACAATCCCAGGGGCAGGGACTGCCTTGCTCGGGAAGGAAGGTGCAATGGCCTGCACCGTGGCAGTGGAAGAGAGCATAGCACATCACTACAACAACCAGATCAGGAAGCTGATGGAGGAGGACCCTGAAAAATATGAGGAACTTCTTCAGGTATTTGTCCGTGCTCTAAAACAGGGCTGCTCAAGGAGAAAAGGGCAGATAGCAATTGGGTAAGAGGAAAACATACCAGAGATTGTTAGGGGATGATGGGGGTTTAGAGCCTCAGTTGAAAGGTGAGCAAACTGAGGAACAGAGAGGTGAACCCATCTGCCCTGGCCATATAGCACAGACAGAGCTGGAACTAGAACCCTTGCCTCCTTAGTCTTTTTTTCTTTTTATTTAGAGATGGGATCTTGCTCTGTTGCCCTGGCTGGAGTACAGTGGCACAGTCATAGCTCACTGCATCTTCAAACTCTTGGGTTCAAGTGATCCTCCCGCTTCAGCCTCCTGAGTAGCTATGGGACTACGGGTACATGCCACCACACCCAGCTAATTTTTTTTTTCTTTTCTTTTGAGACGGAGTTTCACTGTTATTGCCAAGGCTGGAGTGCAATGGCGTGATTTGGCTCACAGCAACCTCCGCTTCCTGGGTTCAAACCATTCTCCTGCCTCAGCCTCTGGAGTAGATGGGATTACAGGCATGCGCCACCACACCCAGCTAATTTTGTATTTTTAGTAGAAATGGGGTTTCTCCATGTTGGCCAGGCTGGTCTCGAACTCCGGACCTCAGGTGATCCGCCCGCCTCGGCCTCCCAAAGTGCTGGGATTACAGGCGTGAGCCACCACTCCTGGCCTTTTTTTTTTTAAGAGATGGGGTCTCACCATGTTTTCCAGGCTGATCTTGAACTCTTGGGCTCCAGTGATCTTCTCTCCTCGGCCTCCCAAAGTGCTGGAATTATAGGCATGAGCCACCATATCTGGCCAGAACCCTTGTCTCTTGAGCCCTGTCCTGTTCACTTCTTTTATTTTTAATTTTTTGAATTTTTCGTAGAGACAGTGTCTCTCTCTCTTGCCCAGATTGGTTTTGAACTCCTGGGCTCAAGTGATCCTCCTGCCTCGGCCTCCCAAAGTGCTGAGATTACAGGTGTGAGCCACACCACCTGGTGCTGTTCATTTTTTTTTTTTTTTTTTTTTGAGATGGGGTCTCGTTCTGTCAATGCAGTGGTCTCCACCTGCACTGCAGCCTCTGCCTCCTGGGTTCCAGCAATTCTCCTGCTTCGGCGTCCCAGGTAGCTGGGATTACAGGCACACACCACCTGCCCAGCTAATTTTTGTACTTTTAGTAGAGATGGGAGTTCACCACATTGATCAGCTGGTCTCGAACTCCTGACCTCAGGTGATCCTCCTGCCTTGGCCTCCTGAAATGCTAGGATTACAAGCGTGAGCCACCGCACCCGGCCCACTTCTTTATCATTGGTAGATTCTGAGCAGATGCTGTGAGCAAGAACCCTTTAGATTAAATAAATGAATAGATATCCTGAGATAATTTTCCACAGCAAATAAGGGAACTGTTTAGTTTTTTAGAGTCTAAATCTGAGGTTGGCAAACTATGGCCTGTGGCCAGCCACCTGTTTCTTTAAATAAACTTCTATTGGAACACAAGCATGTCCATTAGTTTGCATGTCTCCCGCTGGTTTTCTGGTTACAGTGGCAGAGTTGGGTAGGTGGGACAAAGTATTTACTCTCTGGCCCTTTAGAGGAAAAGCTGGCCTCCCTGTCTTAGGCCATAATAAGAGACTTTAGCCTCCAAAATGAAATGGAACAGTAGGAGAGTTGGAAGGCTAACTTGCTTTGGTGTCTTTTTATTTAACCAGGTGATAAAGAAATTTCGGGATGAAGAGCTTGAGCACCATGACACAGGCCTTGAACATGATGCTGAATTGGTACATCCCCTACTGTTACCTGTTCTGCTTTGGGACTCCTTATTTGGGAGGTTGAGGTTTCTGTTCCCAGAAGAATAAATTGTAAAGTGACAGCCAAAGGGGGAGAAAACCAATGATGTTGCTTTGACAAAAAGCAAGGAAATGTGTTATTGCTCCAGATTGGGAATCTCCTTTCTTGCTTTATCCCTTCTTGTTTTCCCCAGGAAGGTTTTTTTTTTTTTTTTTTTTTTTTTTGAGACAGTCTCACTCTGTTGCCCATGTTGGAGTGCAGTGGTATAGTCTTGGCTCACTGCAGCCTCTGCCTTCCGGGTTCAAGCAGTTCTCCTGCCTCAGCCTCCCGAGTAGCTGGGATTATAGGTGCACACCGCCATGCCTGGCTAATTTTTGTATTTTTTGTTTTTAGTAGCGACCGAGTTTTCGCTGTGTTGGCCAGGGTGGTCTCGAACTCCTGACCTCAGATGATTTGCCTGCCTTGGCCTCCCAGGAGCTTCATTTCCTTTCCTGTGAGAATCTGGATGACTCCAATGCTTTGGCAGTAGCAGAGGCATTCCAACATTTTGACTAGCTTTCTTCGAAACTAAAATAAATTGTTCCTTAGATCTATCCTGAGAAATCCAAAGCCTGCCCTGCCAGCCCTGAATCTTACAACCAAAAATGAACACAAAACATGTTTCTTTGTTTGCTTATTGTTTTTAACAGGCTCCAGCCTATGCCGTCCTGAAGAGCATTATCCAAGCTGGATGCAAAGTGGCGATATATTTATCAGAAAGATTGTAAAGTGCGTCCAGTTATGCCTGTCTATAAAAGATGATAGTAATTTACCAAGTGACATTTGCAGAGAAACAAGTGTACAGTTATCATTGTACTTTTGTACAATGTGAATTTTGTTAATTAAATTATGAGGTTTCTTTTAAAAAAAAAAAAAACTACAGTGTTGATTTTTCTCTGGGTTGTGTTTTCTGCCATGAGACCGACAGGTCACCAGCCTTGTTCAAGTCACAGCAAACGAAGCTGAACCTTGTTTGGTCTCATACTTAATTTTCTTTTATATACATGTTTTTCTTTTACATATG
Source organism: Rhinopithecus roxellana (assembly GCF_007565055.1). Taxonomy (NCBI): domain Eukaryota; kingdom Metazoa; phylum Chordata; class Mammalia; order Primates; family Cercopithecidae; genus Rhinopithecus; species Rhinopithecus roxellana. The sequence continues at coordinate 33,716,889 of NC_044568.1, forward strand.
TGTGTGTGTGTGTATATATGTATATACATTTTTTTTTTTTTTTTTTTTTTGGAGACAGGGTCTCACTCTTTTGCCCAGGGTGGGTCACAGCTCACTGCAGCCTCGACCTCCCAGCCTCAAGCAATCCACCCACCTCAGCCTTCCAAGTAGCTGGGACTACAGATGTGCACCACCACACCTGGCTAATTCTTTCTATCTTTTTTTTTTTTTTTTTTTTTGAGACAGAGTCTCGCTATCACCCAGGCTGGAGTGCAGTTGGCCGGATCTCAGCTCACTGCAAGCTCCGCCTCCCAGGTTCACACCATTCTCCTGCCTCAGCCTCCTGAGTAGCTGGGACTACAGGTGCCCGCCACGTCGCCTGGCTAGTTTTTTCTATTTTTTTAGTAGAGACGGGGTTTCACTGTGTTAGCCAGGATGGTCTCGATCTCCTGACCTCGTGATCCACCCGTCTCGGCCTCCCAAAGTGCTGGGATTACAGGCTTGAGCCACCGCGCCCAGCCTTCTTTCTATTTTTTTGTAGAGGTGAAGTCTCACTATGTTGTCAGGCTGGTCTCTAACTCCTGGACTCAGTGATCCTCCCATTTCTACCTCCCAAAGTGCTGGGATTACAGGTGTGAGCCACTTGACCAGGCTCATTTTCTCCTAAAACATCAAGGAGAAATCATTAATAATGTGACGGGAATCTTTAGGAGAAAAAACAATTTGGTTTACTGATAACAAAAGATAATTGGAAACATGAGAGTATCTGAGATTGGCCAGGCAGAACTATGAAGTCCATCAAGTAAGTCAAAGACCATCGTTTCCGTTCTGAATTGTGGGTGATAAGGGGTGGGAGAGTGCTACAGTCTGGATGTCTGTGTCTGCCCAGAATTCATATGATGAAATCTTCACCCTCAAGTTTGATAGAAGGTGGGGCCTTTGGGAAGTGTGAGGTTATGAGGGTGGAGCCCTCAAGAATGGGATTCGTGCCTTATGAAAGGTCCTAGAGAGACACCTCATCCTCTCCACAGTGTGAGACTTCAAGGGGTGTGGGCTCTGAGGAAGCAGACCCTTCACAAGCACACATCAACCAGCACTTTGATCATGGACTTCCCAGCCTCTAGGACTGAGCAAGAAATGTTTGATGTTTATAAGCCTCCCAGACTGTGGTATTTTTGAGTCTCACTCTGTCACCCAGGCTGGAGTGCAGTGGCACGATCTCGGCTCACTGCAAGCTCTGCCTTCTGGGTTACGCCATTCTCCTGCCTCAGCCTCCCAAGTAGCTGGGACTACAGGTGCCCACCACTGTGCCCGGCTAATTTTTTTGTATTTTTAGTAGAGACAGGGTTTCACCATGTGAGCCAGGATGGTCTCGATCTCCTGACCTCGTGATCCGCCTGCCTAGGCTTCCCAAAGTGCTGGGATTACAGGCGTGAGCCACCGCGCCTGACTGACTGTGGTATTTTGTTATAGCAGCCTGAACAGACTAAGACGGGCGTGTTGCTTCGTTCAAAGACTATACTAAGTTGTGGATTATTTCTGAAATTGAATTACAATCTTTTCCTTAAGGCCTTTTACCACCCCCCCCCCAAAAAAAAAACCCAAACTGATTCAAATTTTCATACTTTAATGAAATATTTTATAATTTGCAAATTTTTAAGTGATGTATGAAAAGCCTAGATCAGTGGATCTTCTCTTTGGCTGCCCATTAGAATGTCCCGTGAAGATTAAACTTTTTTTTTTTCAGTTTGTGGACCAAGAGTTTTGATTTATTTAGGGTGGAGTTCAGGGTCAGAATGGTTTCAGAAGCTCCCAGGTGACTCTGGTGTGAGTTGGAGCTGCAAGGCGCTGAACTAGATTATAAGATGTTTCTGGGAAATAACCACATTTTAGGAATTTGCCTCCCACTCAGTCCCCTGTGTTTAATCAGCACCTGATGACTTGGCGGGACTTGCCCCACCAGGGTCTGGCTTTGAAGGGTAGTGAACACCAGGATCATTTGGATTAATCCTCTGCCACCTCTCGCTTTTCCTCAACCGAGAGTGAATTTAATTTTATGTAATTGAGTGAAAGTCTATGAATCATAATTGTAATAAATTAAGGCTGGGTGTTTGAAATTAGATAAGATAAACCTAAAGGTTTGAACAAGTTGTAGATGGTTTGTAAAAATTAATCTTATAAAATAAATGCTCTGTGTGAACATACTGATTAAATTCAAAGGGGTATTATTTGGTTTTTCTGTAAATTGAACCTTGAAATAAAAGCACAACAAGGTTTTCTTAAGGCACTGCTCTGCTCTTTAACAAGAATTTGTAAAGGGTTATAAAAGGTTTACAAGAATCTCACCTCATGTTCAAACTAGTTAAGATTAGATAGATTTATCTATAAGGTATTATTAAAAATTGGGGATGACATTAATAGTAGACTGATGCAAGGATGAAATTTGCCTGTCTTGAACAAGATTTTTATGTAATAGTAAAGGATAATGAAAGATTTTTGTTTGCCTTGCAAATAAACTGCCAAAAAAAGAAGGGAAAGGCAAGAGACACATTGTTTGGAAAGTTGTCTTCCGTTTTAATGAGTAAAGGTTCTGTGCCTTTAAAAAAAGTTTTTGAGTCGTCATTTTGGCTAATGATAACCTGGATTTCTATTTTATAGTATCAAGTGTTTTAAACTTTTAACATGTTCAGTAGGCTTCCCCAAATCAAACTTTAGCTTCAAGGTTGTCTTTTTTGACCCCTAACTTTTGGATGCCAACAGAGGGCCCCTGGATTATTTGACATGTTTAATTACATGGGATTGCCAAAATAAAAATAATGTTTAATCTTCTTCAGGTTACATTTTAGTGACTAACATTAATATGTGTTCCAAAATTGTATGAGATTTCTAAAATTCTAATATCTGAGTATATGATATCAATTTGAATTAGGATTTTTATTTTATTGTAAACCACAGAAATAATGAAATTTGTCAATTGTGTTTTTGACTGAGACTGTCTAAAGACATCTTGTCGTTCACAGACAATCGTAGTCTTGTTTTGATCCTCTTCAAAAGATGGTTTGTAATCAGCTATAGAACTTAGGTGCTCTTAAATGCAGGTTTCCAATATCTTTAGATTGTGATATTAGAATAAAGGAAAAATATTCAGGACTCAGGAAGAGCTGAAATATTCATGAATTTATCAAGCAGAACAAGAGTTAACTGAATGGGCTGAACTAATAGAAAACAGGTAATCTGTTTAACTTTTTGCTGAAAACATTGCCGATCTTTTGTTTTTCAGAGTCCAGAAAGCTTTTATTTTGAACTATTTACAGCATTTAACAATTGAGAAAGGTATACTCCTGTGAACAAAATTTGGAGCATATTTGTTCCTCTGCTAGTTTCTCTAGAATTTGGAAACTATTTGTGAGTATTCTTAAGGCAATGTAGTTATTTGCGTAAGTGCAACAAGAATCCACTTTCTTTTGCAACAGGACACAGTTGGAGAAATTGGTGTTTTATCAGTTCCTGATAGAAGGGTGCGCTTCTCTTTAAGGAATCAAGCTTGACTTGCAGAGCCAAAAAAAAGTTTCTTGGAGAAACTGGCCTCATACCTTGTCTACAGCCCTTGCACAGGGCTCCTAACCTGTGATTGCAGCAGGACGAGCTGCAGACGAAACCTCTCAGACACTGAGTTGTAGAAGGAAGGGCTTTATTCAGCTGGGAGCATTGGCAAGCTACTACCTTAAAATCCAAGCTCCCCGAGTGCACAATTTCTGTCCCTTTTAAGGGCTCACAACACTAAAGATTTCATATGAAAGGGTTGTGATTGATTGAGCAATCTAGGGGATACGGGACGGGGGTTTCATGCACTGGTAGAGAGAAACAGAACAGGGCAGGGAGTTCACAGTGTGCTTCTATACAATGTCTGGAATCTATGAATAACATCGGTTTCTAAGTTATAAGTTGATTTTTAGCTACTGGGTTTAACCCAGGCAGGCCCAGGCCTGGTTTCGGCCCTGGCACTGGGCTGCCTGTCTTTGGTTTTCCTTCCTTGTTTTTTTTCTTAAAACAGGTACTGAGTATAAAACAATATAAAACAACATGAGAGGGTCTCTCTCTTTCCTCATGATGAGTAAAGAATGTCACTTTCCAACAGGTCCAGGAGCCCCAAGTTATCTTGGGACCTCAAGAAGAGAGGAATTTACCCAGCTCATAGGTATTTGAAGGTACAAACCCATTGCTGGGCTTGACTTTAAAAAGTCTTTTCTGATATTCCTTATGGAACAGAATTCCATTAGAGCCAATTTTAAAAGCATATGTGAAAAATAATTATTCTTGCTGTACTTTATGCAAATAATCAGGCCAAGTATAAGACTAAAGTTTATTTTGCAAACAATCCTATTATTATTTGTTTTTAACAAAAATGAGGGCTGGAGAGAGAAAAATTGTTTCAAAACTTACCGCACTTGTCATTAAATTCTGGTCTTATTAGTTGTTTTTAAGTTTTTGTCTGTATTTTAGACTAACCCTGCTTATTCCTGTGAACCAACTAGTGATCTCTGGCTGCAACTCAGAAGAAACAAGTGATGGGTAATAAAGACATCTACACATCCTTGCCGTGTGTAGTGGCTCACACCTGCAATCCCAGCACTTTGGGAGGCCGAGGTGGGTGGATCACTTGAGTCCAGGAGTTTGAGACCAGCCTGGCCAACATAGCAAAACCTCTTCTTAGCTGGGCGTGGTGTGGGTGCCTGTAGTCCGAACTACTTGGGAGGCTGAGGTTGGAGGATTGCTTGAGCCCAGGAGGTCAAGGCTGCAGTGAGCCATGATTGTGCCACTGCACTCTATCCTGGGTGAGAGAGCAAGACCCTGTCTCTATAAAAAAAGAAAACAGTGGGTGTAGTGGCTCACGCCTGTAATCCCAGCACTTTAGGAGGCCAAGGCAGGCGGGTCACCTGAGGTTGGGAGTTCCAGACCAGCCTGACCAACACGGAGAAACTAATCTCTACCAAAAATACAAAATTAGCCAGGCGTGGTGGCACATGCCTGTAATCCCAGCTACTCGGGAGGCTGAGGCAGGAGAATCGCTTGAACCTGGGAGGCAGAGGTTGCAGTGAGCCGAGATCATGCCATTGCCTCCAGCCTGGGCAACAAGAGCGAAACTGCGTCTCAAAAAAAAAAAAAAAAGAAAACATGTTCAAACCAATCCTTGTACGTGAATGTTCATAATAACTAAAAGTGGAAACAACTCATGTCCATCAGCTGAACAAAATGGCAACATACCCAAACAAGGCAGTTATCTTACTCAGCTGTAAAAAGGAATAAAGTAGCGATACGTGATACAACATGGATGAACCTTAAAAACATTATGCTTGGGTCCAGAGTTTCAGTATGGGAAGATGAAAATAGTTCTGGAAATGGATGATGTTGATTATTGAACAACAATGTGAATGTACTTAATGTCAATGGAATGTCTTCTTAAAATGGTTAAAATGGGGCCAGGCACAGTGGCTCATGCCTGTCATCTCAGCACTTTGGGAGGCCAAGGTGGAAGTATCGCTTGAGTCCAGGAGTTTGAGGTTGCGGTGAGCTGTGAGAGCACCAGGACACTCAAGCCTGGGCAACTTTGAGAAATAAACAAAAAAGAGGTTCGGCCAGGTGCTGTGGCTCACGCCTGTAACCCTGGTACTTTGGGAGGCTGAGGCAGGCAGATCATGAGATGAGGAGTTCAAGACCAGCCTTGATGGTAAAACCATCAAGACAGGTGAAACCCTATCTCTACTAAAACTACAAAAATTAGCCGGGCGTGGTGGCACACACCTGTAGTCCCAGCTACTCGGGAGGCTGAGGCAGGAGAATCTCTTGAACCCAGGTGACAGAGGTTTCAGTGAGCTGAGATCACGCCACTGGATTCCAGCCTGGGCAACAGAGTGAGACTCCGTCTCAAAAAAAAAAAAAAAAAAAAAAAAAAATTAAAATGGCAAATTTTATATTATGTGTATTTTACCACAATTTTAAAAAATCATGCAAATCATGCTAAGTGAAAGAAGCCAGACACAAAAGGTCATATGTTGTATTATTCCACTTACATGAAATGTCCAGAACAGGCAAGTCCATAGAAACAGAAGGTAGATTAGTGGTCATCTAGGGCTGGAGGGGCGGGGATGGGGAGAAATAGGGAGTAACTCCTAATGGATACAGAGTTTTTTCATGTGATAAAAATGTTCTAGAATCAGTGGTGATAGTTGCACAATCTATACTTAAATTTCCTGGATCATACATGTTAAAATTGTGAATTGTATGGCATGTAAATTGTCTTAGTCTGTTTTGTGTTGCTATAACAAAATACCCGAGACTGGTAATTTATAAAGAGATTTATTTATCTCACAATTCTGGTGGCTGGAAAGTCCAGGATTGGGCAGCTGTATCTGATGAAGGCCTCACACTGCTTCCACCCATGGTGGAAAGTAGAAGGGTAGTGGGCATGTCAAAGAGATTGCATGGTTAGACAGGATGCAAAAGAGGCAAACTGAGGAAGCCAGACACTTTTTAACAACACACTTTCTTGGGAATTAACCCATTCCCCAGAAAGTGAGAACTCACTCGTCCAGCAGGAGGGCATTCATCTATTCATGAGGGATCCACCTCCATCATCCAAACACCTCCCAACACTGCCACATTGGGGATCAAATTTCAACATGAGTTTTGGTTGGGACAGACCACATCCAAACTGTGGCACGGACCAGAGCGATGGGAAAAATACAGATGATTTAGTTTAGTTTTTTTGTTTGTTTCTTTGTTTTAGGCTACTTAGTTTTATGCAAATTTTAATCCTGGCTGTTAAATGAGAAAACGATTTTTTTATATTTACTACTCTTCAAGCCAGCAGAGCATGAAGAAGCTTTCATGTTCTGAGACTCGGGTGCTGTTTCTTGTCCTCCCATATCAAAGCTAGTTTTATAAGTACTGCAGCTGGGAGTCTTAGTCCCATAAAGCACTTTGTACAATTCTTATTAAAAACCCAGGCTGTTTGTTTAGCTTCCCCTTCAGAATTGATGGCTGATGTTTTATGCTTCTGAGAGCTTCCAGAACAAGGCCAGAGAGATTTTTTTAATCTCCCTTTGATTGTTTTTAATTCCATTACAGCTTGTCCTTGTGTATTAACAAGGTAATCTTGTCTTTCTCTTACTTTCCTGATCTGACCTTTCAGGGAAAATGTGATTTTAAAATTGGACACTATCCAAAGATGATGGCAGGATGAGAAAGGATATTATTCTCGCAAGTACTGCAGTTCCAAAGAGGCGATCTGAACTGTAATTCTTTGCAAGTCTTTGATTCCCTCCTTATTCAAAGTGTGGTCTATGGACCAACAGCAGTGGTATCACATGGGAGCACGTTAGAAATGCAGAATTTGGGAATCTCTCCAGAGCTACTCAAACAGAATTTGCATTTGAGAAAGATGTGGTCGTTTTAATGTCCACAAATTCCTTGATACACCTATGTTCAGTGGAGCCTGCTTCCCCTTGCCTTGTTTGTGGGCTGTACTCAGTGACTTGTTTCTAACAGAACATGGTGGAAATGAAGTGTGACGTCCAAAGTTAGATCATAAAAGACAATGTAAAGGTTGGGCGTGTGTGGCTTACACGTGTAATCCCAGCACTTCAAGAGGCCAAGGCAAGAGGTTTGCTTGAGGCCAGGAGTTCAAGACCAGTGTGGGCGATATAGCAAAACCCTGTCTCTACAAAAATAAAATAAAATAAAATATTAGCTGGGCATGGTGGCATGTATCTGCAGTCTTAGCTACTTGGGAGGCTGAGGTGGGAGGCTCATTTGAGCCCAGGAGTTAGAGGCCGCACTAAGCTATGATCATATCACCGCACTCTAGCCTGGATGACAGAGTCAGATTCTGTTTTGTTGTTGTTGTTATTGTTGTTTTAAAAATACACTGCAGCTTCCACCTTTTCCCCCTAGGATTACTCTCTGTGGGGGAACCTAGCTGTCATGTCATGAGGATACTCAAGCACTTAATCTGTGGAGATGCTCACGTGGCCAAGAACTGAGGTCTCCTGCCAATAGCCATGGGAGTACACCATCTCTCAAGTGAATCCTTTGGCCTCGCAAGTGAATCAAATTCAGCCTTCAGATGACTGCAGCCCCCAACATGTTGACTCCAACCTCATGAGTGACCCCAAGCTAGAATCAACCAGCTAAGTCACTCCTAAATAACTCAGGAGTGATTAGATAGACCCTCAGCAACTATTTGAGATGATAAATGTTTGTTGTTTCTAGCTGCTGAGTGTTGCGGTCATTTGTTACGTAGCAACAGATAACCAATACAACAGCTCCAGGTGATGTGGAAGCACATTAAAGTGTGAGGCGCACTCAGCCAGACCACAAACTCCTGGAAGGCAGACACCAATTTGGTGGTTTCCATGTCTTCAAGGCTTAGTGGAGTACCTGACATGCAATACATTTTTGTTGGACTAAAGACAAGGTTAAATTGCCCTGTTTTTAAAACATTAAAACTTTTTTTTTGTAATAAATAATGCGTGTACGCACATAGGAAATTATTCCAGCAGTGCTAAAGGGTATTTTCAGTGACAAGTAAATCTCCCTGCAGACTGTTGATTGATAGCAAACTCTGTTACCAACTTCCTTCCTTTGAGATAAGCTAGTAGCAACCTACCACTAAGACAGTGCATTTTTTTCTTTTTCTCCACCTCCAAAAGTAATACTTGCCTCAAAATCAAATATAAACTGCATATAAGTAGAAAAAGAAAAGAGAAAAAGAAAAAAGGTTCTTCTTCCAAACGTTCCCTAGAAGCGATCACTATTAATAATTCAATGTATATCTTTCTGGATGGTTTTTAGAAATCTTTTATTCACGTACATGTTTGGGTTTGTATTGTTCCCCAGATGGAATATTACGCATTTGATCTGCGATTTGTGCATTTCACTCGGTGACCTACACTGGCCATCTTCCCAAGTCAATTCATAGAGCCCCATTTCGTTTTTTAATTGGCTACCATACTCTTCCAGGGCAACCACTGCTGACCTGACCCAGCTCCTACCCCAGCCCAGGCCTGTGCTTGAACCTCCTTGGCCTGGTTCCAGAGGCTGTAAACTTAACCACTAAGCCACTCTTCCTCCGCTTATCTTCTCTTTTTGCCTCTTGGTGGACATCTGGGTTGCTCTTCCTCTTCTTCTTCTTCTTCTTCTTCTTCTTCTTCTTCTTCTTCTTCTTCTTCTTTCTTCTTCTTCTTCTTCTTCTTCTTCTTCTTCTTCTTCTTCTTCTTCTTCTTCTTCTTCTTCTTCTTCTTCTTCTTCTTCTTCTTTCTTCTTTCTTCTCCTTCCTCCTTCCTCCTTCTTTCTTCTTTCTTCTTTCTTCTTTCTTCTTTCTTCTTTCTTCTTTCTTCTTCTTCTTCTTCTTCCTTTCTTCTTCTTCTTCTTTTTTTTCTCCTGAGACAGGGTCTCCTTCTATCGTTCAGGCTGGTGGGCGGTGGGGTGATCATTGCTTACTGCAGCCTCAAACTTCCAAGCTCAAGCGATCCTCCTGCCTCAGCCTCCCAAGTAGTTGAGATTACAGGCATAAGCTACCACGCCCCACCTGGGTTACTTCTAACACAAGATTTTGGGGGCCCCTACCGCTTAGGAGGACCATCTTTCAGAAGGAGAGACCCCTGGGAAGGAAGTACGAGCTCAAGTTTTTAACCCTTTGGGAGATCCCATACCTCTGATAATATGATAAAAACACCAGACCCTCATTAAGGTCCTCCTTAAGATCCCTTGAGCCAGGTGACTTGAGGCCAAGATAACACGACGTTTCCCAACTCAGGGAAACCAAAGGCACCTTTGAAAGTGGAGCTTCAGCCTCAATACCGCTCATGTCTGTCTGCTGCAGGTTCCTGAGAAACATCCTGGGGCGCAGAGCACTTTCCCACCTCATGTGTTCAGAGCTTTAAAAGGCGCCTCTCGCCCCCAGGACGTGCGTCCTCCCACTTCTGCCTCTGAAACGGCAGCCCTGCGGGGCTGAGCCGGAACACTACAGGTCCTTTCATCCTGGATCGCGTGGAGAGATCGGCTCCCTGGCGCGCGAAGGGCAAGGAAGGTCTCTGGCCCGCGGCGCTCGCCTGGGTCCGGCAGAGGGCGCCCGCGCCCCACGCTGCGAGCCCTGCGAGGCTCTGCTGCAAGGTTGGCTGGACAACGCCCGGCAGGAGAGCCGGGGGAGTGCTGCGCGTTATGTATGGTACATAAGGTAACCTGACCACAATCATCCCGCCCCGCGATCTCCGCTGTTGAACGGGAACTGATGTCACGTGTGTGCATGCCCAGAGGCGGAGGGCTCAGCTGGCTGCTCCAGTCTGCGCTGTCCACGGGTCTCCAGTGACCTATCTCGGTGGATACAATTTTTCTTTTTTCAGAAAAGGGAAACAGGAAAACGGGGACGATTAGTCTCTATCTAGTGGAGCCACGTGGAAAAACCAGCTTCAGGTATCAAACAACATCCAAGGGGCTGCACTGATTTATTTATTTATTTTTTAAGAGACACGGTCTTGCTCTGTCGCCCAGGCTAATCATATCTCACTGCAGCCTCGAACTCCTAGGTTCAAGCAATTCTCCTTCCTCAGCCACCTAATGTGCTGGGGTTACAGGTGTGAGCCACCATACCCATCTAACTTTTATTTTTATTTTTAGTGATGAGGTCTCACTGTGTTGCCTAGGCTGGTCTCAAACTCCTGGCCTCAAGTGATCCTGCCTCAGCCTCCCAAAGTTTTTTGTTTTGTTTTGTTTTTTTGAGAATTTCTCTTTATGATACTTTCTTCCCTCCACTTAAAGAAATTCCAATTATATTTCCAAAATTAGACAGAATTTCCCAATGTTTAATCCTGGATTTTTAACTGGGCATGCCTGTCAGAATAAACTCGAGATCCGAAAAAAAAAAAAAAAAAAAAAAAAAAAATCTACAGATGCTCCTGCTCTATCCAGTCCTACTGAAGCAGAAGCTATGGGGCTGGGCCTAAGGGATGAATATATTATAAAAATTCACACAGGACCTCTGATATGTAGCCCTGGTTAAGAAGCAATGGTTTAAGCCGGGTGCGATTTCCAGCACTTTGGGACGCTGAGGCAGGCAGATTACTAGAGCTCAGGAGTTTGAGACTAGGTTGTGCAACACAGGGAGACACTGTCTCAATAATAATAAATTTGACCGGGCGCGGTGGCTCACGCCTGTAATCCCAGCACTTTGGGAGGCCAAGGCGGGTGGATCACTTCAAGTCAGGAGTTCGAGACCAGCCTGACCAACTTGGAGAAACCCCGTCTCTACTAAAAATACAAAAATTAGCTGGGTGTGGTGGTGGGTGCCTGTAATTTCAGCTACTTAGGAGGCTGAGGCAGGAGAATCGCTTGAACCCGGGAGGTGGAGGTTGCAGTGAGTGGAGATCATGCCGCTGCACTCCAGCCTGGGTGACTCCATCTTAAAAAATAAAATAATAATATTAATAATAATCTTTTTAAAAAGAGGTAATAGTTTAATTCCACAAAAGCATTCATCCTAAATCTGCCTCTGCTTGGATGTACTTCCCACGCTTTACATCCTACTTGCCTGGGCTGATTCAGGATATCCATTCTGTCCCACTTTTCCTGCACTGTTTTCTGCTAAGATGTGACCCGTTGTTCCAATTTTCTGTAACTTATTCAGTGCTGTGACAGCTGGAAACATGTTTCAGACCAAGCTGTCTTTGCCAGGTGGAAACAATGACAAACACCCATACTTCCCGTTCTGCTGGGGCGGCAGCCTCTGGTATTTTCCATGCCTAATTTCCAAGTGGCTTTATTGCAACAATTAAAAAAAAAAAAAACCTACACAGAAATGATACCTGTTGCACTTACTTGCTGATGCTCTGTGTAGGTGCGTATGTTTAAATAAGACCACATGGGCATTTAAAAAAAAATTATTGAAGTTATTCATTTGGCTGCTTTAAGGGCACACATTATTCTAAGTGCTGAGGAATAAAAGAATTTTAGAACACAAAATTCATATTTCCCCCTTTTATCATTTAGAAGCAACAGAAAACATTTCACTTTTGCTTCCTTGGAGTACAGCGGCACCATCACAGCTCACTGCAACCTCTGCCTTCCGGGTTCAAGCGATTCTCCTGCCACAGCCTCCCAAGTAGCTGGTATTACAGGCGTGAACCACCATGCCTGGCTGATCTTTGTATTTTAGTAGAGATGAGGTTTCACCATGTTGCCCAGGCTGGTCTTAAACTCCTGGCCCAAAGTGATCTGCTCACCTCAGCCTTCCAAAGCGCTGGGATTACAGACGTGAGCCACCTTTGCTTCCAATAGGAAGTTATTAGCTCTGCTAAATCAGGGACCCAGAGACCTCTTTCTTCAGGTACTGCTTGATCCAGGAACTGAAACCAAACATTTGACTTTTCTTTCTCTGTCTCCTCACTGCTTTCCGCAGTGTTGATACTAGGTTCACAATGACCCTCCCCCCGACCCCACACATACTCCCCTGTGGTCCTCCTCACCTATGGTAGCAAAATGGCCATAGCGCTTCTATATAGGACATCCTAACACCCCTCCATCTACAAGAAAGATGACAATCTCTTCCTCTTGCTTCTGCAGAACACAGCGAAGCTGCCGGCATCCACAACCACACCCCTTCCCCATCGCTCCCTTACTTTTCCCCAATCAGGTTACATTTCTCACCCTCCACCAATCACTGTGGACTGGGGAGGCCTGTGGAGCTCTCATTGGCCAGGCCTGGTCACATGGTTGCTCCCGCAGCAGGTGGCGTGGGAAAAACTCCACCCAGGCCCTGCAGGCTGAGAGTGGGGTAGGGGTGGTTCCCACAGAGGAAGCCAGAGTCCTGTTCCAGAAGAGAGAACAAGTGTTGGGCAGATCAAAAGGCCTGATGTCCCCTGAGCCCTGGAGGTCAAGATGTAGTCAGGACTTGAGAGTGGATATCAATTAGGCAGTGGGGTCAGGATGGCCTGGAGACAGGAAGACGGAACCCAGTGGGGGACATTTACGTAGCGCTGGTTTTGAGGGTGGGTGAAGATCTGGGTTACAGCTCCGTGGGGACCCAGAGGCAGCATAGTGTAATGGGCTCCACCACCAGTGGCGGGGATGGGAGAGGTATCCTTGCTTACCACTTACCAAGTGTTATGAAACCTCTAATGTTCTTAATTGTAAAATGAGAACACCTGGGTTGTCGTGGCTGAACCTTGAAAACAAATGCTAAGTGAAGGAAACCAGTCACAAAACACCACCTATTGCGTGATTCCACTTACCTAGAATGCCGGCATAGGCGAAACTACAGAGACAGAAAGTAGGCTGGGGGCGGTGGCTCACGCCTGTAATCCCAGCATTTTGGGAGGTTGAGGTGGACAGATCAACTGAGGTCAGGTGTTTGAGACCAGCCTGGCCAACGTGGAGAAGCAGCATCTCTACTAAAAATATAAAAATGAGCCAGGTGTGGTGGCTCATGCCTGTAATCCCAGCTACTCGTGAGGCTGAGGCATGAGAATCGCTTGAACCCGGGAGGCGCAGGATGTAGTGAGCTGAGATCGCGACACTGCATTCCATCCTGGGTGACAGAGTGAGACTCTGTCTCGAAAAAAAAAAAAAAGAAATAAACAAAGAAAGAAAGTAGATCAGTGAGTGCCTAGGGCTGGGGAAATGGGGGCATCAGAGGCCAATGGCAAAGGGTGCAAGATTTACCTTTGGGGCAATGAAAATGCTCTAAAATAGACTGTGATGGTGGTTGCAAGACTCTAAATGTACACCTTAAATTGGTGAATTGTATGGTATGAATTATATCCCAATAAAACTTTATTTGAAGGTTAATGTGTTAAGTACTTTGGACAGTGAGTGCCTAGTCCACCTCCTTTGCATGCCTCCTCAATCCACAGGTGGTAGCATCTTCCTACAGTTGCATGTCCTTGGAAGCATCACCATCCTTCAATCTTAAGTTCCCTTCTTCCTGTGCTGACTTTTCTGACCAGTCCCCTCGTTCAGTTCCCTTCAATAAGCCTCTTTTCTGTGTGCCTGTCTTTCCTGTCAGGATAGAAATCAACTCTCCAGAAAAGAACAGATGTCGGTGACTAATTGGAAAGGACCTGGGATGGTTAATTTTATGTGTCCACTTGACTGGGCCACAGGGTGCCCAGACATTTGCTCGAACATTATTCTGGGTGTGTCTGCAAGGGTGTTTCTGGGTCAGATGAACATTATCATCAATAGACTGAGTGAGACTGACTGCCCTTCCTAATGTGGATGAGCCCCTTCCAATCAGTTGAAGGTTTGAATGGAACAAAAAGGCTGAGTAAGAGGGAACGCTTCCTGTCTGACAGCCTGCAAGCGGGACATTGTTTTCTTTCTGTCCTTCAGACTTGAATTGAAACATTGGTCTTTCCTGGGTCTCAAGTCAGTGACTTTTGCTGTTGTTATTGATGGTTTTTTTGAGATGGAGTATCACTCTGTCGCCCAGGCTAGAGTTCAGTGATCTTGGTGTGATCTTGGCTCACTGCAACCTCTGCCTCTCAGGCTCAAGCAATTCTCCCACCTCAACCCTCTGAGTAGCTTGGACTATAGGTACGTGCCACCATGCCTAGCTACTTTTTGTATATATATATATGTATTTGTAGTGACGGGTTTCGCCATGTTGCCCAGGCTAGTGTTGAACTTCTGGACTCATATGGTTTGGCTGTGGTCCCACCGAAATCTCATCTTGAATTGTAGTTCCCATAATCCCCACATGTCATGGGAGGAACCAGGTGGAGATAATTGAAGCATGGAGGTGGTTTCCCCCATCCTGTTCTCATGATAGTGAGTTAGTTCTCATGAAATCTGATGTTTTTTTTGTTTTTTTTTTTTGTTTTTTTTTGTTTGAGGCGGAGTCTCGCTCTGTCGCCTGGACTGGAGTGCAGTGGCCAGATCTCAGCTCACTGCAAGCTCCGCCTCCCGGGTTTACGCCATTCTCCTGCCTCAGCCTCCGGAGTAGCTGGGACTACAGGCGCCCACCACCTCGCCCGGCTAGTAAGGGGCTTCCCTCTTTGCTGGGCACTCACTCTTCACTTTCCTGCTGCCGTATGAAGAAGGACGTGTTTGCTTCCCCTTCCACCATGATTGTAAGTTTCTTGAGGCCTCCCCAGCCATGCAAAACTGTGAGTCAATGAAACCTCTTTTCTTTATAAATTACCCAGTCTCCGCCGGGCTCGGTGGCTCAAGCCTGTAATCCCAGCACTTTGGGAGGCCGAGACGGGCGGATCACGAGGTCAGGAGATAGAGACCATCCTGGCTAACACAGTGAAACCCCGTCTCTACTAAAAAATACAAAAAACTAGCTGGGCGAGGTGGCGGGCGCCTGTAGTCCCAGCTACTCGGGAGGCTGAGGCAGGAGAATGGCGTAAACCCGGGAGGCGGAGCTTGCAGTGAGCTGAGATCCGGCCACTGCACTCCAGCCTGGGCGACAGAGCGAGATTACGTCTCAAAAAAATAAATAAATAAATAAATAAATAAATAAATAAATAAATAAAGTAAATTACCCAGTCTCTGATACATATTAGCAGGGTGAGAACGGACTAATACATGGACTTAAGCAATCCACCCCTGCCTCCGCCTCCCGAAGTGCTGGGATTACAGGTGTGAGCCACTGTGCCTGGCTCAAGTCAGTGACTTTTGGACTGGAACGACACTATCAGCTCTCCTGGGTCTCCAGCTAGCCAACTGCAGATCTTGAGACTTCTTAGCTTTCGTAATTGCTCTGAGTCAAATTCTTTATAATAAATCTCTCTCTCTGTGTGTGTGTGTGTGTGTGTGTGTGTGTGTGTGTGTGTGTGTGTGTGTGCGTGCATTTGATTGGTTCTGTGATTCTGTTTCTCCAGAGAACCCCAACTAATACAGGACCTCAAGATGAGTCAGTGATGAGTTTCAGGCTGAATGACTAGGAAAACAATCAAAATATAGGACAAAAATAAGGAAGTCGAGGGAAGTGATTCATTTCAAGGGAAGATTTTTTTTTTTTTATTCGCAAACATTTATTTAGCATGTGCCCTGTGCCAGACAGAATTCCAGCCAATGGGGATTGAAAGTTCCACCCAGTTGCCTAAACTAGAGTCCAACATGTATTCCTGACTCTTTTTTCAGCCTTATCCTCAACATCGAATTAACCTTAAAACCTGTAATTTCACCTTCTTGCATTGCTTTCAAATCCATTTCCGTGACAGGTAGAGAGGTTTTGAAGGATAATCCTCAACTCGTTGGACTCGCTGTGTCTCTCTTTCAGATCCACAACAGTTTGTAATGATTTCACTTACAGGTCAGAAGGACCATGGACCTATTTGAGGCATTTGGAGATTTATCATATGTGAAATTAGGAAACTGAAAGTTATTGGGATTGATCAAAGCATATGAACATAAAATATACTTCACATCTCCATACTTCTTAAGGTGACAAAGAAGGGTGTGGCTGATGATATTGTTTGTTGAGGGATCTGATAGTGTCCAAAGAAAAATTACCTGCAATTATCCCTCCCTCTCTCCCTCCCTCCCTCCCTTCCTTCCATCCTTCCTTCCTCCCTCCTTCTTTTCTTTTCTCTTTTCTTTTCTTTCCTTCCTTCCTCCCTCCTTTTCTTTTCCCTTCCCTTCCTTCCTTCTTTCCCTTTCTTTTCTTTCTTCTCTTTTCTTTTCTTTTCTTCTCTCTCTCTAAGACAGAGTTTTGTTCCTGTTGCTCAGGCTGGAGTTTAGCTCAGTGCAACTTCCACCTCCTGGGCTCAAGCAGTTCTCCTGCGTCGGCCTCCTGAGTAGCTGGGACTACAGGCTTTAGAACTGGTGGCTTTATAAGAAGAGGAAGAGAGATCTGAGCTAGCACACTCAACCCCTTGCTCTGTGATGCCCTGTGCCATCTTGGGACCCTGCAGAGAGTCCCCACCAGCAACAAGGCCTTCACCAGAGCAGCCCCTTAACCTTGGACTTCCCAGCTTCAATAACTGTAAGTAATAAATTATTTTCCTTTCAGGTATTCTGTCATAAGCAACAGAAAATGGACAAAGGCAATCACTATTTTTTGAATCAATGAATATTGAATGGATTATCTATAATAAACACAAATACCTGTTAGGTGAACAAAAGTCACACAGTATGACAAGGATCATTCCGTTAAAATAACTCTGAGTAAGCATAGCTGCCTGCCTTTTCCATCCCTTCGTGTGGTTAAGATAAGCTGTGCCTAGTTTGGGCTTTGAGTTTTTACTCATGCAAAGTGAACACTGGCTTGCTACTGGGCACGGTGTGGACTGGAGATCCCAGATGATTGACAAAGTGGATATTGTTAAAACCTCCTAAAACATGCAGGTGTTGAGGTGGTCCTTCATGCAGGGTCAGAAATGAAATGCATCAAATTAAACCTCAGGTGGCTTTGCAGAGGAAATGGAACGTAGATGATGTACTCTGCACAGCCCCGACACGAGGGCAGGGCTGATGATCCATCCCTTTTAAGCACACAGTGTGGCATAGATTACCCCCAGCTGCAGAAAAAAAGGCTGACCTTCAGATAGGGCTATAAAAAGAGCCAAATTCACTCCTTCTTTGCTCACAGAGTGCCCTCAACAAAGGAGGAAAAGTGAAGGACCTCTGTGTTCAAGTGCCAGGTACACAAAGGCGACTTGGCATTTTGTCAAGCTGATGGTCAGAGCATGGAGTGACAAAGAAGGTGCTTAGACTTGGGGAAGCAGTATGTGTCTACGTGAGAAGCTGCCAGTGTGACTTTCAGCAGAGAGGGGCATCTTGTTAGTGCCAATCTTGCAGTACAATCAGGTGACACCAGGGAGGTGGTTTAGAAAAGCTTCTCAAGAGGTTCTGGAGCAAGGAGTCCAAGATCACTGGGAAGTTAGCTTTTTCAATTTTTTTTTTTTTTTTTTTTTTTTTTTTTTGAGACAGTGTTTCGCTGTGTCCCAGAGTCTGTAGTGCAGTGGCGTGATCGTGGCTCACGGCATCCTCAGCTTCCTGGGCTCAAGTAATTTTCCTGCCTCAGCCTCCCGAATGGCTGGGACTACTGGTGGGCACCACCATGCCTAGCTAATTTTTTTTTTTTAATAGACAGGGTCTCACTATGTTGCACAGGCTGGTCTCAAACTCCTGGGCTCAAGTGATCCTCCTATCTCAGCCTCCCAAAATTCTGGGATTACAGGTGAGAGCCACCATGCCCAGCCTGAGGTTAGTTAGCTTCTGAGGATTTAGAAGTCACATTCACATTTCAATGAATTCAATGGGTTGGGATAGGTTAAAGGATATTATGCCCTCCAGCAAGAGTATTTGAAACTGCAATGGACTCCAATATTCCAAAGCGAGAGTTACTGAAGGTTTCAGAGTAAGAGACCTGTTCATTCTCTCCATCTCTTTCCATGTGGAACTGAGGTTGGGGGAAGTTCCAAGGTCAGCCAGGATGGTGAAAACCACTATTGTCAAAGACGCCCTTAAGTACAGAGTCTCCCAGGAGCTCCACACACACAGTTTATTTTTTCCCGGGGCCGGAACACATCACTGCATTTCTTCAGTTGAGCTCTATTAAAAGAAAAACCTTAGACAAATTAAATTTAACAGAGTTTAATTGAGCAAAGAATGATTCACGAATTGGGCAGCTCTTGAAACAGAATAGGTTCAGAGAGACTCTGGTGCAGCCACATGGTCAAAGAAGATGTATGGACAGAGAAAGGAAAGTGAAAACGGAAGTGAGGTACAGAAACAGCTGGATTGGTTACAGCTCAGTGTTTGGTTTATTTGACATGGCTTCAACAGTTGGCTGTCTGTGATTGGGCAAAACTCGGTGATTGGCACATGAGTAGTTTACCGTCTGTTTATACCTGCAGTTAGGTTACAGTCCATTATGGATGGAGAAACCTTTATGCAGAACTTAAAATATGTTAGGAGGCAGCTTTAGGCTAAACTTAAGTTAACAGCTCTGTAAGACATTGTTTCTAGGGATGATGTTGAAGGAAAATAGAAAGATTTATTATTATTATTATTTTTCTTTTTTTTTTGAGATGAAGTCTCAATTTGTTGCTTAGGCTGGAGCGCAGTAGCGTGATCTCGGCTCACTACGACCTCTACCTCCCGGGTTCAGGCGATTCTACTGCCTCAGCCTCCCAAATAGCTGGGATTACAGGCATGTACCACCATGCCTGGCTAATTTTTGTATTTTCAGTAGAGACGAGGTTTTACCATGCTGGCCAGGCTAGTCTTCAACTCCTGACCTCAAGTGATCGGCCCGCCTTCACCTCCCAGAGTGGCTTTAGGCTAAACTTAATAACAGTTCTGTAAGATATTGTTTCTAGGGATGATGTTGAAGGAAAATAGGAATCTTTAAACATGAGTCACACCCAGCAGGTGGGGAAACTGGCCTAGTCTGAGGGGCCAACAGCCAATTCCCTTCTCACAGGCGTTTCAAAGATTCACAGGTAGATGGGCTCCCCTGCAATGTTTGTGACTTTCACATTCTCCCATATTCTCCCTCTCTCTCTCTCCCCCTCCTTTCTTTTTCTTTTCTTTTCTTTCTTTCTTTCTTTCTTTCTTTCTTTTTTTTTTTTTTTTTTTTGTGAGATAGAGTCTTGCCCTGTCGCCCAGGCTGGAGTGCAATGGTGTGATCTCGGCTTACTGCAACCTCTGTCTCCCAAGTTCAAGCAATTCTCCTGTCTCAGCCTCCTGAGTAGCTGGAATTGCAGGTGCCCACAATCACGCCTGACTAATTTTTGTATTTTTAGTAGAGACGGGGTTTCACCATGTAGGCCAGGCTGGTCTCGAACTCCTGACCTCAAGTGATCCACTCACCTCAGCCTCCCAAAGTGCTGGGATTACAGGTGTGAAGCACTGCCCCCAGCCTCCCCCTCCTTTCTCGCTCTGTCCTCTTTCTGCCATATACTTATAGTTGAGTTCACATAAATTAAAAGTGTCTCTAATTTGACTTTACTATATTCCAGGCATTGACAATGTCCATCCATTTCCATATGTTCCATTTTCATTTCTAAGTATTTTCTTCTGAAGAGTCTTAGAGGTACAAATCACCAAATTGTAAACATTGTGGTCTGGGTGTGGTGGCTTCTGCCTATAATCCTAGCACTTTGGGAGGGTGAGCTGAGCAGTGGGTGGGGGTGTTACTTGAAGCCCAGAGTTAGAGACCAGCCTGGGCAACATAGCCAAGACCTAATCTCTACAAAAAATAAAATAAAATAAATTGAGGTGGTAGGATTTCTTGAGTCCAGGAGTTTGAGACCAGCTTGGGCAACATAGCAAGACCCCATCTCTAAAAAACAAAAACAAAGAGCGTTGTGTTTAGGCGTCATTGGGTTTTGTGATGAGGCTTCTCTGTTTCACCCTAAGGGAAAAACTGGTAGCAATTTGGTTGCCCATGGAAGCGTTAACATAGCACGAAAAAAAGTGACTGATATTCCATACCAGCTACCTTTTCCAGATCAGAAGGTTCCAGCTAACCTGCTCATCATTTAATTAGTATGCTACAAGGCTGGGGGGTGGCTCACCCTTGTAATCCCAGCACTTTGGGAGGCCGAGGTGGGTGGATCACTTGAGGTCAGGAGTTTGAGACCAGCCTGGCCAACACGGTGGAACCCTATCTCTACTAAAAGTGCAAAAATTAGCTGGGCGTGATGGCACATGCCTATAATCCCAGCTACTCAGGAGGCTGAGGCAGGAGAATCTCTTGAACCTGGAAGGTGGAGATTGCAGTGAGCGGAGATCAAACCACTGCATTCCAGTGTGGGTGACAGAGTGAGACTGTATCTCAAAAAAACACAAACAAAAAAATTAGTATGTGACAAGTCTCCTTGCATCTTTTCTGAAAATTACTGCAGTCTTATCCCATCTCTGTTGAAGGCAAAAGCAGACACTTGTGTGAAACACAACTTCATCACCGTCTACTTTTTTTTTTTTTTTCTGAAGACGTAGTCTTGCTCTGTTGTCCAGGTTGGAGTGAAGCGATGCTATCACAGCTTGCTGCAGCCTCGACCTCCAGGGCTCAAGTGATCCTCCCACCTCACACCCACCTTATTTTTACATTTTTGTGAAGAAATGGGGTCTCTCTCTGTTGCCCAGGCTGGTCTCAAACTCCTGGGTTCAAGTGATCCTCCCACCTAGGTCTCCCAAAGTGCTGAGATTTACAGGTGTGTGTCAGTTTCAGGTCTGACTGGATTCAGAAGTTCCAGTGAAGCCGATTTTTATCTCTAGTCTTTGTGATCCTTTCCTCTCCAGCAAGGCTTTTCCTTGCAATGACAGGACACCTGGCAGCATCTCCGGGCTTACTCAACCAGTACCCTTGATGGAAAAAGGGCTTTTCTTTCTTAATTTTCCAGCAAAAGCCCCAAGATTGACTCTGGAGTAAATTGCACATGGCCTCAAATTCTTTGCAGCTCCTTCCACTATGAGGTGGCATGTATTACTCCAGTCCCTGCATCTGGGCTGGATTTGTGACTTGTTTTAAACAATAGAATGTGGTAAAAGTGACAGTGACAATGTATGAGTTTCAAACCTAAGACAACATGCTTTTTAGCCTTTGCTCTGGATCTCTTTGAATGTGGCTGTCACATAAACAAGACTGACATGGCCTACTGGAGGATGGGAAATTACATGGAGTAGAGACAAGCAGTCCCAGGTGTGGAACCCCTAGACCAGCCAGCTTACCAACCACCAGACAGAGTGAGACCATCCTAGATCACTCAGCTTCAGCTTCAGCCAAGCCACCAAGAGACTACACAGGTCAGTTGAATTGGCCTAGGCCAGATGAACCACTCTGTGAACCCACAGAATTATAAAAAATAATAAATATTTATTATTGAAGACTTTAAGTTTGGAGATGTTTGTTATGCAGCAGAAGCTAACTGATACTCTCTTATCGGATCAGCTTGGATCACTTTCCCACTCTGAAACACACAGTGAGCAGGGGGGTAGTGGACAGGCCTATGTCATGTGTTTTTGGGACCATTGGGGCTGGATCAATGAACTGAGAACTGGGGAGGTGTGGAGAAAAATCAGGGTGCTGTCACCAGAAGAAGGAGAAAGAATGCCAAAGAGAATGAAACAAGAGACATCCACTAGAGTGTTCTAACCCCATAATAGTAATTGATGAAAGTTTGAATTTATGGTCTCAATTCTAGTTCTCATTTGTAAAATAGACCCAAGGACAATGCCACCCACTTTGATATTCAATTCAAAGAATCTTCATGATGTAGTAGTAAGGGCACTGGTGTGGGAGTCGGTGGAACTGAGTTCAAGTTTTGGTTCCATCTGCCCATATTTGGATGCACACAGATACATTTTAGAATCCTTCTGAATTTCAGTTTCCTCATCTGTAAAATGGGTGATGGTGTTAATATTGACCTTAAAAATTGGCCATGACACTTTGGGAGGCCAAGGCGGGAGGATCACATGAATCAAGGAGTTCAAGACCAGCCTGGGCAACATGGTGAGACTCCTGTGTCTACAGAACGTTAAAAAATTCGCTGGACATGGTGGCATGCACCTGCAGTCCCAACTAGTTGGGAACCTGAGGTGGAAGGATCACTTGAAACAGGAGGTCGAAGCTGAAGTTAACTGTGTTTGTGCCACTGCACTCCAGCCTGGGTGACAGAGCAAGACTCTGTCTCAAAACAAAAAAACTGGCTATGAGATTTAGTAATAATGTGTATGCAAAGTGCAGCGCTTGACACATAGCGAGGGCTTGAGAATGTGGACAACTGTTAAGTATGAGTTGAATCATGAACTGTGGATTCACCCATTGCCAAGAATTCAGGTCTCAGTAAGTAGGTGACAGAATTTACCACTGTGCCTATCTAGAGAGCAGGAAATATGATGATTCAGGACTTCTTCTTTGCTGTGCTTCCATCCACTGCTGCAGTCTTTTCTTCCTTCTCCACCAGAGAGATGCAGAATTCAAGCGATCCTTTTTTAGGCATCAAAACACACAGGGTCCTCTTGGCTTTTGGGAATATGAAAGAGTCATTCTTTTTCTCCTTGGGATGAAATTGATGGAGGGTTACTTGCAATAAAGGGAATCCTGGACGGGACTTGGTTCTTTCTGTTCCCACTGGTTGGGAGGTTGTGACAACTACGTCTATGGACACACAGTCACAGGTTGTCTGTGTGCGGCTGGGCTATAGTTTAGGGACATCTGTCTAACCATCTATGTATTTAGTAATGACTTAGTGACTTCTGGTGTGTTGATGCAGGTTTTTCTTTCCCTCAACTTTTTAGATTTCATGAAGCATTAAAATTAATTCAACCCATATTTATGTATTGAGTGACTATCTATGCCAGGCACTGGATAGGTAACAAGAAACAAAGCAGACAAAAGTCCTGTCCACATGTTTAAGTGGCAGAAGGTAAAGTATTTGAGGGATTAACCTAGAATTGCCAACTTTGCATTTTCCTAAGTGAGGACTTAAGGAGAGAAGAGAACCTGCTTTGACTATCATTAGTATCAGTTTCCCCTGTAGAAGAAAATAGTTCTTTTCATGCCCAACAGAGTGTATCTCCTTAGAGTATTTTTTTAGTGGCTTAAAACAATAATCATTTATTATCTCACACAGTTTTTGTGGGTCAGAAGCCTGGAAGCAGCTTCACTGAGTGACTCTAGCTCAAGTTCTCTCATGAAGTTGCAGTCAAGATCCCAACTGGGGGCTGCATTATCTGAAGGCTTGACTGAAGCTGGCAGAAGTGATTCCAGTATGGCTCAGCACACACCTAGCACGTTAGTGCTGATTTTTGGCAGGCAGCTTCAGTTTTTCAGCATGTGGGCCTCCCCACAGGGGTCCTTGAGTGCCCTCACAACAGGACAGCTGTCTTCTTCTGGAGCAAATTATCCAAAAAGGACAGTTTTTTGAAATAACTATACTGAAACCACATCCCATACAGATTTAAATTATTGGAATTCAGTTACCAAAACAAAAATGCTCTGGGGTAGGAAGAGAATGCTTTATTGTATGTATGTATGTATGTATAGATTGAGTCTCCCTCTGTTACCCAGGCTTGAGTGCAGTGGTGCAATCACAGCTTATTGCAGCCTCAACCTCTGGGGCTCAAGGGATCTTCCCCCCTCAGCCTCCTGAGTAGCTGGGATTCCAAGCACACACTACTGCACCCAGCTAATTTTTGTAATTTTTTGTAGAGACAGGTTCTGCCATGTTGCCTAGGTTGGTCTCAAACTCCTGAGCTCAAGTGATCTTCCTGCCTTGGCCTCCCAAAGTGATGGGATTACAGGCGTGAGCCCCCACACCCAGCCGCAAATGTTTTCAATAGTGTTGGCAATCTCCCTCATCTTTTTACTGATGTAAAGGGATCATGTCCCTCAATATTTGTTGGTTTGTTTTCTTTTTTATGCTAATGAAACACATTTAACAGGACACATGGATAGACTACATTTCCCAGTCTGCATTGCCGGTCTGACATTATGTCACATTGTGAGTGTCACACTTTGCTGAGTGCTTAAAGTTATATATTGTTCACACAACTTGGCTAGTAAACTCAAACCAACTCCTTCATCAAATGCTCAGCTGAGCATTCTCCCTTAACATTATGTTTACATTTTCCCCCAAACATACAGAGAAATGGAAGGAATTGTGCAGTGAACACCCATATATCCACAACCTAGATTCTACCATTAACGTTTAACTCAACTGGCCTTATCTCATGTCTATTCCTTTATCCACCCCCTCTCCACTCATCAATTCATCTTATTTTTTGATGCATTTTAAAAGCAATTGCTGAGGTCAGTATACTTCACCCCTAACCCCTTCAGCATGCTCATCACTCACTAGAATCCAATATGTGTTTATGATTTTTTGAGATCAAATCTAGATACCGTGAAATGCACAAGTCTAAAGTGGACCATTCCATAAGTTTTGACACATGTGTAATTCAAACTCCTACGCTGATAGAACAAAGCTAATTTGAAGTAAATACAAAAGGTAATTTAAAGAAAATTTCATTTTCTATGTGCTGACTTAGAAATCTCCCTGACCTGCAAGATGAGACTCCACTGTAAATTGAACTTTACAAAAAAAAAAAAAAAAAAAAAAAAAAAAAATCCCATCATGTCTTATTTTGTTCCTCTCGCCTCAAACCATGGAAAAAAAAAAGCATCAGGTATTTATTTGGAAAAACGTACTTGAAGCAGTCTGTAGGGTGATTAAAGGTATAATGTAGGAGGCATAGGTTTGAATCTGGCTGCCTGATCTCACACAATGTGTGTATCCTGCCAACGCCTTAGTTTACCTATCTGCAAAATGGGGATAAAGATAGAACCTACTGGTCAGCAAGGTGGCTCATGCCTACAATCCCGGCACTTTGAGAGGCCAAGGTGGGAGGATCACTTGAGTTCAGGAGTTTGAGACCAGTCTGAGCAATAGTGTGAGACCCTGTCTCTTTAAAAAATTAAAAAATCAGTGGGGAGGATGTCCATAAAGTTGTTCTTTTTTTTTTTTTTGGAATGGAGTCTTGTTCTGTTGCCCAGGGTGGAGTGCAGTGGCCTGATGTCAGCTCACTGAAACCTCTGCCTCCCAGTTCAAGCGATTCTCCTGCCTCAGTCTCCTGAATAGCTGGGATTACAGGCACACGCCACCACGCCTGGCTGATTTTTGTATTTTTAGTAGAGACAGGGTTTCACCATGTTAGTCAGGCTGGTCTTGAACTCCCAGCCTTGTGATCTGCCCGCCTCAGCCTCCCAAAGTGCTGGGATTACAGGCATGAGCCACCGCGCCTGGCCCATAACTTTGTTCTTTGTTGTGAGGGCTGAATGAGTTAAATCAAGTGCCTAATTAGAACATGGCCTGTCCCCTAGTAAATGTTCAAGACAGCTGGCTCTCATCACCACAATGCTAGCAGGAGACCAGGAAGAGGGGGTCTTGTGTTTGACATGTTAACTTTGTAGACAACGGCTTTCTACCCTCGGTGGCTTTATGTCCCACTCACTTCTGAGTTTCTTTGGTCCCGTTGGCCCTCCAGGCAGAAATTTAATGACTGTCAAAATTCTCACCATGACATCACCAGACAATGTCAGCGGGAAGTTGGCGCTAGAATGACTTGAACTAGAAGAACTGGAGCAGGTGGAGGATCGGGTTCTTAGTCTTTAATTGCATTGGCTTTATGGAGTAAATCTCATGGCCTTGGAGTTAATATCGTACCAGTTTATTGGCACCAAATTGCATTACAGACTCATTAGCCCTCTCATGGCCCTTCATCTCTGCCACACCAAAGCTTTCCTTTGACTGATGTTGGTTTCATTATTCATGACTCTTACAGAGACAGTGGCCTCTAAAATAGAGACCAGGGAAGAGCGTTTTTCTTTCTTTCTTTTTTTTCTTTTCTTCTCTTTTTTTTTTTTTTTTTTTTCTGAGATGGAGTTTTGTTCCTGTTGCCCAGGCTGGAGTGCAATGGCACAATCTCGGCTCACTGCAACCTCTGCCTCTCAAGTTCAAGTGATTCTTCTGCCTCAGCCTCCTGAGCAGCTGGGATTACAGGTACACACCACTACACCCAGCTAATTTTGTATTTTTAGTAGAGATAGGGTTTCTCCAAGTTGGTCAGGCTGGTCTCGAACTCCCAACTTCAGGTGATCTGCCCACTTCAGCCTCCCAAATTGCTGGGATTATAGGTGTGAGCCACCGTGCCCGGCCAGAAGAGGATTTGTCTAATGAAAGATTCTTTACCAATCCAGGGCTACTTTGCTGGACTTCTGAAATAAGACTCATTCCTTCTTTTGTTCTGTTGGTCATTCTACAATTAGTAATTGCGCACCTGTAAGACAGATGTGGCCCCTGCTCCCAAAGCAACTTACAATATATTTGAAAATACACTTAATTAGAAATCACAATTAGTATGGCACTGATCCAACAGTGGCTTATGGTGCAGATACTGTTAGTTGCCTACTATGGCAAAGGGTGATGAGTGTCCCCCAATATTCATTCTCTTTCTTTTTTACAGTAATGAAACACTTATGTTTAGCAAGACACATAGAATCTAGGCTAATGAGTATATTTCCCAGCCTCCTTTGCTGTTATATGTGGTCATGTGTCTAAGTTACGGGATTTCTGCAAAAGATTTCCTTGCTGTAAAATAGAGATCCCCCTAAAAAAACAGAGCTAACTCAGTAAAGTACCAGGCATGGTGCTAGGTCCATTTTCTGATGGATGTTGCTGTGTCTGGATGTGATGCCTGGATCCATGGCTGCCATTGTGTAACCAGGAGGAAAGTTAGTCTGAAGATATCAGAGCAGAAAGATGGAAGGACTTGATGTCATGGTTGAGCCATTTAATAAGCAAGCCTGGAGCCACTCCACCTCCAGATGTCCTGTTATGTAAGGTTGTAATATGTCTTTGTTGTTTAAATTAGAAGAGTGAGGGCCTTCTGTTACTTGCAGACAAGAGCATCCTAACCAAACAGCATGGTACACAGAGTCCATTGTGGCCTGCCTTGTGGCCCACTCTCCAGTCTCATCTCTCAGTATTGCTTTCTCCAGTCCCAAAGTTCAGACCCACTGAATTTCAAACCACGATCTTTCATTCTCCAGGATTCCATGCATGAAATGACTTCTGCCCAGGATGCCCTTCTCCATCTTTTTATCTGACAATGATCAATTCATTCTCCAAAATCAGCTTAGTGGGCCTCTCTTCCAGGAAGCCTTTTGTACCAGACCCAGCTTATGGGCCACCCCAGATCCATTTGGCCCCATCTGCACTCCTGGGCCTCAGCCACTTGCCTTGTTTCGTGTGTGTGTGTGTGTGTGTGTGTTTGCACACGTACTTTGAGGCAGGGTCTTGTTCTATTGCCTAGGCTGGTGTGCAGTGGCATGATCAGGGCTCACTGAAGTCGCAGCTTCCCAGGGCTCAAGCAATCCTCCCACCTCAGCCACCTGAGTAGCTGGGACTACAAGTGTACACCACCTCACCTGGCTAATTTTTTAAAAATAATTTTTTGTAGAGACAGGGTCTCACTATGTTGCCCAGGCTAGCCTCAAATTCCTGGACTCAAGTGATCTTCCCGCCTTGGCCTCCCAAAGTGTTGGGGTTCCAGGTGTGAACCATCGTACCTGCTCTTGTTTCTTAACAAGAGCAGCCCTAGCAAGGGATCACTCTATTTTCACAGCTGGAAAGAACTGGCTGCTGCCACTCCTGGCACAGGACCTCTTTGTGTGGTGCTGACGATAAGGAGAGACCACCCACATGTACAGGCAGGGACTTTCAGGGACGATGGCTTCTTCATCAGCCGATGACATGGCCTGGAGTGGGGACAGTAAATATCCTGTGGGTATCCTTTGACCAACAAGAGACAGGAGATGGGAAGAATCATCAGCTCAATTGTTTGCCCTTTTTTCTCCCCAAATGTTTAGAGATTAAGAGGCTCTGTGCAGCCTCTTTGAAGGGGATGGAGGAACCAGCTGTGTTTGCTGCAAAGCTTCCTTGGGCTTGAACCACTCCCCATAAAACACTCATAGGCAAGCCATATCCTTAGGTTCTGTTTTCTGAGGATCTGGGCTAAAGAGCCTCCCCACCCCATGCTGCCACCACCCAGCGAGTCTGGGTGGCAAGGAAGAGACACATTCGGACGATCTCAGACTCCGGCAGGGATTGTTAGAAGGATCACAGGGAACCCAGACAGCACTACTTGCTCAAGTCAGAAAAAGAGCTGGAAGGTCGTTCAGGCCGCATGGCCGCTTTTGTGCTCCCAAATCAACCCCGATAGCCCACGATTCTTGGACTCAGTTGTTTGGTCCCCTTGCTTCTTCCTACTCTCCCCTGACCTGCCGTGGTTTCCATTGCCCCGTGGCCTTTGCCTACTCTATGGCTTCTGCTGATTTAAGGCTTCTGCTTAGTTCTGAATTCTCCTTCCTCAGGGCTTCTGTGTCCCATTCATTCAGACTCCCCAAGAGAGAAGATCGGCTTGGGTTACTTGGTTGCCATTCGGTACTGGGTGGCATTGTTGGCAAAGTTGTGCATTGGACTCCCTTGTTACTGGTGGTCCTGGTCCAGTCCCTTGAGAGTGTTTAGAAACATCTGCATCAACTTGACATTGTTGTGACATTTACAAGGATGTGACTGACAGGCTCATCTCTCTAGGCACAGGTCAGTGTGGATAATCTCTAAATAAAGATAGGCCCGGTCAAATATTGAATATGCAAGGTGATTAAAATTTTTTGTGTGTGTGTGTAGAGATGGGATCTTTCTCTTTTGCTCAGACTGGTCTCGAACTCCTGGTCTCAAGCAATGCTCCCACCATGACCTCCAAAAGTGCTGAGATTACAGGCACCAGCCACCTCACATGGCCAAAAGGAGATTTTTTAATAAAATAATCGTCAAAAGTCTAAGTCGCTTGTGAATTGCACATGACATGAGCTATGTAATAGTCTTGTATAGTAGAACCAACAGGAAATTTTAAATAACAAACCAGCAACAGGTCATTTATCACAGATAGTTTGAGAATCACTGGGAAGGCAGCAGTGAAGGAATCTCAGCAGAACTTCCAGAAATAACTGTTAAGCCGCAGAGCAGAAACTGGGCCACCAAGGAAGCTGCCGCCTCTGTCCCCACCAGGAAACTGCCTGCAGAACCTGGGCCCCTGCTCCAGCTGCGGAGTTTCAGAGCCACCCCATCTCTGCTGCCAGCCTCACTAGCAAAGCGGGTGTCTCGGGTGGCTCCTACCTTCGTGCCAGGAAATGTGGGAATGTGTTTTGTTTCCCAGCTCCCGCTGTAGAAGCTCCCTAGAGGAAAGCTGAAACGAATGGCTAGTAAATGGAGCCACGGTGTCCATTCAAAAATTCTACACTTCCGTGACAACAGGGCTGATGTCCTGTTCCCCCAAGCGGTCACACGCTCCTTGACCACAAGCGTATGCACATTTCGTTTGTATTACCTGGAATGGTCTCCTTGAATTTCTGTTGGTCAAAATCCTATTCCTTCCTTCCTTCATTCAACAAATCTTTATAAAGTAGCAGGCATGGCGTAGGCTACTCGGGATACCAAAATGAATATGGCAAAGCCCCTGACTTCAAGAGCCTCATCAACTGATTAGAGAAATAGACGTGAACATAAACTACACTGCTCTTTTCCTTTCTGTCCTATAAAGTCCTTTACAATGTAAAAGAGTGAAGTACAGGGAGGAAGAGTCCAGCTCTGGAGTCAGACTTGCCAGCTGTGTGACTTTTTTGAGACAGGTCTCTCCCTTTCATCCAGGCTGAAGTGCAGTGATGCAATCATCAGGCTCACTGTAGCCTCAACCTCCCAGGCCAAAGTGATCCTCTTGCCTCAGCCTACTGAGTAGCTGGGACCATAGGCACACACCACCACACCCAGTTAATTTTTTTTTAAGACAAGGTCTCATTATGTTGCCCAGGCTGGAGTGTGATTTTTATTTTTAATTAATTAATTAATTAATTAATTAATTTATTTTTGAGATGGAGTCTTGCTCTGTCATCCAGGCTAGAGTGCAGCGGCATGATCTTGGCTCACTGCAACCTCCACTCCCGGGTTCAAGCAATTCTCATGCCTCAGCTTCCTGAGTAGCTGGGATTACAGGCATGCGCCACCATGCCCAGCTAATTTTTGTATCTTTAGTAGAGACGGGGTTTTACCATGTTGGCCAGGCTGTTCTCAAACTTGTGACCCCAAAGTGATCCACCCACCTTGGCCTCCAAAAGTGCTGGGATTACAGGCACGAGCCATTGCGCCTGGCCCCTGGAGTGTTTTTTAATACGTAACTTAACCTCTCTCGGCCTCACTTTTCTTCTTTTCTTTTTTCTCCTTTTTGAGACGGAGTCTTGCACTGTCACTTGGGCTGGTGTGAGTGATCTCGGCTCACTGCAACCTCTGCTTCCCGGGTTCAAGTGATTCTCCTACCTCAGCCTCCTGCGTAGGATTACAGGCTCCTGCCACCATGCCCAGCTAATTTTTTGTATTTTTAGTAGAGACAGGGTTTCACTATGTTGGCCAGGCTGGTCCTCACTTTTCTCATATGTGAATGGCAATAATAACAGCACCTGCCTCCTTGGGCTTGTTCTGCGCATTCCAAGAGATACTGCTGAGGAAGTGCCACATCTAGGAGGCATGTGATACAGGCATCAAATGGACTGTCACATCCTGTCCTTCAAAACCTGGTTACATGTTACCTCTCCATGAGCTCCCCCTGCTCCCGCTGTGGGAAATGAGTCCCTTCTCTCTCTTTTCCTCTTATCACTGTTCACATTCATTCTCTGTGAGACACGCCTCCAAGACATTAGAAACTCTGGGAAGAGTGTCTGTGTATATACTTGCTAAGCTATTGAAAACCAAAGCCATAGGAGTGACCTTGTCAAACATTAAATGCTAAAGGAGTTTTGGTTTTTCGTTCTTTTCTTTTTTTTTTTTTTTTTTTTTGGTTTGTTTTGAGACCGGATCTCGCTCTGTTGACCAGGCTGGAATGCAGTGACGCAATCATGGCTCACTGCAGCCTCAACCTCCTGGGCTCAGGTGAACCTCCCACCTTAGCCTCGTGGGTAGCTGGGACTACAGGTATGTGTCACACTCTGTTGCCCGGGTTGGAGTGCAGTGGCATGATTTCGGCTCACTGCAACCTCTGCCTCTCAGGTTTAAGCAATTCTCGTGCCTCAGCCTCCTGAGTAGCTGGGATTACAGGCACTGGCCACCATGCCCGGCTAAGTTTTTGTATTTTTAGTAGAGACAGGGTTTCGCCATGTTGCCCAGGCTGGTCACAAATTCCTGAGCTCAGACAATCTGGCTGCCTCGGGTTCCCAAAGTGCTGGGATTACAGGGATGAGCCACTGTGCCCGGCCAACAGTGACAATTTTCTTAATCCACCCACACACTGTGTGTATGTACCATTTCCGTCTGTCAGCTCAAAGCCCTGTGTTTTCCTTCACATTCCCCTTGGCCTAACACATGGTAAGAACCCACAAATATGAGCAGTAAATTAATGAACAAATAAATTTGTATTTGCTCTGACACATATAGTAGATTTGCCAAGTGCAAAGTTCTGAGGCCTGTACCTTGAGTCGTTTAGAGGAAATGAACTATGGAAACAGATTACAGGCAGCAAAAATAGCAACAGTAATACATCATTTACTCGGTGTAGTGGGGGCGAATTATGGTCCTCCCAAAGATACGTTCTCATCCTAACCCCTAGAACCTGTGAATGTGAACTTCTTTGAAAAAAAGGGTCTTTGTAGACATAATTCAATATAAGAATTTTCAAGGATCTTTAAATTACAGATCTCCAGTTGAGATCAATGGGATTACCCCAGTGCATTCTAAATCCAATGAAAGGTGTCCTCATAAGAAACAGAAGGCCAGGCACAGTGGCTCATGCTTGTAATCCTACTCTTTGGGAGGCCAAGACAGGAGGATTGCTTGAGGCCAGGAGTTCAAGAGCGTCCTGGGCAACACAGTGAGTGAGACCCCATCTCTACAAAAAATAAAAAATTACCTGGGCGTGGTGGTGCACACCGTAGTCACAGCTATTTAAGGAGGCTAAGGCAGGAGGATCATTTGAGCCCAGGAGGTGAGATCAAGGATGCAGAGAGCTGTGATCACCCACTGTACTCCAGCCCAGCCTGGGTGACAGGATGAGAACCTGTCTCAAAAAAAGAAAAGAAAAGAAACAGAAAAGGAGAAGGCTCAGACCCAGAGGAGAAGGCCATGCAAGATGAAGGCAGAAATGGGAGCAAGGCAGAGATGGGAGTGAGGCAGCCACAAGCCAAGGGGCGCCTGGAGCCGCCGGAAGCTGCAAGAGGCAATGAGGGATTTTCCTCTGAAGCCTCCAAAGGGAGCACAGCCCTGCAGATACCTTGATTTCAGATTCCTGCTTTTGAGAACTCTGAGATAATACATTTCTGTTGTTTAAACCACCTGGTTTGTGGTATTTTGTGACAGCAGCCTTTGGAAGCTAATTACTCAAGGTACATTGAGCGTATCTGTATGACCCCTAAGCTGAGATTAGTTTTTAGATTTTTTTTAGAGTTAGGATCTCATTCTGTCGTCCAGGCTGGAATGCAGTGGTATGATCATAGTTCACAGCTCACAGCAGCCTCGACATCCTAGACTCAAATGATCCTCTTGTCTTAGCATCCCGAGAAGCTGGGACTACAGATGTACACCATCACACACAGCTAGTTTTTTTGTTTTGTTTTATTTTTTGTAGAGACAGGGTCTCACTGTGTTGGCCAGGCTGGTCTTGAACTCCTGGGCTCAAGCAATCCTCCTGCCTTGGCCTCCCAAAGTGCTGGGATTATAGGCATGAACTGCTGTGCCCAGCAGGTTTTCATATTTTTAAATGGCTGAAAAAAATCAAAAGAAGTGTATTTCATGACACATGAAAATCTTACAAAAGTCAAATTTCAGCATCCATAAATAAATTTGATGGGCACAGCCCTATCTACTCATGAACAGATCATCTCTAGCTGTTGTAGTGAGTTGATTATGTCTCCCTAAAAGGTAAGTTCAAATGCTAACTCCTGGCCATGTGCAGGTGACCTTATTTGGGTCTCTGTAGAGGTCATCAAGTTAAGATGGATTAGGGTGGGCCCTAAATTCAATAAATAGTGTGAGAAAGGAGGGGAAGATTTAGATACAAAGACCTAGAAATACGCACAGGGAAGAAGGCCAAATAAAGACAGAGGCAGCCGGGTTCAGTGGGATTACTCCTGTAATCCCAGCACTCTGGGAGGTCGAGGCGGGTGGATCACCTGAGGTCGCGAGTTCGAGACCAGCCTGACCAACCTGAAGAAACCCTGTCTCTACTAAAAATACAAAATGAGCTGGGCGTGGTGGATCATGCCTGTAATCCCAGCTACTCGGGAGGCTGAGGCAGGAGAATCGCTTGAACCCGGGAGGCGGAGGTTGCGGTTGGCCGAGATTAAACCATTGCACTCCAGCCTGGGCGAGAAGAGCGAAACTCTGTCTCAAAAAAAAATAAAAATAAAAATAAAAATAAATAAAAGACAGAGGTAGAGGGATGCAGCTATTAGTAATAAAAGTAATGGCAAGAACCGCAATTATTTTTGCAACCTAATGCAAGTTGAACTGTGCCAAGCAACGGTTCCAAACTCAGCTATTTGGGGCTACAGCAGTGGACCCGAGTAGTTATTGTAGAGATTTTATAATATCCAAGCCTAAAATATTTACTCTGTGGCCCTTTACAAAAAGTGTGTGCCAGGCTGGGCATGGTGGCTCATGTTTATGATCCCAGCACTTTGGGAAGCCAAGGCAGGAGGACTGCTTGAGGCCAGAAGTTTAAGACCAGCCTGGGTAACATAGTGAGACCCCATGTCTACAAAACATTTAAAAATTAGCTAGGTGTGGTGGTGCATGCCCGTAATTCCAGCTACTTGGGAGGCTGAGGCAGGAGGATCCCTTGAGCCAAGAAGCTCAAAGTTGCAGTGAGCTATGATTGTGCTACTGTGCTCCAGGCTAGGCAAAAGATCAAGACCTGTTTCTTTAAAAAAAAAAAAAAAAAAAGTAGTGTTTGCTAACTCTGACCTAGAGCATTGTCATTATTTGTATAGTTGGAGATAGCATACTACTATATCTGCCAGGGGAAAAATAAACCACTCTGTTGGTAGCACGCCATTTTATAGATGGGGAGATAGAAGCAAAGATAGGTTAACAGAGTTATCCAAATGAGGTGGCCAGCTGTCATCTCTGCATGGCAAAACATCTCATCCATCTTTTTCCAGCCACAGCACCATGACTTTCCTTGGGGGAGAGACACCCCTTCCCACAATTCCCACAGTTTGAACAGGGCTGACTCCACCTCTTGGTTCCAGGGTTGGGTACCCAACTGTATTAGTCAGCTCAGGCTGCCTCTACAAATACCATAGATTGGGTGACTCCAACAACAGAAAATTATTTTCTCATAGTTCTGGAGGTTAGAAAGTCCAGAATCAAGGTCTGGTAGGGTTCGGCTTCTGATGAGGGCTTTTCTCCAGGCTTGCAGATGGTCTTTCTTTGGTGCAACCATGTGGTGAGAGAGCCCCCTCTCTCTCCGTCTTACAAGGTCACCAATCATATCAGATCAGGACCCTATCTTTCTGACCTCATTTAACTGGAATTACTGCCGAAAAGCCCTATCTCCAAATACAGTCACACTGGCCGTTAAGGTTTCAACATAGATTTGGATTGGGGTTGGTGGGGGCACTACCCGGGCAATGCTAATTCGTGCATTCCCTTGCTTGGTGACTTCAGAATAAGACCCAAAACGATCCCAAGTCATAGCATTTACCACAACTTTTAGAAAAGCAAGCCTCTCTGGCCAGGCGCAGTGGCTCAAGCCTGTAATCCCAGCACTTTGGGAGGCTGAGGTGGGCAGATCACCTGAGGTCGGGAGTTCAAGACCAGCCTGGACAACATGGTGAAACCCCATCTCTACTAAAAATACAAAAAATAGCCCGGCATGGTGGCATGTGCCTGTAATCCCAGTTACTCAAGAGGCTGAGGCACGAGAATCACTTGAACCCAGGAGGTGGAGGTTGCAGTGAGCTGAGATTGTCCCACTGCACTCCAGCCTGGGCAACACAGCGAGACTCTGTCTTTAAAAAAACAAAACAAAACAAAACAAAAAAACAAAAACAAAAACAAGGAAAGCTCTTTTCCTCTGCACTGAAGACAATGTGAGACTAGAGCAGCCAATGGCATATGGAGACGACCTGCAGAGAGTACAGCCCACTTAAAAAGCAGAGCTAAGAAGTGAAGGGAGAACAGGTCTGCATCATTGAAGCATCTAGATCCAGCTGTACCTGAAATCCTCTCATGGATCTCAGTTAACATGATACAATAATGTGTGTGTGTGTGTGTGTGTGTGTGTGTGTGTGTACTTAAGCCAGTTGAAGCTGTGTTTCTGTCACTTGCAACCTGAAGAATCTTGACTAGTACATGATGATCTCATAGCTAATAGTAGTAGATGGGATCTGAAGGGTAGACCTGCTTAGCCCTCTAACATGTTTTAATGTATTCACCCTTGCTCTCTTTAAAGGTCAGTGAGAGCAAAGAAGGTGTAATGAGTGCGAATAAAGAAATACAATTATTTAAATAGAGCAGATTATTTCAGGAAGTACTCTCTGTTAGGAAACAAAACAAGCTTGCTAGGACTGAGGCTCCAATGTACGCCCTGACAAAGGACCCCCAGAATTCCTAGCAGATGAGGAAGGGACCTTCCCTGGGCCCCCTCCTGGGAGTTCTGTGCCTTGGTTTTCTGCCCAGCTCTGCAAAGGCTGTGTAACCTTGTGGGGGAGGGCGGGAAAAGGGGGGCGGGCAGCGGAACCTGCCTGAGCTGAACCTGTTTGTGCCCCTGTCCTCCACTGGGAAAATAATTTTAATTTAATTTAATTTAATTTAATTTATTTGTACAGAGACAAGAGTCTTGCTCTGTCACTCAGGCTGGAGCGCTGTGATATGATCATAACTCACTGCAGCCTCGAATTCCTGGCCTCACTCAAGCGATCTTCTCGCTGCCTCGGCTTCCCAAAGTGCTGGGATTACAGGAGTGAACCAGCATGTTCTGCTGAAGTCTCAGGCCAAATGTCACCCCTGTCATCCTCTGGCTTCCGCGGGGCAGCCACCACTTTCGCACTCCCTCCGGCACTTTTCTTTATTTTAGAGCATTTTCTTGCTGTGGAATCCTTCCCCCAACTTTTTTTTTTCTGTCACTCTCGCTGAAGTACAGTGGTGCGATCTCGGCTCACTGCAGCCTCCGCCTCCTGGATTCAAGCGATTCTCCTGGCTCAGCCTCCCAAGCAGCTGGGATTACAGGCACGCGCCACTACGCCTGGCTAATTTTTGTATTTTTAGTAGAGATGGGAGGGGGGTGGTCTCACCATGTCGGCCAGGCTAGTCTTGAACTCCTGACCTTAAATGATCCACCCACTTCGGCCTCTCAAAGTGCTGGGATTACAGGAGTGAGACACTGCGCCCGCCCCCTTCCCTTTTTTGATTCCCATTTTTAAAAGGCTGTAAGCTTCACGAAGGACAGAAACCTTGTCCATCTTGTCAACTGCGATTTCCCCAGCACCGTGGCTCCGGCCTGGCACATGGTAGGTGGTAGGTGAATACTGGTTTGAGCAGAGGACAGAGGCAGACGGCAAGGGCCACTCCTGTGCCAGGGCCTGCCACGCCACCACCGCTTGTGCAGTGGGGGTGGGGAGGATTGGACAGTTTGGCTGTGCGCCCTCTTCTCCTTTTCAACATCCCAGTAAAACTTCAAGGGAGCGCAACTCCAGAGGCTCGGTGGACGAAGCCACCGCCCCGGAATCAGGGCCTTCCCAGTTCTGCCTTCGGGGAGGGAGGATGGGGGTGGGCCGCGGGAGGCCAGTTCCAAGTGCG
This sequence comes from Rhinopithecus roxellana, assembly GCF_007565055.1. Taxonomy (NCBI): domain Eukaryota; kingdom Metazoa; phylum Chordata; class Mammalia; order Primates; family Cercopithecidae; genus Rhinopithecus; species Rhinopithecus roxellana. The sequence continues at coordinate 33,754,226 of NC_044568.1, forward strand.
TCCTGAAGTCCCTCCCGCCGCCCCGCGTCGCTTTAAGGAGGAGGCCCGGGAGGGGGCCGACCCGGCTCGCCAGCTCCACGCTCGGCTCCAGACTCCGGCATTTCCTCCCGGCTAGCTGGCGCGGCCTCGCCTCCCCCTCGGAAGAGGAAACTCCCGGGGTCCGAGTAACAGGGTCAGGCGCGGAGAGGAGCGGCGGGAGAGCCAGGAGGGCCGCCCAGGGTAGGAGGCGAGCCAGGCCGGGCCAGAAGCTGGCCGACGGCGGTGCGCGTGGGCACCGGGCCGGGAGGGCCGCTGGGCCGGACTCAGCGCGCAGCCGGGGCAGGGCGGGCCGCAGCTGGAAGGAACACTTGAGCTGGGAGAGGAGGCCGAGCTGGAGGGCGGCTTCCCTCGGGCCTGCGATCGGGAAGTCGCCGAGGAGGAGGAGACGGGGACAGCCGGGCTGCCCGGACGCTGTGCGCATGCTGGGCTGGGGTCGCCGCGGGGGCTCGCCCCTTGGGCTGCTCGGCCACCGCCGCCCCGGGCGCCCGGCATGTCGGTGCACTACACCCTCAATCTACGCGTCTTCTGGCCTCTGGTGACCGGCCTGTGCACCGCCCTGGTGTGCCTCTACCATGTCCTGCGGGGAAGCGGGGGCGTTCGGGCTGAACCCCCCGACGGCGTGGACGGCGGCTTCCCGCTGCTCAAGGTGGCCGTCCTGCTCCTTCTCAGCTACGTCCTCCTGCGCTGTCGCCACGCTGTCCGGCAGCGCTTCCTGCCCGGGTCTCCCAGTCTGCGGGGTCACGCCGCCTTCTCCTCGAGACACTTCCGAGAGCCGGGCCTCAGCATCCTGCTGGAGAGTTACTACGAGCACGAGGTGCGTCTGTCTCCGCACGTGTTGGGCCACAGCAAGGCGCACGTGAGCCGGATCGTGGGCGAGCTGGTGCGGGCCGGCCGCGCCCGGGGGTCCCCCGGTCTCATTCCCGGGGGAGCGCTGGCCTTGGCCTTCCGCGGAGACTTCATCCAGGTGGGCAGCGCCTACGAGCAGCATAAAATCCGCCGGCCCGACAGCTTCGACGTGCTGGTGCCACTGCGCCTGCCGCCGCTTGTGGCGCTGGAGCCACGGAGCCTGGGCGAGGAGCCAGTGCTGGCCCCAGCCTTCCGCGGCTGCTTCGTGTGCGCCCTCAAGGCACCACCCTCACCATTGGGGGCCTCGGGGGGCCACTGGCTTCGGGACTGCAAACCCTTTGCTGATGCCTTCTGCGTGGATGTGCGCGGGCGGCGTCACCTCTCTGCTACTCTGGTGCTGCGCTGGTTCCAGTCGCATCTGCAGCGCTCCTTGGCCACTGTGCGTTACAGCCTGGAGGGGCGCTGTCGGGTCACTTTGACCCCAGGTGGCCTGGAACAGCCCCCCACCTTACACATCCTGCCCTGCCGCACTGACTACGGCTGCTGCCGCCTTTCCATGGCTGTGCGTCTCATCCCCGCAGTCCATCTGGGAGATGGGGTCTTTCTTGTGGCGCCACCACCGCCACCCCTGCCCAGCGCGCCCCTGTTGGAGCTCCCTGAGGGCCTGCGCGCGGAGGCACTGTGGGGTGTGAACACAGCACGCCAGGAGCAGAAGCTGCTGAGTTGGCTGCAGGAACGGGCAGCTCCAGGTGCCTGCTACCTCAAGTGCCTGCAGTTGCTTAAGGCTCTGCGAGATCTGGGCGCCCGTGGGCTGGACTCAGCGGCTGCCACCCAGTGGGGACGCATCCTGTCCTCATATGTGCTCAAGACAGTGCTGCTGGCAGTGCTGCTGCGCAAGGGGGCCCCTGGGCAAGGCTGGGACGAGGAGCACCTGGGAACGTGTTTGGAGGAGTTGGTGCAGTTCCTTAGGGACTGCCTGCTGCGACGCCATACGCTCTTCCACTGCGTCCTGGGCCCTGGTAGGGCAGCTGCCGAGGTGGGTCCCCTGCCCAAGGCACTGCGGGAAGCCGCCCCAGTTGACCTCCTGGCCGCTTTCGACGGGCACGCCCGGGAACTTGCAGCGGCGCGGTTGCTGTCCACGTGGCAAAGGCTGCCCCAGCTTCTCCGGGCCTACGGGGGTCCCCGCTACCTTGCCAGGTGCCCCCCGCCCCGGAGTCAGCGCACCCAGGGCTTCCTTGAAGGTGAACCGTAAACCCTGACAGCACCCCCACCTGACCAAATGCTCCTAAAGCCTTTCCCACTGGGTGGGGGTGGGAATGGCGGCGAAGCCAGTTAAATGCAAGATTGCAGAAGGCAGAGAAAAATTTGGTGGCTGCCACAAGCTTTAGTGGCTTAAATATCACCTCCTCGCTTCACAGTCCATCTTCACACCCACTAGAGTGTCCTGGGCAAACTAAGGCAAAACATGCAACAGCAGCCCCAAGAATTGGTTCAAATGATGTTCTCTGTGGAGGGATTCTGTAGAAGGGTGTGGCTTTTACAGAAGTCCAGTAGAAGCAGCAAGATCTAGCTGCAGGGAAAATTTCTTCTGTCGGTTTTTAGACACAGATCTCTCTGCCCAAATTAAAAACAAACAAACAAACAAACAAAAAACACTAAAGTTTTTGACACAATTCCTTGCTAGGTACTTGGTTCCTGATTGTCTTTAAAAAGAAAAATCTGAATCTTTATTTGCAACTGGAATTGAAGTTCTATTTTAGGGGCTAATGTTCAGAGGAACATAATTTCGACTGTTCAAGTTAGTATTAATGTATTTTTAAAATGGTGCAATCACAGGTGTTTGACAAGATTGTCAAAAAATCAAGTCACACAGATGGAAAGGCAATCGAGAGTTGATTAGAGAAACTTCCAGAGAAAATAGCACTTTATATTGATCAATTCACTCATATTGTGGTAATTGCTAGCACCAAGCATTGCGTCTGAGAGGGAAGCCAGTTATATTTATTATTAAATGTACAGCCTTGAAAAGTGGCCAGCATGCTTGCCTAACATCGCTGCAGGCCACAAGCTGGGATATGTACCAGTCCGTCAACACCCATTCATGGAACTACCTACTACCAGCCAGACATGGCTGGAACCAAAGTAGCAACCAAATACATATTCAAGACAACACTGGTGAAGGCATAAAACATGTTGGCTTTGGAGAAAGATGTGTTTTAGGCTTTGCCTATAAAGGTGTTCCTCCAAGGCTGGCTGCTGGCTGGAGACAGAAACGTTTTTTGTTTTAAGGTTTTTAGCAAACTCCTTCACAAAGAGATTTCTTTCTGAGCTTAATGAGCTAATGAAAAGGAAATGCCTGCTGTTTAGGATGTGGTTTGTGCTGGATCTGTAACCACTGATGGTTCCTCCTTGTTCAAGCAGTCTTACGTGGTCCAAGAGACCTGTTGATTCAGCACAGGTCTTGCAAAACATTTCACTTATAGTTCAGTATCTTGGGCTCTGTGCTTGAAGGTCAGTTACTCCTTGGTCGTGGGCAGAGGAGACAAATTAGGAAAAGAGCAAGGGAGATAGCCCTTGACAGCAGTCTGTCTCTTTTTTCTCTTTAGGTATCAGTATCACCAGGTTGAGTGTGTTTTGCAGCTGGGAGGAGCCTGTCCTGGAATTGTTCCTTGTTCTACCAAATTTATAACAGCCCTCAATTACAGTTTAAAGTTCATCATGGCCCGTCATCGGTTTGCCTGATTGGAAATGCAGCCAGTCTAAGTGTTACACATTGGGTTTTTTTTCTTAATAAAAACATGTACCGCCTCAGACTCTTACAGCTAAAATTTGGAAGACAGAAATGGCTATGTGAATAGAATCATTGTTGAAGTTCTGAGCTCTTTGGAGGGAACTCTACAAACCTTCTTTCTTTAGGGGATCCACTTGCCCGCTGTGGGAAATCATTGTGAGTAGGTGATTTACGGGGAATCCTTCTCCTCAAAGCTGCATTGGCTTCTTATATCCTTTGCGACCTTGGGCTGAAAGAGAAGCAGCTGCAAATATTGTGCTGTCTCTTTGAGGTTGTCTTGAGGACAGTTCCCCGCAAAGGTCATTCCTAGCTTTATGAGATCAATGTTAGGTCATAAGGTACTGCATTGTGCAAAAAAGTCAGTCTGCTAACTTTATGCAAAGATAGAAACTGCACAGTATTTTTTAAAAATTGTTTTTAAAATAGATGCCAATAGTAGATCTTATATATATATACATATTTCATATATATATGCACATATATGTATATATATTTCCACATATATGTATATATATTTCCATACTCAACCACAGCTTCCTCTGTACTCATTGCTACGGTAGGACCAAGGGTTGGAAAGATTATAAAGCTTTAAGGCTGGGCATGGTGGCTCACCCCTGTAACCCCAGCACTTTGGGAGGCTTAGGTGGGCTGATCACCTGAGGTCAGGAGTTCAAGACCAGCCTGGCCAACATGGCAAAACGCCGTCTCTACTAAAAAATACAAAAACTATCCGGGCGTGATGGCGGGCGCCTGTAATCCCAGCTACTTGGGAGGCTGAGGCAGGAGAATCGCTTGAACCCAGGAGGCAGAGCTTGCAGTGAGCCAAGATCGCGCCACTGCACTCTAGCCTGGGCAACAAAGCAAGACTCCACCTCCACGTTCAGCTTTAAAAGCTGAATTTTAGAAATATTTCTAGCTGTGTCAGTAAGTTCCTCTTTTAATAGTGTTTTAAAGTATAAATCTGGTAACATACTTAGTTCTTGTAGTTCTTTTGTTAGTTTTTTTTTTTTCTGGTTAATTACCCAAAGCCTCATCCATCCTCAAGGTTTTTAAATTTTATTTTTTTTAAATAAATTGTGCATTGTATTTGTGAGTTTTTAAAATATTACTGTTTTATTTAAATGCCATGCTGAGCAATTGTTCTCTGTACATGGTAACCAAAACTTAGAGATTTCGATCAATTTTGATCAATGTTTAGTAAACCAAAACATGTACTGTGTACAACGGAAATAATATGGCGTATTAGCCAGGCATGATGGTTGCCCAAGACAGTTAAATTAAGCTCAATTCTGTATTTTATTAGGGCTCCATTATGTCCTTCATCTGAAATGTACACATTTTTGGTGTATGCTTGGTACTGGAGATTCATATATGCAAATATTCTCATGCAAGAAGGCTCCACAGTAACAACAGCAAAAAAAAAAAAAAAAAAAAAAAAAAAAATTAGTTGTCCAGCCAGTGCCGGAGGAAAATGTTTTTGGGGAAGATGACTCAGTCATTTTGTGGCGAGACACCCTTCGGTAACTCCCACTGACCAGTCTTGGGAGCTTTCCTGGAATGATCGTGGGCTGAGCGGAGATGTTTTTTGCAAAATGAAACTGAAGCCGAAAGAGGGCAGAATTCGAATGAAGCAAGAGAAATCCAAAGAACTGGGGAAGGAGGACTTAAGATGGAAGTGAAGCAAGAGAGGGAAGGGGAAATGAAGTGAAAATTGCGTGAGGGTGTGAGAGAGGTTTGGGTTAGGAAACATGTTTTTAGTGCTATTTCCAACCAGGGGTCGCAAACTCAGCAGCCTGTGGAAACCGGGTGGGAGGTGGGGGGAAAACTGCGCTCACCTTTAAAGAGGGGACCACTGCTCAGCCATGCAGAAAAAAATGGGGCAACAAGCTGGAAATCAGGTTTTTTTTTTTTTTTTTTGAAAAGTGAAACTTGATGATTTTTAAACAAATAATTAAAAAAAAATGTCCAAAATACCACGTGGGCCAAACATTTGTTTAAGCCTGGGGGCCACCAGTTTGCGACCACTGCCTTACACAGTTAACACCCCAAGTATGTATATGGTCATATTTTTCGTTTTGGATATGGTAGTGTTATATATACTTGGGGGTGTGATATTTCAAATCATCTTAATCTCTCAGAGCTAAGCTTTATTGTAGAAAGAAACCAAAAAAAAAAAAAAAAAAAATTAACATAGCCACAGATAACACTTAACTCACAATTCCCAGGAGGACGCTTGATCTCCAAGCTCCTCTTTTTGAGTCAGATCCTACGTCAAACCACTTAGGGCCAGTTTCTGGCATTTCTTTCCTGGTGATTTGGGGTAAACTTCTTGGTTCTGTCGGAGTTTGCAGATGAGTAATCAGGAAGGATTGCAGAATAACTTGTTTCTTTGTATTTTATTCTTACATTTAAATTAATTTTGGGGAGTTAGTGGTATCCTAGCTCATGCCTTCACAGTGGTGATTGGTTGCTGGATTTGGGGTGCAAGCTTCTTAGGCTTGTACCATTTCCACTACCAACAACACAGGTTTTTGTTTTTTGAGACAGGGTCTCACTCTGTTGCCCAGGCTGGAGTGCAGTGGCAAGATTGCAGCTCATTGCAGCCTTGACCTCCTGGGCTCAAGTGATCCTCCTGTCTCAGCCTCCCAACTAGCGGGGCCCACACGTATGTGCCACTACACCCAGCGAATTTTTAAATTATTTGTAGAGTCAGGGTCTCCCTATGTTGCCCAGGCTGGTCTTGAAGTACTGTACTCAAGCCATCCTCCCACCTCGGCCTCCCAGAGTGTTGGGATTATAGGCATGAGCCACCACACCTGGCCTAAAAGCATGGTTCTGATCAGACTTCACCCCTGAATGTTTCTATCATTTTCTTTCTTTTTTTTTTTTTTCAGGACAGAGTTTTGCTCTTGTTGTCCAGGCTGGGGTGCGGTGGGATGATCTTAGCTCACTGCAACCTCTGCCTCCCAGGTTCAGGTGATTCTTGGGCCTCAGCCTCCCGAGTAGCTGGGATTACAGGCACCTGCCACCAGGACTGGCTTTTTTTTTTTTTTTTTTTTTTTTTTTTTTTTTGGTAGAGATGGGGTTTCATCATGTTGGTCAGGCTGGTCTCAAACTCCTAACCTCAGGTGATCTACCCGCCTCGGCCTCCCAAAGTGCTGGGATTATAGGCGTGAGGCACCCCACCGGCCTCTATCATTTTCTGACTCAGCAGCTCCACCAAAATTGATGTCCTAGTAAACACTGTGAAGGAATTAACCTAAGTGCTTGCAGAGCATCTCATATAACCTCTGTGGAGTAAGTCACTTTTTCTGTAACATGTGGCTTTTGACCTTGATGAAGACTTCGACTTCTCATCCCTGTCTGCATGGAGGAAGATGAGTCAGTGGCGGGGAAAATGAACCTGGGTAACATTTCCAATGTCCCTCAAGAGGGAAACAAGTTCAGTGTTATCATTGTGGCATTCGTTAGTTTTTTTTTTTTTTAAGTCACTTGTTTAGATACATCTTTATTTTTTTATACCTACATAGCGCATGACTGGAGGGGGTAAAGCACGTATAAGTTGGGAGAGGGTAAAGAATGTGCGACTATGTATGCAGAAAATAGACTAAAATGTCCAGCAAAATGATATATACTGTAATCTGGTTTATGAAGTATCTACTATTCTGGAATATTTTTAAACAACTTTTTGCTTTTTTAAAAAAAGGTGCCTTGATTCAGTTGCTTGACTTTAAACATTCCTCCTATTTTATTGTGCTTTTTAATGTCTTCTGACCCCAAACTGTGTTTCTGGCTGCAGTCTGGCGGCTGCAGGCATAGCACTGGTTTTGTTCCAATAACAGAGACCAAAGAGTTAATCAGATATGGTTCAGCTGCTACAATTGTGTGATTCAAAGGCAATTTAATCACCCCAAATTTCCATGGCCCCCGCAGTCAAGACCTGCCATTCGTTTTCTCTTGCAGGTTGGAGTAAATTTGCACTTTGAATCATATGGGTCATTTGGGGACCTTGTTCTTTTCTATTTTGCTTTATTAATAAAGGAACTTGTAGAAACCTCTGGACTGAATGTCAGATCTGGGGAGGGCTTTCGTCTTCCTGGAGGGCAGCCTGTGCCTGTGCTGGCTTGTGGTTCTTTGCACAAGCCTCAACTGGTTTGAGCATCTGGGTGTATGGAAACTTTCCCAATGCATTAAGGCTGGGGATAATTTTTGTGTAGAATTAGCTCTGTATACAGGTGTGAAAAAAATGCTAGTTCACAGCGCTACAGGTGTGCTCCCTGGAATCCTGAACCTTGAAGTCTTCTTCCTGGCCTAGAACCTTCCGTCTCCACCTCTCCTCTCTGTCTCACTCTCCCACCCCTGCTCCCTCACACATACCCAAACACGATTCACGTCTTGGCCTGTGGCTCAAGAATTTTGTCCAGAAATCTCTTAGGCCCTCAGGCCCTTGCGAAATGGTAAACATTCGCTAATACAAAAAACCACCAGGCTTAGCAGGAGATAGAATCTTGGAGACTAAGGGCCTTTCAGAGCCTCAGAGCCAGGTGGAAACCCAGGGAAACCTGCAGCCATGATGAAACAGTAGTTGTGGTTAGGTGCGGCGGCTCACGCCTGTAATCCCAGCACTTTGGGAGGCCGAGGTGGGCAGATCACGAGGTCAAATGATTGAGACCATCCTGACCAACATGGTGAAACCCCATCTCTACTAAAAATACAAAAATTAGCCGGGCGTGGTGGCACGCACCTGTAGTCCCAGCTTCTCGGGAGGCTGAGGCAGGAGAATCACTTGAACCCGGCAGGCAGAGGTTGCAGTGAGCCGAGACTGTGCCACTGCACTCCAGCCTGGCGACAGAGTGAGGCTCCATCTCAAAAAAAAAAAAAAAAAAAAAAGAAACAGAAACAGTAGTTGTGTAGGACACTTGCCCAGGGGAAAGTTGGTGGGGTGTGAATGATACTGTCCCAGGGCATCGAGGACACACACACAAAGGTGGCCAAGACAGACACGGCTTCTCTCTTAGGAGCCCACAGAGAGAAGCAGAAAGGCCATGAAAGAACCTATTACTCTGCAGCCTGGTGGGTGCTGGGTAGGAGAAAGTTTTTGAAAACCAAACAAGGGTACCTCGTGCACTTTAGGGTTTTCAGGAGAGCTCCTTGGAAGAAGTGACATCTAAGTTGAGATCCAAAGACAGGTGGGAATTAGCCCAGTGAAGGGAGTTGGACTGGAGAAGAATGTATTGAACGCAGAGATGAAAGAGCATTCCAGTTTGGCTGGAAAGTAGGGGTGGGTGGAGAGGAGGGGAGGAGGAGTCAGTGGAAGGGATGAGGTGGGAGGGAGTTTGAAGCCAGAGCTTCTCAGGCTGGAGTGTGCAGATCACCTGGGAGGCTTGTTACAATGCAAGTTTTAGCTGTGCGCAGTAGCTCACACCTGTAATCCCAGCACTTTGGGAGGCCGTGGTGGGGGGATCACTTGAGGTCAGGAGTTTGAGACCAGCCTGGCCAACATGGCAAAACTCCATCTTTACTAAAAATACAAAAATTAGCCAGGGATGGTGGCGCGTGCCTGTAGTCCCGGCTACTTTGGAGGCTGAGGCCCAAGAATTGCTTGAGCTTGGGAGGCAGAAGTTGCACTGAGCTAAGATTGTGCCACTGCATTCCAGCCTGGGCGACAGAGCGGCACTCTGTCTCAAAAAAGCAAAAACAAACAACAACAGCAACAAAACCCCCAAGTTCTGATTCAGCAGATCTTGCCTTCTTTTTTATCTTTTTCTGAGACAGGGCCTTGTTCTGTTGCTCAGGCTGGAGTGCAATGGCAGGATCAGAGTTCCCTGCAGCCTCAACCTCCCAGGCTCAAGTGATCCTCCTGCCTCAGCCTCCTGACTAGCTGAGACTACAGGCATGCACCACCATGCACAGCTAACTTAAAAATTTTTTTGTAGAGATGGAGTCTTGTTCTGTTGCCCAGGCTGGCCTTACACTCCTGGCCTCAAGCCATCCTCCTGCCTTGGCCTCCCAAAGCACTAGGATTACAGATGTGAGCCACCATAACTGGGCAGGGCCTGAGATTCGGCCTCTTTAACAAGCTGCCAGGGAATGGTGATGCCATTGGTACGGAGTCCACAGGCACACACACACACACGCACACACAGCTGCAGACCACACGGAGAGTTTGAACTGATCAAAGGGCACTGTTGAATCACTTTAGACAAGGAGTGGCAAGGTCACATTTGAATTTGGCTCACTCTGGCTAAGGTGTGGAGAGTGGATTATACAGGGGTTGGCAAACTACCACCTGAGTATTTATTTTTGTAAATAGTGTCATTGGTACACAGCCACGTCCATTCATTAACATACTGTTTATGGCTGCTTTCACGCTACCTGGACAGAGTTGAGTAACTGTGACAGAGGCCAGATGGCTCAGAAAACTGAAAATATTTACTTTGTGGCCCTTTATAGAGAAAGTTAGCCAAGTCCTGGAGCAAGACTATAAGGAATTGGATGCTGCAGTGGTCCAGACCTGGGCATGGGGCTAGAGGTAGGGACAGAGAGACAAGTTAGAGACAGACAGTAGCATACATTAATGCAAAGACTTGTCGGCAGGGCACGGTGGCTCATGCCTTTAATCCTAGCGCTTTGGGAGGCCAAAGCAGGCAGATCACTTGAGGTCAGGAGTTCGAGACCAGCCTGGGCAACATGGTGAAACTCCCTCTCTACCAAAAATACAAAAACAAACAAACAAAAACACAGGTGTGGTGATGTACACCTGTAGTCCCAGCTACTTGGGAGGCTGAAGCAGGAGGGTCGCTTGAACCCAGGGGGCAGAGGTTGCAGGCAGCCGGGATCATACCACCGCACTCTAGCCTGGGCAACTGAGTGAGACTCTATCTCAAAAACAAAAAAAAAAAAAACAAAAAAGGCTTGTCTTCAAATCTTGTGTTCCGCACTTCTTATCTATGTGTCTCTACAAGTTACCTAATCCTCTTTTAATCTTGATTCTCTCATCTGTAAAATGGGATTAATAATGGAACCTTGCCCATAGGAGTGATTGAGGATTAAGTGAGATTTTTGCACGCAAAGTGCTTGGCACAGATTAAGCACCCAGTACGATTCAGTGCAGACGCAATTATTAGAATGGCCCGAAAATGCCATTCTAACAATCCCAGCACTTTGGGAGGCTGAGGTAGGAGGATCACTTCATTGCAGGAGTTCGAGGCCAGCCTGCACCACATAGCGAGACCCCCCTCTCTACAAATAAATTAAAACTAGAGTGGCATTTTCATATAATCTGTGTCTCCCACCTCTTCCTCTGCTCACTTTGCTGAAGCTCATTCTTTCTCTTCTGCAGGATCTGTTTCCCTGTCATCCCCCCAATCATCTCTCTGCTACCCAGTTTTTGTTCATCTCCTTCCTTGATGTCCATGGCATTTTCCACTATGAAAAGGTTTTATTCACGATGCTATAGTAGACAGGTTACAACAATAGTCTCTATTCTCTAGTTTTCTTACACTTACGCCCTTTGCAAAATGATTTTGCAATCTTTTCCATCAAGAAGGGGTGCCTTTTTGCCTACCCCTTACATCTGGAAGGGCTTTGTGAGTTTATTTATTTTTTATTTTTTGGAGATGGAGTCTCACTCTGTTGCCCATTCTGGAGTGCAGTGGTGCTATCTCGGCTCACTGCAACCTCTTCCAGGTTCAACCGATTCTGCTGCCTCAGCCTCCCGAGTAGCTGGGATTACAGGTGCCTACCACAACGCCTGGCTGATTTTTGTATTTTTAGTAGAGACAGGGTTTCACCATGTTGGCCAGGCTGTTCTTGAACTCCTGACCTCAGGTGATCCATCCACCTTGGCCTCGAAAAGTGCTGGGATTACAGGTGTGAGCCACCGTGCCCGGCTGTGAGTTTCTTTAATCAATAGAATGTGGCAGAGGGACATAGTGCTAGTTCGTGACCTAGGTCTCAAGAGGTCTTGTCTATTTCCCATTGTTCTTTTGGAAGGCCACTGCTGCCATGTGAACAGCTTACCTGCTGGGGGATGAGCAATCACATGACTCCTTCAACCTTGTCTCCAGAGCCGCCAGCCAGCCAACTGGGAGATATGGGAACGAGGACATCCTAGAGCAGCCTCCTCACCTCATCCCCACTGCCCCCATAGACCTGACCACTGACTGATGGAAACACTCAAGTGAACCAGCCAAGATCAGCAGGGCCTGGCTCAGATCAGCAGAACCACCCAGCTGGCCCATAGACTCTGAGCAATAATAGACAGATACTTCGTGTTTTAATTCACCGAGTTAGAGGTGGTTTATTGTTCAGCAATAACTAACTGACATGGATGCCTAGGAAAATCTGGCATAAAAAGGCTGCCACTGCAGTAAATAGAAGCAGTTCATTTTTCTGTTTGTTTGCTTGTTTAAAGATGGGGTCTTGCCCTGTTGCCCAGGCTGGAGTACAGTGGCCCATTATAGCTCACGGCAGACTCAAACTCATGAGCTCAAAAGATCCTCCCACCTCAGCTTCCCAAGTAGCTAGGACTACAGGCATGCATCACCATGCATTGCTATTTTTTTCAATTTGTATTTTTTTTGGTCAAGACAGGATTTTGCTGTGTTATTCAGGCTGGTCTTGAATTCCTGACCTCATGCAGGCCTCCTACCTCAGCCTCCCAAAGTGCTGGAACTATGGGTGTGGGTATGAGCCACCACTCCTGGTCCAGGCAGTCCTTAACTTCTGTACGTCTGATTTTCAAACAGTCAGAATTTTATACAGGTACTTGACTGACACCCCAAACCACCTTCCACATGATGACTCCGGGCTTCCTTCATTGCTGAAGCACAGTGGGGTGCCTGGTCCACCAAGAAATGGTTTAATTGTTAGCACTGTCGCCATCCCTGTGCAAAGTGTTTACACAGCTGTTTGCATATGTTCCCACAGTTGCCTTATCTTGTAAAAACAAATGGAAACTGGGAAAATGAAAGCATTGATTCGGTTACAAGATGCCACAGCTCTCAAAGGTGATAGAGCCGAGACAAGAACTCTGCATACCCAGCGTGCTGAGGCTGCAGCCTCAGTCCCGTGCTCACTGGTGCAGCTTAGCTTAGATGTTGTATTTACTTGTGAAGAAAAAGAACAACGACAAGGAAGAGCATATAGGAAATTGTATACATTAGGTATACATTTGGCCACAGCTTATAAAAACCTAACCTAGAGTGGTTCAAACAGATAGGGGCTTTTCTCGTGCAACCAGAAGCCTGGAGGTGGGCAGGCAGCAGGTCAGGATGAATCAGGACCCAGGGATATTTTTGCTCTGCTATTCAAGGTATTTTTGCTTTGTGTCCTCATGCTTGTCATGTCAAGATCCCACCTCCTTTGACTTTCTTTAGAGAAGGGAAGAAAGAGAATGGATTAGGGCAGGGGTCCCCAGTTTCTGGGCCATGGGCTAGTACCAGTCCATGGCCTGTTAGGAATTGGGCTGCCCAGCAGGAGGTGAGTGGCAGGCAAGTGAGTGAAATGTCATCAGTATTTACAGTTGCTCTCCATCTCTTGCATTACCACCTGAGCTCTGCCTCCTGTCAGATCATCATCAGCATTAGCTTCTCATAGGAGGGTGACCCCTGTTATGAACTGCGCATGCGAGGGATCTAGGTTGTATGCTCCTTATGAGACTCTAATGCCTGATAATCGGCCACTATCTCCCATCACCTCCAGATGAGACCATCTAGTTGCAAGAAAACAAGCTCAGGGCTCCCACTGATTCTACATTATGACAAGTTGTATAACTATTTCATTATATATTATGATGTAATAAGAAAAATAAAGTGCACAATAAATGTACTTGAATCATCCAAAAACCATCCTCCCCCTATACCCAGCCCATGAAAGAATTGTCTTCCATGAAACTGGTCCCTGGTGCTAAAAAGGTTGGGGACTGCTGGATTAGGGACTCAGTAGACTTCCTCTGACATCTCATTGGCCAGAATAATGTCACATGACCATTCTTAGCTGCAAGGGAAGCTGGGAAAGACAGCCTGGCACATGGCATACAGCAGCCCTGAGCAGTAGATGAAGAACGAATGAGTATAGTGGGTAAATAAGAGTCTGTAAGAGGCCGGGCATGGCAGCTCGCACCTGTAATCCCAGCACTTTGGGAGACTGAGGTGGGTGGATCACCTGAGATCAGGACTTTGAGACCAGCCTGACCAGCCTGGCAAAACCTCATCTCTACTCAAAATACAAAAATTAGCCAGGTATGGTGGTGTGCACCTGTAATCTCAGATACTCAGGAGGCTGAGACAGGAGAATTGCTTGAACCTAGGAGGTGGAGGTTGCAGTGAGCTGAGATTGCACCACTGCACTCTAGCCTGGGTGACAGAGTGACTGACACTCCATCTCAAAAAAAAAAAAAAAAAGTCTGCCAGAGAAATACCACAAACACAGAGCTGAAGGCTCTGTCAAAGAAGTGAGAAGTAATTAGAGAATTTACCATTCTGTAATTATTCAGTTCATACTTGCATGAGTTTTAGGATTTAGTAAATACCCCATAAATGTTAGGATTGACGTCTCACCTCCACCTGTCACTGGGTGTATTCTTCTGGGCAAATCAATTAACCCATCTGGACATCAGTCCCTTCATTTGCAAAATGAAGGAAATAATCTCTCCTCTTACAGGCTCCTTGGAAGAATCAAAAAGTAAAATGGTGAAACTGAGCCGTGTTATCTAAATGTCGGCTGTGTTCTCTTAGGAGTGCACCAGCATTTTTGGAACCACAGGAAGGTGAGTCCATTTCTTAAGAAGGAATCACTCTTAGGCACTCTGCTGTTTGTCTCGCTGCCACCAAACTCCCTTCCCCACAGGACTGTGAATGAGTCTGCGGTTGTGACTTTTTGTTGTAGGTGCGTCCCCAGAAAGGAGAAGATCCAGTGCGAGCATCAACCACATGCTTATCTCATTCTTACTTCTAACGTGTGTCATCTTTCTCCCCAGTCTGATTTTCGTTGCTTGAGTTCCTGGGCAGAAAGCTTAGGCTAGTGGTTCTCTCTTTTTTTTTTTTTTGAGTTGGAGTCTCGCTGTGTCGCTTAGGCTGGAGTGCAGTGGCGCTATCTCGGCTCACTGCAAGCTCCGCCTCCTGGGTTCACGCCATTCTCCTGTCTCAGCCTCCCAAGTAGCTGGGACTACAGGCACCCGTCACCACGCCTGGCTAATTTTTTTTTTTTTGTATTTTTAGTAGAGATGGGGTTTCACCGTGTTAGCCACGATGGTCTTGATCTCCTGACCTCGTGATCCGCCCGTCTCGGCCTCCCAAAGTGCTGGGATTACAGGCGTGAGCCACTGCGCCCGGCCTAGGCTAGTGGTTCTCAATCCTGGCTTCATAACAGTGGGTGAGGGGCTTTGTAAAAATACTCATGCTGGGGACCCCACCCAAGACCAGAGAGATCAGAACTTAGGAGGATGCAGCCAAGGTATGGGAGCTGTTTACATCTCCCTGGACAATTTTAGAGTGCAGCTGGGGTTGTGAACCTGTGACCTAGATCAGATGGTCCTTCTGGAACCTGCAGTGCTCAGTAGAGTACCTGCAATCTCTCCACCAGATGTTGTGGAAGCACCAGCTGGTTTGCATGAGGTTTGCCACATGACTGAGACAGAAAGGTTAAGGGTGGTGCTGGTGGTGCTGGGGGACCAAATCCTAGAAGAGAGCTCTTCAGCTGAGAGACACAAGGCAAAATATAATTGCGAAGTGGGCATGGGGCTTCATCCATTTGGCAGTTCCCCTTTTCCCCAACCCCAAGGAGAAGGAAACAGTTAAACAAACAAAAAAAGAGGCATCAGAGTCATCCTGAAACTTCTCAGTAATGAAACGCCTCAAAATTCAGAGGGACAGTGCCCTTGTTCTTTCTTTATTTTACAGAGTCTTGCTCTGTCGCCCAGGCTGGAGTGCAGTGGGGCAGTCATAGCTCACTGCAGCCTGAACTCCTGGGCTCAAGCAATCCTTCTGCCTCAGGCTCCTGAGTAATTGGGACTCCAGGTGTGTGTGCCACAATGCCTGGCTTTTTTTTTTTTTTTTTTTTTTTTTTTTTTAAGACAGAGGTCTTACTCTATTGCCCATACTGTTCTCAAATTCCTGGCCTCAAGGGATACTCCACCTCAGCCTCCCAAAGTGCTAGGATTACGGGTGTGAGCCACCATGCCTGGCTGCCTCACTTCTTTTAACTTACAGCCTGCAGATAACATATGTCTGATATAGCCTGTCTTCCCAAAATGCTGGCTCTTTTCATGAATATTCAACGGTTTTGCCCACATTATCTCAATCTGTCTCCCCCACTTATCTTTAGGTGTAGTGGCTCTGAGCTGGCACTTAAAAAAAATAAAAGTCCATCAAGACACCTAATGAAGCCAGGAAAAAAGACCCCTAGGAGTTCCACTGCATGCCAGACTCAGGCTAAAAGCTTTTAAGGACCAAATCTCTCAAATGATTTTTATCTTCATGGTTTATTCAATCATTAGTCTCCTCAAATTAGCAACTGTGCCTCTGATGGGCAACTGTTGATCCTTATCAAAATGAAACCATTAAGACATATTTCAACCTTGGACACAAATGGTTGTGGCATTTGAAGAAGAGAAGCCTTCAGGATATTGCATGGCAGAAAACTGCAGGCTAGAAACCCTGCTCCATATTTTAAGCAAAGGACTTGCGATGATTCTTTTTTCTCTGATAAATACCTGGTTTTCAAAAGCAGTCTAATTAGTATGGATCTTCACTTTGCAAGGCTTAAAAGTGCATTTGGGCTTCCTCTCACTAAACCAGCCTCATGGGACCAGCCAGAGTCTAAGCTTTCCCCTTCCATATGCTAAATATCCATGAGTAACCCTCTATCTCCCAGTCCCCTGCAGTTAGGCAGGGCCAAGTGACTGGTTCACCAGTGGGCAAGGAGCAGAAGGGATGTGTGCATGATCCTACAGAGGCAATAAAAGCCATGTGTTAAAGAGGTGGGTGGATCACCTGAGGTCAGGAGTTCGAGACTAGCCTGGCCAACGTAATGAAAGCCCATCTCTACTAAAAATACAAAAAATTAGCCAGGCATGGTGGCAGGTGCCTGTAATCCCAGCTACTGGGGAGGCTGAGGCAGGAGAATTGGTTGAACCCAGGAGGCGGAGGTTGCAGTGAGCCAAGATTGCACCACTGTACTCCAACCTGGGCAACAAGAGCAAATCTCAAAACAAAACAAAACAAAACAAAGCAAAACAAAACACAAAAAACAAAAAAGAAAAGAAAAGAAAAAAACGTGAAACTGGTGATCAAACTGGTGATCAGCAGCTTCCAAATAAGATCTTAGGAGTTGGATGAATGGGCTCAAAGATGAGCTTTAAGAGGCAAAATGGCGGAGTTTAACTAGTACATGACCTTCTAGAGACATTAGGCTGGTAAGGGAAGAACACCTCATATAACTCCAGTAAGCACACTGCACCACCCCACCCCCACCCCCACCCCCACAAGTGTTAGCAGGCCACTGCACATACGGACAGCCCACTCCAAGGGAAGAATCAGGGGAGAAGGGATGCGAGACCCTGGAAGTAGGCCAACATATAAAACCCCTCAGTCAAAGGTCAAATGGAGCACTTGAGAGGTCACGTATCACCTCCTAGGACGATTACCATGATCTCTGTCTTACAGTTTCACGTGCTTGGCCCTCCTCCAAGCGTACTTTCCTTCCTTTCACTCCTGCTCTAAAGTTTTTTAAGAAACTTTCACTCCTGCTCTGAAACTCGCCTCTGTCTCTCCTTCTGCCTTATACTCCTCAGTTGAATTCTTTCTTTTGAGGATGCAGGAACTGAGGTGGTGGCAGACCCGTATGGATTTGCCGAGGTAACACCAGGATGCTGAAGACATCACCTACCATTTTGGAAGTCCCCATTGGGAGCCTACTCAACAATGACTGAGTGCCAATATGTGCCAGGCCCTGTGCTGGCACAGGGGATAATAGAGTGGTTAGCAGAGCAAACACCATCTTACTGGCCTGCAGTTTACAGTCTGCTGGAAGAGACAGTCACTTGCAAATAAGCATGCCAGTGAGCGCTAAATAACTAACAGAGGGCCAGGAACAGTGGCTTATGCCTGTAATCCTAGTTCTTTGGAGGCCAAGGCAGGTGTATCGCTTGAGTCCAAGAGTTCAAGACTGGCCTGGACAATATGGCAAAACCCCGTCTCTACAAGGAATACAAAAATTAGCCAGGCATGGTGGCACACACCTGTCGTCGCAACTACTTGGGAGGCTGAGGTGGGAGAATTGCCCGAGCCCGGGAGGTTGAGGCTGCAGTGAGCCGTGACGGTGCACTCCAGCCTGAGTGACAGAGTGGTGAGACCCTGTCTCAAAAACAAACAAAAAATAAAACTAACAGAGGTAAATGCTTTGAAGGAAAGAAACCAGTTTTTATGACACTATAAGTCAAAGGGACCTAGTGCAGCCTGGGGGAATTAGGGAAGGCGTCCCTGAAATCTTGAAGCCCAGTGCACTAACCCTTGGGGGTCTGTTTCAGGGTGTCACCTTCAGGAGCACTTACTGAGTGAAGCTATGTGACAAATGCTGGACACACACGGTTCTCCTTTGATCACTGCATTAGTCCTAGGAGGTGATACTATTGTAACAGGAGCCCCAATTTACAGAGGTGGAAACTGAGGCTTAGAGGGATGAGATCATATACCCCCAGGGCATTTAGTAAGGAAGTGCAAACAGGGATTTGAACCCTCATCCGCTGACTCCAAAATTAATGCTCACTGCATTTCCTTGGCCCTTACAAAGCCAACCAAGGAAGTTAGTCATACAGGAAGTAGCCCCTCAGAAGTCCCTCAGCGGGAGATCAAAATGAAACAAGCAAGCAGATGTTTACAAGCTGCCTGGAAAAGCCACCCACCAGAGGAGCGGGGAATCATTCTCCCTCTGCCCCAACCCCTCCTTCAAAGCTCCTAAAAAGCTTCCTTTTTCATTTTTACAGAGTCCCCTCCCCACCCCCTTTTCCCCCAGAGGACTGACTTCATCCTTTCAGCAGATGGGAAGGCGTGGGCTGCCGGCCCTACGGTAGCACAACCACCAATGATGGCTTCCCTCCCATCTTAACCCAGATGAAAATGACAGAGACACACCAGCTCTTTCTTCTCTTGGCTTTTCCCGAAGCTTCCCTTTCCATTAGGCCACTGGGAATTGGCGCCCGAAGCTTCCCTTTCTCACCAGAATAGAAGCAGGAAGTCTGGGGTAGCTGCGTTGAAATGTTGGCTGGTATGAGCTTGTTGTTTTGCTTTTTATAGAAGGACTAAACAGATCCCACACACAGACACAATACACATTCAGAAGCATGCTTCCCATGTAGATACGCATGTGCACACATGTACACATAGACATACATGCTTGTGAGTTCACACACATTCACTCATAGCTAACACTCATATAGCACTTACTGTGTTCCAGACAGCATCCTAGGTCAGGGCAAACTATGGACCATGGACCAAATCCTGCCTGCAGCCTCTTTGTGTAAATAAAGTTTTATTGGAACACAGCAGCTCTGTGTTTAGAGAGAGTCAGGCCGAAGAACAAGTGACCCAAATAGGTCAGAAGGTGACTCTGGGAATCTAGGAGGGTGTGAGCCAGGCCTGGATTGGTTTTGCAAAAGTGAAAATAGCTTTCTTGTTTGCTTATTAGAGAAGTGATATATGCTGACTGTAAAAGTTCAGGTATACAGAAATGTCTAGGAAAGAAGTAAAGATCTTTGGACAGACCTAGAAACTGAGGCCAAAGCTTCCCCATTTAGCAATCAGGAGTGGGAGAGAGGGGCTGCCCATCCACCCTTGCCTATCCCTTCAGGACAAAACATCAATTCCCATGACCTCATCTCCCTGCCTTGAGACAGCGGGTGTTGGGGACAATGGCAGGATGTGGACTTCCAATGTGGCAATCTGACATCAGCTTTAGCCTGGAGCTGGGTAGTGCCCATGATTAAAGCCACTGGAAGGGACCAGTTCAGCGTGTATCAGAGCCACCCTCGGGGTGACTAATAATAATGATGTCGGCCGGGCGCGGTGGCTCAAGCCTGTAATCCCAGCACTTTGGGAGGCCGAGACGGGCGGATCACGAGGTCAGGAGATCGAGACCATCCTGGCTAATACGGTGAAACCCCGTCTCTACTAAAAAATACAAAAAACCAGCCGGGCGACGAGGCGGGCGCCTGTAGTCCCAGCTACTCGGGAGGCTGAGGCAGGAGAATGGCGTCAACCTGGGAGGCGGAGCTTGCAGTGAGCTGAGAGCCGGCCACTGCACTCCAGCCTGGGCGGCAAAGCAAGACTCCGTCTCAAAAAAAAAAAAAAAAAAAAAAAAAAAAAAAAAAATGATGTCGATTGAATGTTCATTACCGCCAGATACCTCTCAAAAGCTGAGATTAAGTCACTGAATCCTTGTGACCATCCTAGGAGTTTGGTACCCTAATGCTCTTCTTACAGAAGAGGAAGCAGACTCAGAGAGGTAAAGTAATTTCCCCAAGGTCACAGAGCCAGGAAACAGCAGAGCCAGGACTGACATCCCAGTGCTCTTCCTCACAAGGCTGATGTGATGCTTGGAACAGCCATAGGAAGCTGCAGTATTTAGAATCCTCAGCATATAGTTGAGGAAATGAGGTTCTGAAAGGTTGAGTGACTTGACCAAGGTCATATAGCCAATGAGCAGGAGCCCCAGGAAGGGAGTTTCCCCAACTCCAGCCCTTGGGGAGTATCTCTGCCACCTCACAGTACCTCCTGCGAGACAATTTGTTTACTCCTTCTTCTTTTTTTATGTTGAATTTTATTTTTTGAAATGGAGTCTCACTTTGTTGCCCAGGCTGGAATGCAATGGCGCGATCTTGGCTCACCACAACCTCCGCCTCCCAGGTTCAAGCAATTCTCCTGCCCCAGCCTCCCAAGTAGCTGGGATTACAGGCACCCACCACCACGCCCGGCTAAGTTTTGTATTTTTAGTAGAGATGAGGTTTTGTCGTATTGGCCAGGCTGGTCTCAAACTCCTGACCTCAGGTGATCCACCCGCCTTGGCCTCCTAATATGTTGGGATTACAGGCGTGAGTCACTGCGCCCAGGCTGTTTACTTCTTCTTAACACTGCTGCCGTGGACTTATGTGTCGCTCATAAATGCATGTGCTGAAACCTAATCGCCAATGTGAGGATACGAGGGGCTCTTGAAAGGTGAGTAGGTCATGGGGGAAAAGTTCTCATGAATGGGATTAGTGCTCTTCTGTAAGAGGCACCAGAGAGCTCCCTCGCCCCTTCTGCCATGTGAGGACACGGCGATAAGGCACCATCTGTGAACCAGGAAGTGGGCCCTCCACAGACACCAGATCTACCCGCACATTGATCTCCACCCTCCTGGCCTTCAGAACTGTGAGGAATACATTTCTGTTTTTTTGTTGTTGTTGTTTTTGTTTTTTAATGGAGTCTTGCTCTGTTGCCCAGGTTGGAGTGCAATGGCATGATCTTGGCTCACTGCAACCTCCCTCTCCCGGGTTCAAGCCCATTCTCCTGCCTCAGCCTACCGAGTAGCTAGGATCACAGATGTGTGCCATCATGCCCGGCTAATTTTTGTATTTTTAGTAGAGACGGGGTTTCACCATGTTGGTCAGGCTGGTCTCGAACTCCTGACCTCAGGTGATCCACCCACTTCGGCCTCCCAAAGTGCTGGGATTACAGGTGTGAGCCACTGCGCCTGGCTGAGAAGTATTCTGTGTTTATAAGCCACCCAGTTTAGGGTATCTTGTTATAGCAGCTCACATGGACTAAGATAGTTGCTTGTTTTTGTTTTTGTTTTTCTCTCTCTAGCCTTATTCCAAACACTATCTGTGAAATTTTTGGTTTATTGTGCTAGTTATACATATTTTTCTAATACAATAATTTCTAATACCTACTAACCTAAAACATGTATGTCACATGGTCCATGAATGGTACATGTGCTCAGCTATAAAAAACACACTAGTTTCTCGGACCAGACATAAATTCTACTCTTAAGGAGGTTTTGGGTGAACTGGGGAGATGGACAATGTTATGGGCTTAATTGTGTCCCCTCCCTGCCATTCATATATTGAAGTCCTAAGCCCCGGAACCTTAGAATGTAATCATATTTGGAAGTAAGCATTTTAAAGAGGTGATTAAGTTAAAATGCAGCACCATCGTAGCTTGCCGCAGTCTCAAACTCCTGGGCTCAAGCAGTCCTCCTACCTCAACCTCCAAAGTAGCTGGGACTACAGGCACACACCATCATACCCAGCTAATTTTTAAATTTTTTCGTAGAGATAGTGTCTCACTATGTTGTCCAGGCTGGTCTTGAACAACTAGCCTCAAATGATATCCCATCTTTGGCCTCCCAAAGGGCTGGGATTACAGGTGTGAGCCATAGTGCCCAGACTCCAACTTCTTATTATTTATTTATTTTGAGATAGAGTCTTGCTCTGTCTCCCAGGCTGGAGTGCAGAGGTGTGATCTCAGTTCACTGCAACCTCCACCTCCTGGATTCAAGCAATTCTCCTGCCTCAGCCTCTTGAGTAGCTGGGATTGCAGGTGCCCACCACCATGCCCAGCTAATTGTTGTATTTTTAGTGGAGACAGAGTTTTACCATGTTGGCCAAGCTGGTCTCGAACTCCTGACCTCAAATGATCCACCTGCCTCAGCCTCCCAAAGTGCTGGGATTACAGGTGTGAGCCACCGCGCCCAGCCTCCAACTTCTTTTTGGTGTGTGAAAGAAACTTTTATCTTAGCCCTGTTATTTTGTTATAAGGAGAGGGAACTAATTCTAACTGATTTCAGCTGCTTACAAAACTGGGAAAATGTCACATTCAAATCCAATTTTCTGTCTTCACTTGAAAAATAAGATCGGTCACACCGTGCCCATGTACCCGTGTGGCAGTGGCAAGGCTGGGGCTCAGGAGGGGCTGCCTGCTCCATCTCCAGTTCACATAGTCCTCATGAATCACAATCCATATGTGATAGCCACCCAACTCGCTGGTTTATCTTGTCTGCTGCCCCTATAGGCATTTGAGTTTGTGACCCCTGACTCATCTTCTCTGAGCCTCACTTTCCTCACTGACAAGATAGGGCTCATTTTAGAGTCTCCTTGTTAGGCATTTTTTTTTTTTCTTTATTTGAGACAGAGTGTCACTCTGTCACCCAGGCTGGAGTGCAGTGGCACAATCTCAGCTCACTGCAACCTCTACCTCCCGGGCTCAAATGGTTCTCCTGCCTCAGCCTCCCGAGTAGCTGGGATTACAGGCACGCACAACTACACCTGGCTAATTTTTGTATTTTTAGTAGAGACGGGGTTTTACCACGTTGGCTAGGCTGGTCTCGAACTCCTGACCTCAAGTGATCTGCCTGCCTGGGCCTCCCAAACTGCTGGGATTACAGGCATGGACCACTGCGCTCGGCCTCCTTGTTAGACTTTTTGGGAAGATGAGATGAGTTGCTAGATGTAAAGTGATATTTACAAGTCTCAGGAGTGAGGGTCACTGCTATCATTGTTGTTATTATTATCATTATCACCATCATTACCAGTATGGAAAGGAGTTTGCCTTTTTTGGTGGCTGATCCAAAATCAGAAGGAGAGAAAGCGGGGAACAGCTCAGATGCTAGCAAGAGTTTCTAGAGTGTGTTCATGCCTGCGGGTGACTTTTCTTTTCCGCCCAGGGACAGAGTTTCCGATGTTCCTTTATTTAATCCCTCTCGGAAAGTGTTAGCAGCTGGTTTAATCTGTAAAGGATGGAGGTGCCTTTGATCACTTCAATCAACTTACAGCTTCTCCCTTCCCGAAGGCAAGAGGCACCCTTGGCTTCCTCCTGCAAGGGCTTTGGGTACATCAAGCCTGAGCTTGCTGCCACCGTTAGTCTCCCACTGTGCTGGGGCTGAGGGAGGGGGCTGCCGGGCCCACCGTGGAGTTTGGGGGGATTCCAGGTTAACCCACAGTATATGAGAGGGTGGGTTTCTTTTCCTTTGTGTCCTCATGTTTCCAAGTCTGCAACCAAAGGAGAGCAACCTGTGGTATAGTTCAAGGCTGGCAAAGAGACAGACAAAGATGATGGCAGAGGTGCCTCCCCTGCAGCCTGTGGATCCATGCTGCACTCACGTCCTCACTCTGAAGGTGGCCTCCTGTGAACACCTGCAGCTCAGGCCCGGGAGATCTTATCTGTTTGTGACAGGACATTCCACCCACATGTAGGACAAGACAGACATTGCTGGAGTGTGTGAGCCCCAGGGAGCAGCACTCAACCAACCACAGATGGTACTGGTGGATAATCGCCCAGCTCCCTCGCCTTTCCCGTGGGACAACTCTGGGATGCATGCTTTGCCCTGGCCCGAGCAGAGCTGAACCTCAGTTGCTACCCTCCTCCACCCTCCCGTAGGAATATGCCTGGGGAGACACCCTTTCTTGGCTGCCTTCCCATTCCCATCTCTGTCTCTCACTGTCCCCTCCCTCCCAGTGTTTCCTGGAATCACTGCGCAAATAAGCTACTCACACCCCAACCCCTGTTTCAGGGTTCGCTTCTTGGGGAGCCTAAACTAATTCAGTCTGCACAGTTTGGTTTTGGAGGTCACTGAAAAGGGTCACTCCTCCCCCTTTCTGCCCTGAAGATGGAAAGCTCCCTTTCCCCATCCAGATGTGAACTCTGACTGTGGTGAAGTGAGACCTTGGGTGGGGGGCAGGAGAAGGACCAAGGGTTGACAAGAGTGAGGGATGGTAGAAGAAAGGGCTTGGGGTGCTCCAGTGTGCCCCAAGAGTTGAGGAGGAGACCCATGCCATACCCACAAACTTTTCATTAGTTCAGTGAAGTATGGATGGAATGATCTTTGGATGCCATTGGAGCCCTCTGGCCAAGCTGTTCCTGTCTATACCACCCCACCCCGCCACTGTATGGCATGGAGCAGAGGTAGCAGTCATACAGTATGGTGGTTAGGAGCTCAAGCTCTGGGTTTAAATAAACCTGGGCTCAGCTGCTAGCTTTCCTATTCATAAGCTGTGTGATCTTTAGCAAGTAACTTAACCCCTCTGAGCCTCAGCTGATATTCCAGCAACACTGCAATGAGCCTTCCTGCACATGTGCCCTTGGGCAATGGGCAGGAGCTTCTCTAGGACATATCCCTGGTGACCAGACGGGCTGAGTCGTAGGGTCTGGACAACTTATGCATTTATTCATGAGGGCTGGGGCACTCTGCAGTGATTGACAACATGTACTCACATCGGCAAGCGGTGTGTGCTTCCTGGTTGCTCTGATACATCCCTTACAAACACAAAAGGAATTACAGTATGCGATCAACTTGCTTTTTTTTTTTTTTTCCACCACTTATACGCATTGGAGATCTTTCCATATCTAGCCATCTCAATATGTCTCATTTTTAAAACCATTTTATTGAATCATAATTATAGAAAATTGCATAGCAGGGTGAACTTTAACAGTGTGAAAAACACTTGAGTAATCAGTATTGCAATCCAAAACCAGAATGCTACCTTTATTCCAGAACCTCCATGCCCGTCCCTCCCCTCCCTCAACCACAAGAGATTTATAAATATGTACTCTTTGCGTGTGTGTGTCTAGCTTCTTTGGCTAAGCACTCGTTTATGAGATTTATGGATGTTGCATGTAGTGACATTTTGGCAATGCCTGGAGACATTTTTGGTTGCCCCGACTTGCAGAGGGGAGTGCTACTGGCATCCTGTGGGTGGAGGCTTTGAAACATCCTGTGACTCTCAGGACAGCCCCCACAACAAAAAGTAATCTGGCCCCCAAGTGTCAGTAGTGCCTAGCTTTGGAAATCCTGGTATACACTGCGTGAGGGACTTAGGGATTTGGTCTAAGAGTACTGGAGAAACTGCAGCCTATGTTCAGCTTTTAAATACTGCAAACTATTTTCCAAAGAGGCTGCGTCCTCTTTCTTTGTGAATACCTGCATTCTTTCCCATCATGTGGGTGTATCATTTTACCAGTTCCCATCGATTAATTTTATAGTTTCCAATCTTTTGACCATTACATTGGTGCCAAAATGAGAATCCTTGTAACAGTCTATAGCAGGCTTGTCGAACCCACAGCCTGTAGGCTGCGTGCAGCCCAGGATGGTTTTGAATGTGGCCCAACACAAATTTTTAAACTTTCTTAAAACATTATGAGATTTATTTATTTATTTATTTGTTTGTTTATTTTTAGCTCATCAGCTTTCATTAGTATTTGTGTATTTTATGTGTGGCCCAAGACAATTCTTCTTCCAGTGTGGCCCAGGGAAGCCAAAAGATTGAACACCCATGGTCTACAGTATTTGGAAAGAATATCAGCCAGGCTTGGTGGCTCAGGCCTGTAATCCTAGCACTTTGGGAGGCCGAGGTGGGCGGATCACTTGAGGTCAGGAGTTTGAGACCAGCCTGGCCAACATGGTGAAACCCATCTCTACGAAAAGCACAAAAATTAACTGGGTGTGGTGGCATTCGCCTGTAATCCCAGCTACTTGGGAGGCTGAGGCAGAAGAATCATTTGAACCCGGGAGGCGGAGGTTGCGGTGAGCCGAGATTGTACCACTGCACTCCAGTCTGGGCGATAGAGTGAGACTCCGTCTCAAAAAAAAAAAAGAAAAAGAATATCATATTTGGATATAAGTGTATGCACGCGTGCGTGCATCCGTGTACACACACACACACACACCCCATTTTCTGGAGACCCCAGATAATGGGACACGACTAATTTGATTTACATGTAAACTTCCTTCATTCCCTGCATGTTTAACGTCGAATTGGCTTGCAGAAATAGTTCTCATCATCTTGGCTTCTGCCCCGGATTCACATCTTGTGCATGTGGACACATGATCTGGAAAGATAAACAGGAAATCCCTCCCGGCATGGGAAAATGGAGCAGGCTTCTGTTCCTCTGAGAGCTGGGACTCAAAAAAGCTAAGTGTCAGCCTGGGTGGGGCCAAGGGGACTCCCTGCTTGCAAACAGGGCTGGGCAGCTCTGGGGAAGATTTGCAATTTTTTTTTCCTCTAAATGTTTCATGTGAACGAATTCCACTTTGAAATTAATCTCTGGCATCTAGTTGCCTTTTATTTTTTTCCTTAAAACAATATTTTAACCTAAATTTATAGATCTGGACCTGCCTCTGTGCCTTTTATCTTTGTCTGAAATTTAAGTAATTGGTAATACTTTGATCTCAAATGCATTACTTTAAACTGTAACCACATAATATATGTTGATCATTTTTAACCTCACCTGTTTTTCAAGCAGCTAGATTTAACAATTTCTTTCACGTTAACTCTAAATGTTACAGGATCAGTAAAGTCAATAGAACAGAAATTTATAAATACGTATCATATAAAGGAAGGCTAAACCCAGATTCATGCAGTTACTCTTAATAAGAATTAGATTTAGCTCTGAGCTTTCTGGCAAAGCAATAAGGAAAACGCGATGCATCACCCAATATCTTGTTTTCTTGTCAAAGGAAAACTGCACATCTTTAGCTGAGATAATTATTTTCTTGATCTTAAGTTCTGAAATCAGCAGAAGTGAACATTTTAAATTTATCCTTCCGGTCTGTGTTTTTATCTCTGCTCTTCTTACTTACCCTGGATGGAATATAGGGGCCATGTTGTCACCCCTGTCCTGAATTGCTAGCTGCCTGGTTGACCACTTTCTATGTGCCTGACACTAGGCTGTGTGCTTTATGCTTGGAATATCAACTGTTATTGTCCCATGTTACTGCTACGGGAACCGAGGTTCAGAGAGGTTAAGTAACAGTCTCCAACTCATACTTGGCAAGTACTGGAATTGACAGGTGGGAAGGGCAGGGATTTTTGTCCTCTGAGAAAGAAGGTAACTTGTCCAACTTCACACAGCTGAAAAGTGCCAAAGCTGGGATTCAAACTAGAGAATTTAGAGATCTTACATGTCTTTAGTACCTACTAAATGCCAGGACACTTTGAGGAATAATGAGGGGGTATAGGTCAAGCTTAAGAGAGTAGCTGACACATCTGGGCTCAGTTCTGCCTCTTAATTGACCCTGGAAAATTAATGCCTCTGAACCTCAGTTTATTCACCTGCAAAATGGGTAGATAATAGCCCCAACCTCAGAGGGTGTTATGGGAATTCGGTGAGTTGATGCCTGGGGAGGATTTAGTACAGAGCCTAATGAGGAGGGTACCCATCAGTGTCAGCTCCCATCAGTGTCAAAGCCAGGTGCTGGTCAGTATCAGCAAGAATCCTTGATGAGGCAAAAATCGCCGGCTCTGTGCTTCAGGTGGAATCTATTTCTCTTTCTTCTCCTTTCTCCTTTCTTCTTCCCAGCCCTGTGCTCCCCCAGCTCTCTGATCGTCCTGAAGGGCTGAAGAGAACAACCAGGGAAAAGCTGGAATTTAATAAATAAGCTTCTTTCGAAATGACCAGAGGGCCCTAGGCACGAGCTGTCTGCAGTGGTTTTCCCAGCAAGCTTCATAGCAATACCTTAGGTTTTTATTTCTATTACATTTCCCTGTTTACAAAGCCCTCATCTGCCTGCCAGTTACCTCCCTGAACTTCTCTTGCAGTTCTGAAAGGTGGCAGGGATTTCCATCCCCATTGAAAGGAGGCCCAGGGAGGTTAGTGACTTCCTCCAAAGTCACCCAGCCGAGCAGAACTCACATCTTCTGGCTCTAAGTTCAGGGATTTTGTCACTGCATCCTGCTGCAGGACAGCAGTTAATGAAACCGTTTCCGGAAATAATTAAGAGTCAGAGCTGGGAAAAACATATTTTGAATTGGCCAAGAGGGAATTGAAAAACAACACATGTCAAATCTCTGTTTTTCTCTCCTGATGTGGCTTTTTACCCCTCATCCCCTGTTCCTTTTGACCCATGTTTCTCTGACTGCCTTCACTCTCTCACCCATAAGCAAAGCAGCAGACTAGTTCGTTCATTCATTCATTCATTCATTCACTGTTATGGACTGAATTACATCCCCTAAAATTTCTGTGTTGATATTTTAAACCCCAGTGTCTCAGAATTGTGATTGTATTTGGAGCTAGGATGTTTAAGAGGTAGTTAATGTAAAATGAGATCACACAGATGGGCCCTAATGCAATATGACTCGTGTCCTCATAAGAATAGACTAGGACTCACACAATACAGAAGCAAGGGACGACCACGTGAGGACACAGCAGGACGGTGGCCAGCTGCAAGCCCCAGAGAGAGACCTCAGGAGAAACCAAACTGGCCGACACCTTGATCTCAGACTTCCAGCCTCCGGAGCTATGAGAAATAAATGTCTGCTGGGTACACCACCCAGTCTGTGATATTTACTTACGGCCACCAGGACACTTCTTATTCCTTCAGATATACTTTTATACACATCTCACTTTCTGAAGATCTTGGCTGAACCGTCACCCAGCGAGGCTTCCCTGACACCTTCTTTAAAATTGCAATCACACTGCCCACCTTGTTTCATACTCCCAAATTTCCTTATCTGCTTCATTTTTCTCTGTAGCACTGATCACTATCTGAATACCCATATATTCGCTTTTATATGTTTTTTTGTTTTTTGTTTTTTTTTGACAGAGTTTAGCTCTGTCACCCAGGCTGGAGTGCAGTGGTATGATCTTGGCTCACTGCAAGCTCCGCCTCCGAGGTTCAAGTGATTCTCCTGCCTCAGCATCCCAAATAGCCAGGACTACAGGCGCCTGCCACCTTGCCCAGCTAATTTTTGTATTTTTAGTAGAGATGGGTTTTTGCCAAGTTGGAGAGGCTGGTCTCAACTCCTGACCTCAGGTGATCAGCCTGCCTCCTCCTCCCAAAACGCTGGGATTACAGGCGTGAGCCACCCCCGCACCCAGCTGCTTCTTTATGTTTCCATTTCCCCTGCCCCAGCACTGGTAGGTAATTATAATGAGGGCAGGGAGTTTTTGTCTGTCTTGTTCACTGTAATTAATGTGCAGTGTTTGCATCTGTAGTGCCTAGAACAAGGCCTTGTTCACAGTAGGTACTTAATTAAGTGTACCTTGAATGAATGAAGTCTTGCACCCACTCATTCAAGCAACAAATAGTAATGGTGCTGTGGCTTAGTGCCAGGCACTACACCAGGGGCTGGAATATACCTGGAGACTCATACTGGACTGGGAGATGCTAGATACCAGCGTCCACCTCATACTCATGCTTGCAACTTCTGTGTCTATTCCAGGCTTGGCTTAGGGATTGCTGTATTTTTTCTTTGGCTTAGGGATTGCTGTGTTTTTTTCTGACAACCCTACACACAGATTTGCTTCACTTATATAACCTTCAGAGTAGATACTTGGAAAACATTTGCACTGATTTTTAAACAACTTTTATTTTTTTTTTTGAGACACAGTCTCATTCTGTCACCCAGGCAGGAGTGCAGTGGCGTGATCTTGGCTCACTGCAGCCTCCACCTCCCAGGTTCAAGCAATTCTCCTGCCTCAGCCTCCCGAGTAGCTGGGACCACAGGCATGTGCCACCACGCCTGGGTAATTTTTGTATTTTTAGTAGAGATGGAGTTTTACCATGTGGGTCAAACTGGTCTTGAACTCCTGACCTCAGGTGATCCACCCTCCTTGGCCTCCCGAAGTGCTGGGATTACAGGTGTGAGCCACCGCGCCCAGCCAACTTTTAATTTTTAAATAATTTTAGATTGCCAGAAAAGTTGCAGAGATAGTACAGAGAATTCCAGTATACCCTTCATCCACTTATCCTAATGTTAACATTTTACAAAACCAAGGTAAATTTGTCAGACCGAAGAGATTCAGGCTGACAGATATTCATACACACAACCGCTGCATTATTCGTCCCCAAAGCAGGGTAAAGGAGAGCTGACAGCTGCACCTGGGTTCTTGAATACAATGGTGACTTCTGCTACAGCCCGTTGGTTAGAACTAGTTACAAGACTTCACCTCACTGCAAGGGAACTGTGAAACGTGTCTTCCTTTGGCCCAAAATATGAGAAAATGAAAGAGGACTTGGAGGCCAGGTGCCATGGCTCACGCCTTTAATCCCAGCACTTTGGGAGTTCAAGGTGGACGATTCCTTGAGCCCAGGAGTTCAAGACCAGCCTGGCCACATAGCAAGACCTTGTCTCTACAAAAATTAACTCGGCCAGGCGCAGTGGCTCACGCCTGTAATCCCAGCACTTTGGGAGGCCGAGGCGGGCGGATCACGAGGTCAGGAGATCGAGACCATCCTGGCTAACACAGTGAAACCCCGTCTCTACTAAAAATACAAAAAATTAGCCTTGTGTGGTGGTGGGCACCTGTAGTCCCAGTTACTTGGGAGGCTGAGGCAGGAGAATGGTGTGAACCCGGGAGGAGGAGCTTGCAGTGAGCCGAGATCGCGCCACTGCACTCCAGCCTGGGCGACAGAGCGAGACTCCGCCTCAAAAAAAAAAAAATTAACTTGACGTGCTGTTGTGCACCTGTGGTCCCAGCTACTTGGGAGGATCACTGGGACCCGGGAAGTTGAGGCTGCATTGAGGCATGATTGCGCCACTGCACTCCAGCCTAGATGACAGGGTAAGACTGTCTCAAAAAAAAAAAAAAAAAAAAAAAAGAGGACTTGGTGGACACATGACATTGTGTGCCATGTGTTCAATTACTCCCCTTCAAGTGGAATTTATCAGCGATATGTGGCTAAACTCCTCCAAGGTGGAGAGAGATCCTCCATTCCTATCCACTTGCCTCAACCCCCAGCATAGGTTGGCACACACAAAGGTACATTGTCAGGGCTTGCAGACCGCATAAATATCTGAATAAATCAATGAATGATCATCTGACTTTTCGCCTGGCTTTGGGCAGCGCACACTCTGAGTCA
Organism: Rhinopithecus roxellana; assembly: GCF_007565055.1. Lineage (NCBI taxonomy): Eukaryota > Metazoa > Chordata > Mammalia > Primates > Cercopithecidae > Rhinopithecus > Rhinopithecus roxellana. Next base: position 33,785,736 of record NC_044568.1, read on the forward strand.
TATTTAATTCCCTCACTCCCAGGCTGAACTCTTTAAAAGATCCTAATTAGATTCTTAGAAGAAATAATACCCATCAGACAAACAAATGACAGGAGGTTGCCTGTGGAGCTAAACTCCCGGCTGGGAAAATGTAATAAGAGGGCCTATCCCTCTGGGGACTAGACAGATATGGGAAAAAAGGTCATGCCAATTCTTAGCAGGTGCACTACCCATAAATAGTGTCCTTCAGGGATCAACGCCCCATTTGCTGTTTGTCTGATGAGGAAGAGCGAACACTTTTATGTGACTATAAGGACGTACTTTGTGTCTGATGAAATTAAGCTCCAGAGTGTTCTGGATTGTTAACAAGGGTTTTTATAACCAAAAAGGCTGTATTACGAGGAATATTTCAGAACCATCTCTATTCTGCACTGTGCAAAGCAAGTTTTCCTGGGAAGGCATAAGACACTTTTATATTCTTGCCTATTTATTATTCTCCTTGTGAATACACATGGTTTGTCGCAGTATCTTATTCAGTCTCAAAAGGAACCTCTGAATTTTTCTAGAACAACCAGCTCACTTTGTGGATGAGGAAATGAAGGACCAGAGAAACGTGTTTAATTTTGCATGATTTAATATCTGGCTGAGTGGGTTGTGCACTGCACAACTCTAGGAGGTGCTATGAATACAGGCTGCTATATAAATGGCACCTCCTGGGATTGTACAGCTTAATGGTCCTATATGCTTCCATCATGAGGAAAGAATGTTCTCAAATTGCTATGATTAAAAAATGATTTTTTGTTGCTTTGAGTGAAAAATGCATATACTAATTTCAAGTATCATTTGATTAGATGATTTTGAGAACATTGGCATAGCTTTGCAAAGTAAGATTCTCAAACTCTTGAAGAGTTCCATATTTTTTGTGTTCTTTCTGAAAGTCAACATTCCATTGTAGCTAAGAGCTCAGATTCTGGAATCAGGTAGAAACGTGATTTGACAATTAATTAGCTGTGAACTTAGGCAAATCACGTTAGCTCTCTAACATCAGGCACTTTCTTTATGATATGAACATAATATTATCACTGGGTTGGAAAATGTGACCTACAAGTGACCCATTCCCCCTACTTTTTTGTCTACTCTGAATTTGTTCCAATTAGGAGTGAACTCACTCTAGGCTATGGATGATGGTCAGTCAATAAGCCAATCAATTGCTCAATTCCATTTCCTGCTTTCCCAGACTCTTTTGCAGCTAGGGATGGTCATGTGATCCCGTTTTGGCCAATGGAAGTGTTGCTGTCGTTTCCAGGAGATTCCATTACACTTAAGCTTATTTCATTCTTTTACAGAGTTATATAGGTCCTGAAGGCTGAATCCAATAGGGAAGAGCTACCAGTTGGGTCCAGTTGAGTCCAATCTACCAAGCTCTGAATCAGAAATCAGAAACCCAGGTTCTCACCCCACCTGTGCCAATGGTCCTGTTGTGTGACCCTGGGCTAGCCTCTTTCCCACTGGGGATCTCAGTTTTCTCATCTGTAAAGTGTAGGAGTTGGATGGTGCCTAAGAGGTTATTTCTTTATTCATTTATTTAGGCAGAGAGGACTCTCCAGATTGCATGGCTGGCCACTCTCTGCCTGTTATCCTTTTAGCTTCTCTGCAAGGAGAAGGTGCTAATTGGCTCCATCAGAGTCCTAGACACTCCTTGGGCCATTTGTCCCTAGTGTCGCTGTGTGGCAAAGCCTGCAGCTCTGCTCTTCTTCCTCTGTCACAGGCTGGGCAGTGCTCTGATCTAATGGCCTGCCTGAGCTCTTGCATGTTGCCTTACATTTGGGCCATTGGGTTGGGTTCTGTGTTAAGTTTGGTAAGACTCTAAGATTTATATTCATTAATTGGGAGGCTGGTTGGGACTAGAAAAACTGTTTTAGGTTACAGCCTAAACCAAGTACTCTAATCTAACTCTTTTATTTTTTAAGAGACAGGGTCTCGCTCTATCGGCCAGGCTGGAATGCAGTGGTGTGAGCAGAACTCATTGCAGCCTTGAACTCCTGAACTCAAGTGATATTCTAACTTTTTAAAGGAAGCTCTACATTGGTGACTATTAGGTCCAGATTCAACTATTAATAAAAATGTGTTTTGATTCCCATTTAGCTGCTGCTTCTTGCATATAGCTCCCTAAAGAACTTTGGGAGTGGGGTCAAGTGAACAGGAGGGTGTTAGGAGATGGACAACAAGATTCAGGAATTGCTGGATCCCTGGTCTCAATGACATAAAAAAGATGAGCAAAATCACAACCGAAGCTAATACCTACTTAACTTTAAACAAATATTTCTGAAACACCCAACTTCTGGCACATCACAACCAGCTCTGATGTTCTAAAACACAAAATTCTACTACCTTGTTTGGGCCCAGCACTGAACTCCAAACTCCCATCCTCCTGGTGATTTGTGGTTTCCTTTCCTGAGACTTGAATACTAGTGGTGGCTCCAGGGGGACAGCACTGGGAGGTTTAACATTCGCCATCCCCCGGTTTCTATCAGCCCACCAATGTTCAATATGGGCACCTGGCATTTTCTTATTCCGATGGGGGTAGTAAAGGTCCTCATCTTCAAGTCTTCCTCCCTCCTACAGTCTCCACTCTAAGCCCCTTCTTGGGTCTCCTCCTCAGAGCTACCTTTCCTGAGTAGCTCCCAACCATTTACACTTTCTAGAATAGCAGAATGGGTTTATTCAGACATAATACTTTGGTGAAAAGTAAACATCAGACTGGCACAGCTGAATCCTGGCCCTGGCTTCCAACAGCTTTGGGGGGTTAGCTCTGCAAAGGCTGCAGTTTATCTAAGGCACTAGGAACCCCAGGGCATTGTCAGGCCTTGCACTTCTGAAGTGGAACAGACTATTGTTGAGGACACAGGCAGGTGTTTTTAAATTGGTCATGCACAACGTACTCTTTTTCTTTTTCCCAGGCGGGATTTAAAGAAAAATAGAATGGCCGGGCGCAGTGGCTCATGCGTGTGATCCTAGCACTTTGGGAGGCTGAGGCAGGTGGATCACCTGAGGTCAGGAGTTTGAGACCAGCCTGGCCAACAGGATAAAACCCTGTCTCTGTTAAAAATACAAAAATGAGCCGGGCGTGGTAGCGTGTGCCTGTAATCCCAGCTACCTGGGAGACTGAGGCAGGAGAATCGCTGGAACTTGAGAGGCGGAGGCTACAGGGAGCCAAGATTGCACCACTGCACTCCAGCCTGGACGATAGAGCGAGACTCCGTCTCAAAAAAAAGAGAGAGAGAGAGAAAAGAAAGTGGGCTAGTTTACAGAAACCCCAGTGGGTGAATGGATGGGACAAGAAGAACTTCATTCATTATCTTGTCCAGGTAGTTATTATGCCAAGCTGTATAGTAGATGTTCAGAAAACAAGGTGGTGAAGAAAAGGACAGTCCTTGCCCTTGTAGGGTAGTGGCCTACGGGTGAAACAGATAAGTAACTAAATTGCAGGCTAGCCTTGGCCAATACCTGTAATAATGTAATGTTCCCATGAACCACTTGAGATCTTTCTAAAATGCAGATTCTGATTCAGTAGATTTAGGTTAGAGCCTGAGATTCTGCATTTTTAACAAGCTCCCAGGTAATGCTGATGGTCCAAGAACCACATTTTGGTTGGCAAGGGGCCAGGTATTAAAAGCAGGGGCAGCCAGGTGGAGTGGTGCATGCCTGTAGTCCCAGCTACTCAGGAGGCTGAGGTGGGAACATTGCTTGAGCTGGGGAGTTTGAGGCTGCAGTGAGTTATGATCGCCCCACTACACTCCAGCTTGTTTCTAAAAAAAAAAAAAAAAAAAAAAAAGGCAACGTGACTTGGGTTTGGCAGAGGCTCAGCTCTTTTTCCTCCTTCTGTTTCTTATTCATGCCTGCTGTCACGTTGCTCTGGAAGGGACATGTGTAAGAATCTGTGTGGAACTACTCTGTTCAATTTGGTAGCCGCAGGTGGCTAATCAACACTTGCAATGTGCCTAGTGCCACACGTTGAAATGATAATATGTTGCATATACTGGGTTAAAGAAATGTATAATAAAATAAAATATGCAACAAAGTATGTATTAAAACTAATTTCACTGTTTCCTTTTATCTTTTTTAAAAATGTGGCTACCAGAAAATTTTAAACTAAATATGTGGCTCACATTATGTTTTTATTGGCCATCACGGGTTTGGAACCTCATTCTGCTCCTGTCTGATCCCGCTGCTAGAGGCTGGGGTGGAGTCACTGGGAAGGGGAACTATGCTAGGGTGTCCTCCCAGGGGCTGGAACAGCTAGGAGAGCAGCCAGGGAGCAGAACCAATGGCTGAATTTGAAGAAGTGAGGGGATCAGTCACTACACCACCAGAAATTCATATTGATGCTGCATAGCAGTTAGCGGCTGCTGCGTAAGAAACCAATCCCTGCTTAGTTGCCTAAAACAGCAACCACACATTATTGTTCATGTACCTATGGGTCAGTTGGACCATTTTGCTGATTTAAATCTGACTGGATTGATATTTGACTGGGCCTCTTCACTGGCCTCTGATTTCATTAGTCTCTGGTGAGGCTTAGAAATCAGTAAGTATGTATTTATTATTATTTTAATTTTCTTCATTCCAATAGATTTTGGGGTACCAGTGGTTTTTGATTACATGGATAAATTCTATAGTGGTGAATTCTGAAATTTTAATGCTCCCATCAGCCGAGTCATTTATATTGTATCCACTATGTAGTTTTTTTATCCTACATCCCCAACTCTCTCCCTTTTGAGTATCCAAAGCCCATTACATTGCTCTGTATCCCTTTGCATCCTCAGAGCTTAGCTCCCACTTATAAATGAGAAAATATGGTATTTGGTTTTCCATTCCTGAGTTACTTTGCTTAGAATAATGGCCTCTAGCTCCATCCAAGTTGCTGCAAAAGACCTTATTTGGTCTCTTTTTATAGCTGAGTAGTATTCCATGGTGTAGATATACCACATTTTCTTTATCCACTCATTGGTCAACAGGCATTTAGGTTGGTTCCATATCTTTCCAGTTATGAATTGGGCTGCAATAGCCATATGTGTGCATATGTGTGTCTTTTCCATATGACTTCTTTTCCTTTTCTAGATACCCAGTAGTGGGTTTGCTAGACTGAATGGTAGATCTACTTTTAGTTCTTCAAGGAATCTCCATACTGTTTTCCATAGAGGTTGTATTAATTTACATAGAAATCAGTAATTTTTAAGAGCTCAGCCAGGTGATTCTAAGGCAACCAGGATGGAGAACCATTGATTCAGACCCTAGAGCAGTGGTTCTCAGTCTTAAGCAAGCATCAGAATCCCTTGCAGGGCTCATTAAAACATAGATTGCTGGGTTCCAGCCCCAAAGATTGTGACTCAGAAGGCTTGGGTTAGGTGCTAAGAATTTGCATTTTTTATAATATCCCAGATGATGCTGATGCTACTGGTCTGGAGACCATACTTTTAGGAACTACTGCACAGACAGAAAATAGTTATGAGGCAATGATAAAAGATTTCCATAAGATAAAGGGGAAGCAAAGTATCTATTGGGCAGGGAGGAGGAGAAAGAGAAAAGAAATGAGGTAAGAGATTAGATTCAAGAACCCTCACTCCCTATTTCCTGGAGGAGGTAGCAAGGACAAGTGTGTTGTAGAAATCTCCAGAGAGGTTTAGGGGGATCTGAGAGCGTCGGGGGTGGTGTCCAGCTTTCCATGGCACAGCCTAGAGAGAGATTTAGTGTGTGGCTCACACCTGTAATCCCAGCACCTTGGGTAGCTGAGACAAGAGAATTGTTTGAGGCCAGGAGTTCAAGACCAGCCTGGGCAACAGAGTGAGACTCCATCTCTACAATAAATAAATTAACACAAAATTAACTAGGCGTAGTGGTGTGCACCTGTGGTCCCAGCTACTTGGGAGGCTGAGCTGGGAGGATGGCTTAAACTAGGAGTTTGAGGCTGCAAGACTCTGTCTCTAAACAACTTTATATTTGATATGATTTGGCTCTGTGTCCCTACCCAAATTTCATCTTGAATTGTAATTCCTATGTGTCAAGGGAGGGACCTGTAGTCCCCACGTGTCAAAGGAGGGAGGTGATTGGATCATGAGGGCAGTTTCCCCCATGCTGTTCTTGTGACAGTGAGTTCATTCTCACAAGATCTCATGGTTTTACACATGTTCGTAAATTCCTCCTTCACTCTTCTCTCTTCTGCTGCCATGTGAAGATCCTTGCTTCCCCTTCCCCTTCCCCTTCCACCATCATTGTAAGTTTCCTGAGGCCTCCCCAGCCATGTTAGAACTGTGAGTCAATTAAACCTCTTTCCTTTATAAATTACCTAGTCTCAGGTATTTCTTTATAGCAGTGTGCCAATGGACTAATACAATATTTAAAAAGAAAAGAAAAAAAGTGAGAGATTGCAGGTCTCAGAGTAATGTGCTTTGGCAGGGCACCATGTTCAAGATGGTGTGGGAATGGCAGATGAGTGGAGATGAACTTGAGGACAGCTTCCTGGATCCTGGACTGGTGCTGAACTCCCCAACCCCAGGGGATTACAACACTCCCCACATCCCAGACCCAGATGAGAAAAATTATGAAACAAAAAATCTTGCTCATTTTGCACAACTGAATCATAGGGGATAAGTGTCAAGTTTGCTATGGAGTATTTCACAGTTGACTAAATTGCACCAAAAGGTTTTGGTAAATAAAGATGATCTGTCTGAGACTAGAAAGGGTCTATGCCTTATAAGGCTTGGGTTTGCAGGGGAAGGGTTGGTAGGAGGCTCAGATATACCTATAAGGATCTCAAGTAAGACCTGATAGGCAGCTCGGTGGGGGTAGACATGGCTTTCTCAGAGAAGCTGGCTTAACTGACAGCATTAGAGCCAACGTGCAATCAAGGGGACCAGTCCCATTTACTAACTACATGGTTACTCACTGCAGCATTTTCTCTGGAGTTGGGAATTGAGAGGCAGGAAAGGTTTACAGTTATTGACTGAACTTACTCCAATATGAAGACTGAAGGGTATGCACTTGGGTGTTGGATGACATTCTTTCTGAGACTGTGGTGGGGGATCCACTCTCCTCATCAGGGAGGTCTGGTGGTCAGGGAGGCAAAATGTGGCCCATCAGTGAAGACAGTCCAACCACAAAGAGTCACTGTTAACTCAGGGTACGACAGTCAGGAGGCACTTCCCCCTTCAGAAGGCCCGACACTTCTCTTTTAATTCAGCTCTCTCTTTATCATCCTTCCCCTTCTCCTGGTTTCCATGCATTGTATACATGCCCTCTACCAGAGGGGTGAAGCCTACAAAGCCTTGAATGCTGGGCAATGGGAGCATGAAGGCTTCTTTTTTAAATTTTGAGACAGGGTCTTGCTCTGTCATCCAGACTGGAGTGAAGTGGCACAATCGTAGTTAACTGCAAGCTTAACCTCCTGAGCTTAAGCAATTCTCCCTCCTCAGCCTCCCAAATAGCTGGGATTACAAGTGCCTGCCACCATGCCTTTTTTTCTGTAGAGACTTGGTCTCTCTATGTTGCCCAGGGCAGTCAAACTCCTAGCCTCAAGCAATCTTCCTGCCTTGGCCTCCTGAAGTGCTGGGATTACAGGCATGAGCCACTGTGCCTGGCCAGAGCTTGGAAACTTCTGAGCTGAGCCCTGGCATGGCTTGTATTCTCCGTATCCCACACCCATGGCAGTGCTGGCTCATAGAAATTCGTGCTCATTGCACCTTGTGGAATAAATGATCCAAGCAATGTTTTAGGAAGACCTGGGAAAGTCTCCTCTGTTTTAGTGCATTCTCTTCTCCAGTGACCTAAAACGATTTCTGACCCATCCTATCTCTGCAGGATGGTTTATGCTTCTTCATTTTTACCGATCTCCTGTTTGGTTTATTCATTAAGATTAGTGGTTTGAGTTTCATTGGTCTTAACTCTGAACCCACAGGTATCTAGAACAACGGATAATCAGTTAGGCTTTGACATTGAGCCCCACCAAAAATGCCTTGGTTGACCTATCTTTGACATTTTTTCCATGATAACTTTCAAGGTTCATCAATTTTAACATAATTTGAGTATTGCAAAAGGCATCAAAATGCAGCTTAAGATAATAATGTCTTCATTTGCCCTGTGTTGAGTCTTCAGGGGTTAGAAATAGAATGATCAGGTCAGGAGAGGTGGATCATTCCTATAATCCCAGCACTTTGGGAGGCTGAGGTGAGAGGATCACTTGAGTCCAGGAGCTTGAGACCAGCCTGTGCAATAGAGCAAGATCCTGTCTTGACAAAACAAAACAAAAACAACAACAACAAGAAAACCCAACCGTGTGTGGTGGCATGCACCGATAGTCCCAGCTACTTGGGAGGCTGAGGCAGGAGGATTACTTGAGTCTGACAGGTTGAGGCTGTAGTGAGCTGTGATTGCATCACTGCACTCCAGCTTAAGTGACAGAGTGAGACCCTGTCTCAAAGAAAAACCCAAACCGAACAAACAAAATAAATGGAATGATCAAGTGTTGTTTGGTGTAGCAGAAATCCTCTGTCAGATCTGGATTCAAATCCTACTCTGTCACTTACTAGCTGTCTGGCCTCATTTTTTGTTTTTGTTTTTAATGGGGAGAGTAGTTTTTTTCTGTCTCTGCGCCTGGCTTGCAGAGTTGGTGTGAGAATGGAAAGGCATACTTATATGCGAAAATCTTAAGGCAGTGTTTTGTCAAATAGTAAGGGTTCAATAGATAAAAATTGGTTTTGGTTTGTTTGTTTGTTTGTTTGTTTGTGTGTTTGTTTTTTTGAGACGGAGTCTCGCTCAGTCACCCAGGCTGGAGTGCAGTGGTGTGATCTCAGCTCACTGCAAGCTCTGTCTCCCGGGTTCACGCCATTCTTCTGCCTCAGCCTCCCAAGTGACTGGGACTACAGGCGCCTGCCACCACGCCTGGCTAGTTTTTTGCATTTTTAGTAGAGACGGAGTTTCACTGTGTTAGCCAGGATGGTCTCGATCTCCTGACCTCATGATCCACCCGCCTCGGCCTCCCAAAGTGCTGGGATTACAGGCTTGAGCCACTGTGCCCGGCCTGTTTTGTTTTGAGACAGGGTCTCACTCTGTTGCCCAGGCTGGAGTGCAGTGATGAGATCTCTGCTCACTGCAACCTCTGCCTCCTGGACTCAAGCCATCCTCCCACCTCAGCCTCCGGAGTAGCTGGGACTACAGGCGCATGCCACCATGCCCGGCGAACTTTTGTATTTTTTGGAGATGGGGTTTTGCCATGTTGCCCAGGCTGGTCTCAAACTTCTGAGCTCAAGTGATCCACCCGCCTCGGCCTCCCAAGGTACTAGGATTACAGGCGTGAGCCACTGTGCCCAGAGGAAATTGTTATTATTAAATACCATGAAATGGTGGCAGCTCTTGTGAAGGGGCTCCATCCTGGATGCTACTCTCTTCAGTGTCTTCCACCCAAGTCCCACAAAGAATACTGGGGTTGTTTCTGGGCAAGGATGAGAGTAAACACCGTGAGACACTTTAAGAATATACTATTTTTTAAAATTTAATTTTTAAGTTTTTGAGAGGCAGAGTCTGACTCTGTTACCCTGGTTGGAGTACAGTGGTGGGACCATAGCTCACTACAGCCTTCAACTCCCAGGCTCAAGCCGTCCTCCTGCCTCAGCCCCCGAGGAGGTGGAACTGCAGATGCGTCCCACGAGGCCCAGCTAAAGGATAAACTCTTCAACATGTGAATTTCTTTCTCCTCACTGAGTTCTCTGGCCTCAGAGATATTTGGATTTGAACTTGCTGAAAGAAGTGGCTCTTTTGATCTTTTTGTTTTGTTTTGTTTCCGGTTTTAGTTCTCAATTCTAGGTAAGTGGGTGTGCTGTGGATGAAGAAAGAGGTAGTGCAGCAGTGACTCAGAGGAGGAGGTACTGAAGTCCCCTAGGTTGGACAAGGAAGAAGACATTTATGTCATGATGACAGGACTGGTGATGTGAGCATAGGACCTGGGCAATGGCACAAGTCCAGTGCTCAGAGGGATCCCCTACTTGGTTTGATGCATTGCTGTGGTCATCTTGCAATCCTTAATAATTTTGAATTAGGGGTCTTGAATTTTCATCTTGCACAGAATCCTCCTAATTTTGTGTAGCCAGATCTGCACAAGTGTAAGTCTGAGAAGTGAAAGGGAATTGGCATTGAGCTGCCTACCATGTGGGTCATCCAGGGACCATCCCCTTTGCAACACATGCCCTCCCAGAGTCCTCAATACATGTATGTCCCCTTGAATGGAAGCAGAATACTTGGATGGGTACGAGGCTGACTTTAACCAGGGGTCTCACTGTAACCAGGTCACTGCCCCATGAACCTCTGTTAAACTGTCACTTACAATACCAACTGCCTTTACCCACAGAGCATCTTGACCCATTATGATTTTTCTGCACATGGAAATAATATAAGTTACCTGATATTTCTGTCTCATCATTTTATTTCCTTTTTTGGGAACTATCCATCTCTTGTTCTATATGTTTCTAGTGGGGCTACAAATCTCAGTGCACTACCCCTCCCCATAGGCATGGACATGTGATGCAGGCTGGGCCAATTGCAGTGCTACATCCTCCCTTGCACCTGCCATTGATCCAGGGTAGCACTTCAAGGGCTACCAAAGTTGAGATTACCTTCATCCCCCTTTGATTACATTGAAATGGAAATTGCAGGTCACTATAAGACAGGCGAATCAGAGCATTTTACCCTTCCTCAATCCCCAGTTGTCACAATGCAAGACTTTGCTTTCACTATTCCTGTTTTCTCTGTGAATGTGGCATTTGTCAGTTGCTTTGATGGGCAATGGTCCTTGGAGCTGGTGCAGTTCAGTCAGTGATGAGGTCAGACAACGATGGCTCTGCAAACATGACCAGAAAACCATTTCAAAAGTCGGAATGTTATGGCCCCTTTTATTGCCTTACACAGGGCAGAAATCAGGCCATTTAGAAGTATTCATCAATTTATTTATAAACTTCATTTATATTTTTGAGACACTGAAGGAACCTTTTACATTGATCTTTCACAGAAACATCTAAAAAGGAAGGAAGCCTGATTCTCAAAGACAATTTGACAGAGGATCCTTTCAACATAGAATTAAAGTTTAGCAAGAGCTTTTCATTTTATTTTCTTTTTAAAAACAGCTTTGTTGACATGTAATTTACATACCATAAAATTCACCCATTTTAAGTGCACAATTTAATGATTTACAGTGATTCACAAAGTCATGCAATCATCACCATAGTACAGTTTTAGAACGTTTCCATCACCACCACCACCCCCCAATCTTTTGTGCTGTCTACATTCATTCCCCGTTTTCCATTCCCAGCCCTGGGAAACCACTAGTTTACCTCGTGTCTTTATAGATTTTCCCTTTCTGGATATTTCATATAAATGGAGCCATACAATATGTGTGAGTTTTCTTAATTTTTATTTTTCGAGGCGGAGGCAGCGGTGTGACTGGTTTCTTTCACTTAGTATGATGTGTTTGAGGTAATCTAAGTTGTAGCATGCATCAGTAGTTCATTCCCTTTTATTGCAGAAAAGCATTCCATTGTGTGACTATACTACATTTTGTTTATCCATTAGCCTATCAGTGGACTTCGGGATTTTTTCCACTTGTTGGCAATTATGAATAATGCTGTTGTGAAGATTGGCATGTAAATCTTTGTGCAGAGTGATGGCTCTTTAGACAATACTGAATTCTTCCTCACCTAGAGAAACAAGCTCTTCCTGGAATAGTACATAGGTAGGCCTCATTGAGCCTTATTTGAGAACAATGAATAAAGTGTTAAAACTCTTCTGCTACTCTGGAGAAGGCAAAATTGTTATGGGGGTGTCAGAAGATCACAGACTTTACTTAGGACATTTTTCCATGTTTTTCTTAACAAAGAGGGACAAGACCCAAGTAGGTCCAATTGGGCCTTTTCTGGATAGATATAGATGGATGTCTGGAAAAATCTCTTTTCTCATCGGGATTGCTGTGCTAGGAAATTGTAAAGCTGATATCCATTAGTGCCATTTGTCCACTTTTGTGGAAGGAGACTGTCAACAGAATTCATTCATTCATTGATTCATTCATTCATCTGACAATATTATTGGGTAGCTTCTACATGTTAGGCACTGTTCTAGATATTAATGATTCAACTGTGGAAGAAATAAAGCCCTTGTGCTCAAAGAGTTTACTTCTACTTGAGCAAACAGACCACAAAAAAATATTAAAAATATATTTTTATATGATATGTCACATGGTGATATGTATTATGGAGAAAAATTAGGCAGAGCAGGGGAACTGGGAGCTCCTAGGCAAGAATAAACATTGCTATTTTAAAGAGAAATGTCAAAGAAGATCAGACTGAGAAGGTGAAGTATTATTTAACGCTGTTTAACAAATTACCCTACATTTAACTGCTTAAAAGAACAGATATTTATTAACTTACAGTTTCTCTGGTCCAGGAGTTGGGCATAGCTTAGCTAGATTTTCTACTTTAGGATCTCTCACAAGTCTTTAATCAAGGTGCTGGCTGGGCTGTGTTCTTATCTGAAGGCTCAGTGAGGGAAGGATCAGCTCCCAAACTCACGTGGTAGTTCACAGAATTTCAGTTCTTCTAGGTCTGTTGGAATGAGGATCTCAGTTCCTCGCTAGACACCCTCATTTCTTTGCCATGTAGGTGTCTCCAAAATACCAACTTGCTTCCCCAAAGACAGTAAGGGAGGCAATCTGCTGCCAAGACAGAAATTACTGCCTCATGTAGCCTAATCACAGAAGTGACATCCATCACCTAATCACAGAAGTGACATCCATCACCTGTGATAGGTCCTGCCCACACTCAATGGGAGGAGATTACACAGGGGTGTTAATACCAGGAGGAGGATCACTGTGGGCCATCTTAGAAGCTTCCTGTCATAGAGATGAAGGAGTAAGCCATGGAGGATTTCAGAGGGGTGAGTGAAACAGGCAGAAAGTTCAAGCACAGAGGCCCAGGGCTGGGAGCTTATCTGGTGCTCAAGGAACAGTAAGGAGGCTGGTGTGGCTGGAATGGAATGAGGGGATGGTAGTAAACATGAGAACAAAGAGGTAGATGATGGAGGGCCAGGTTATGTGGAATCTCTTTGACTTTTACTTTAGCTGAGATGGAAATTTACTGGAGGGCTTTGAGTAGAGGAATAACATAGTATGACTTATGTTTCTACAGCTCATGTGGGCTTCTGGTTGAGAATAGAGTATCAGGTAGGAGTTGGTGATGGAGAAAATAGAGAGTCCAGTTAGGAAGTTAGTGAAATAATCCAGGGGAGAGATTATGGGACCTCAACATCTCTCATGGGACCTCATGGGAAATGATGATAAATTGTCAGATTCTGGGTATATTTGGAATGTAAGGAGGACAAGATTTAAAGGGTTTTTCTGATTGGGTGTAAGGTACAAGAGAATCTGTATCTATATTTTTATATCTATATCTCAAGGATGGTTCCAAGGGTTCTGACTTGAGCAACTTGGAGAGGGAAGACACAGGAAGAAGCAGGTTTAGGGGATTAAGGAACAGGTCAGAAATTTGGTCTGGGAATACAAAACTTGTTATGCTTCTTAGATAGGGGTTGGATTTTTTTTTTTTTTTTTTTTTTTTTTTTTTTTTTTTTTTTTTTTTTTTTCTGTAAAGGGCCAGATAGCAAATATTTTGGGCTTTGCAAGCCATACAGTCTCTGTCACAACAACTCAACCCTGCCACTGCTGCATGAAAACTGCCATAGAAAACTTGTGTTCCAATAAAACTGTATTTACAAAAACAGGTGGGAAACTGTGTTTAACTGTAATTTGAAAACCTCCTTTCTTAAACATGCCATTGGAGAAGAAGCGGCAGGTTATATATGGTGTCCTGGAGTTCAGAGAAGGCATCCAGGCTGGGAACACATTTTGGAGATTTGTGTAGATAGGCCGAAGGAAAAATGAGAAGTGGAAAGGCAGAGAACCAGCTTCATGGTTTGAGCTCCTGAGTCCAGATCCATCAGAAACTCAGATACATCAGTAAATCACGTAGATTCTAGCTGGGCAGCTACATGCCCAGCCATAACTCTATTTCCATAGGAGAAAGGAAGATGGACTTTGCATTTTCTACTAGATTATAAGGCTCTAAAAGGCAGACAGTTGGTCAAAGCAGAAGGAGAGAAAGAGAGAACACCTTGTTGATGTTGGTGTTGGCATGACTAATAGGTGCCCTCAATCATGATAGGCCCCAGATCATCACATGAGACCCGATCATTCAGAGGAAGGGGAACTATATGGCAGAGTGGGTACCACATGCTAGACACTATGCCAGGAGCTTCCAACTCTTTCATTTCATCTGCATCTCCAGCCACCTGGGATGTCATATGTCCCAGGAAAGCAGATTACATGCCCATTTACTGATGAAGAAACCGAGGCACAGAAAACTGGTGAGCAACATAGTCCCTATTTGAACTGAGGTCTCTGTGACTCCATGTTATTTCAACTGTATCCCACCTGCCTTGGGACAGGGTCTATCTGCCTTCTGGTCCTTTTCATGTTCCCTGTGGAAGTGGGCTGAGCCCTCAGGTGTGTGCAGGGGTAAAAGCATCTATTCTAGATCCTTGCTACTCAATCTGTGGTCTGTGGACTAGCAGCATCAGCATCACGTCCAGCTTGTAAGCAATGCAGAAACTCCTAGCAATCCCATTGCTGGGTATATATACCCAAAGGAAAATAAATCATTCTACCGAAAAGGCACTCATATGTTCATTGCAGCACTGTTTACAGTAGCAAAGACAGGGAATCAACTCAAATGCCCATCAATGGTGGATTGAAAAAGAAAATGTGGTACATATACACCAGAGAATACTATGCAGCCACAAAAAGAATAAAATAACATCCTCTGCAGCAATAGGGATGCAGTTGGGGGCCATTATCCTAAGCGAATTAATGCAGAAACAGAAAACCAAACACAGAATGTTCTTACTTATAAGTGGAAGCTAAACATGGGGTACACATGGACATAAATATGGGAACAATAAGCACTGGTGACCCCAAAAGGGAGGAGAAGGAAGGGGGGCAAGGGTTGAAAAACAACCTGTTGGGTTCTGTGTTCACTATCTGGGCAATGGGATCATTATAAGCCTGAACATCAGCATCACACAATATACCCATGTAACGAAACTGCACATGTACACTCAAGCCTAAATTTGAAAAAAAAAAAAAGTTTTTAAAAATGCAGAATCTCAGGCCATGATCCAGACTTATTGACTCTTTCACAAGATTCCCTGAGTGAAACGCACAGTAAATTTGAAAGCTTCATGGTTCTCACACTTCAGCCAGCATTAGAATCACCTGGAGAATTTCTTGGCCCCTAGAGGCTCTGATTCAGTCCGTATAGGAAGGACCTGGGATTCTGCATTTCTGGCAAGGTCCCAGGCGATGCCGATGCTGCTGGTCCAGGGACCATGCTTTGAGAACCACTGGTCTACAGAGTGCCAGGTGCCAGGGATCTGGGCTGAGCAAGACAAAATCCCTGTCTCAAAGTTGCTCACAGCCTTGCGCCCTCCTCCCTGCCTCTAAAGGAAACACCACATCAGATCCAATGCTTCTTCCCTTTCCATAAGTCCCAGGAAAGTGGATTTTATATGCCGCCTCTTGTAACCACATCAGTGCTACCAATGCTTATACCTACCCTGAAGCTCTCTTCGATTTCTGCAGGTAAATCCTACCTCTGTTCTTCCTAATAGTGGCAGAGAGAGGGAACAGGTGGTCACCAGCTTCCTGCTAATAACCCTTCACATGTTTGCAGCCCATTATTAAGTCGCCTTCACATTTTCCTTCTTGAAGATTACATAATTAGCTACCCTTTTCTGAATCATAGGGTGGAGAGGGTTTGGCTGACTGTAGCTACCAGCCTCAGACAGGAACATCTGTAGTGGAAATTCTTGAACCAATGTGGAGGCTGGAGGTAGGATGGGGCAGGGGCTTCAGGGGGTTTCAAAGGCGAGACTATCAGACTCCTTCCCCTAAGCAAGATCCTTAGGAGTGATATCAGCAGACAGCATGCAAGATGAAGAGATGTTTGGTAGAAGACAGGGACCAGCTGGAGGTCAAGCGTCACGGGTGAGTCAAACATCTTCAGGGCTTTATGGGCACCATAAGGCCCATCCTCCTGCTCTGTGCAATCTCCCATCCTGACCCGTTTGAGCCAATGGAACATCCCTTGGGATAGGGGACCAGGGGTGTAGCCTGGCTGGTGGTGGGCATCGTCCTAGGTAGGAAGTGTGTGAACATCACCAAAATGATGTCCCAGCATGCTAAGGTCAAGTTCAAAATTTAGACCACCTGCATCATCATTTCTAGGGAAGCTCATCAGGAAATGCAAATCCCCAAACCTCACTTCTAACTCTACTGCATCACAACCTCTGGGTGAGGAGTCTGAAAACAAGGGGTTTCAGGATACAGCGCAGCTCCCTACTTTCTGTGCACAGTCAAGTTTGATGAATGGCTATCCTTCTGTCTGATGTATTGTTCTGTTTTCTCAACCTTTTCTTTCTTTTTTTTTTTTGACAGGGTCTCACTCTGTTACCCTATTGGAGTGCAGTGGCGCAATCTCGGCTCACTGCAGCCTCAATCTCCCAGGCTCAAGCAATCCTCCCACCTCAGCCTCCCAAGTTGCTGGGCAAACAGTTGCATACCACCACACCCGGCTAATTTTGTGTTTTTTGTAGAGATGGAATTTCATTATGTTGCTCAGGCCGTTCTTGAATTTCTGAGCTCAAGTGATCAATCTGCCTCAGCTTCCCAAAGTGCTGGAATTACAGGTGTGAGCCACAAACAAAAAAATAAAATTGTTCAGAGTAAATAAAGTACCTTGTATAATGACTAGTAATAATATAACCTGTCTGTGTGATGTGTTTATGTTAAAAATAAAAAATAGTACTAGCTAGCATTTATTGAGTAAATAAATGGTGGCAGGTGCTGTGCTGAGGGATAAGTCTAGATTGGCCCACTAAATCCTCACTTCCACTAAATGGTGGCTGTTAGTATCCTGTTCACTGAGGAGGAAGCTGAGCCACACAGAGAAGCACGTCCGAGGTCACACAGCTAGTAAGTGGTAGGCTGACTCCAAAGTCCAGGATTTTAACTTCCATGCTATCTCTTCTTCCTCCCTAACACTCGATCTTTCACTCGATCTTCTCTTCCAACTACAAAATAAAAAAAAAAAAGAGGGGGCCAGGTATATCGGCTTATGCCTGCAATACCAACACTTTGGGAGAGTGAGGTAGGAGAATCGCTTGAGCCCAGGAGTTTGAGACCAGTCTGGGCAACATAGCAAAACCTCATCTCTGCAAAAAAAATTTAAAAATTAGCCAGGCATGGTGGCGTGTGCTTGTAGTCTGAGCTACTTGAGAGACTGATATGGGAGGATCACTTGAGCCCTGGAAATCAAGTCTATAGTGAGTTGTGATTGTACCACTGTGCTCCAGCCTGGGTGACAGAGTGAGACCCTGTCTTGAAAAGAAAAGAAAATGAAAAGAAATAAAAATAAACTTATCCTTTTAAGTGGAAGAAACAGAGAACTACTACTCGTGAACTACATGTTAGTGTTTCAAGTATATTTTTCTCCTTTGCTTTATCTCTCACCAGCCTGGCAGGGGAGTATACCCATTCTGCAGATGAGGAAAACTGAGGCTCGCAGAGGTGAAGTGACTTACTTGAGGTCACACAGCTATCATGTAAGCAAGGCTGGACTAGAAGTCAGATCTCTTTTGTTGTTGTTGTTTGTTGTTGTTGTTGTTGTTGAGACAGCGTCTTGCTCTGTCACCAGGCTAGAGTACAGTGGCACAATCCTGGCTCACCGCAACCTCCACCTCTCAGGTTCAAGTGATTCCCCTGCTTCAGCCTCCTGAGTAGCTAGGACTACAAGTGCGCACCACCACACCCGGCTAATGTTTTGTATTTTGGTAGAGACGGGGTTTTACCATGTTGGCCAGGATGGTCTCGATTTCCTAACCTCGTGATCCGCCTACCTCGGCCTCCCAAAGTGCTGGGATTACAGGCATGAGCCACCATGCCTGGCCCAAGTCAGATCTCTTGCTGTCAAACCACACAGCCCGTGGGGAGGATGAAGATGAAAGGAGTCTGACTTCCACGTGGGGTTACTTGGTTATGTCCGCTCTTGGGATCATAGTTAACAAGAGGTTGCCATTCCTATTTCAGACTAAGCTATTTAATTAGCCTGGGGCCCTCTTACTTCCCTAGCATTCAAAAACACTGCCCGGGGTTACAGGTATAGCTAAAATAGGATCTGAATAGCATGTTTGAGAAGCTGTGTAATTAAAACTGACTTAGGAGACAAGTGCCATCAGCCTGTATGGCAGAAATAGAAAGTCACCTAACCAGAATCTGTGTTGTTCATATGGATGCCAGAGGCTGCTTTTGCAGTTCTAGTGCTTTTTAATTATAGTAGGTATTTTCAGGACCGTAGTTTGCTTTGGCACCTCTAACTACCTATCTAAGGATCCTGAAGAGAAGACCATTATTACGTGCATGTGTCTGCCATCCAGGACTGGGTGGGTGGGTGGGTGTTCAAGGGAAGAAGGTGAAAGGCCTGGTTCTTTTTAGAAGCTGGAGATAAAAATGAGGCCCTGGGTGCCTTCAGGAAGTGACTGAAGCCTCATTCCCTGTTCATCAGCTCTGAATGTCATTCTGTGTTAAGAGGGGCTGAATTCCAGAACCATCTAATCTGCCCATTGCACATCTCCGCCTGAGTGCTCCAATATGACCTTATCGTGGCCATGGTTTTTGTTTTTTTTGTTTTTTTCTTTTTGTCTCCCAGCAGCTGTTCTTAGAGAACCAACTCCCTCCCTCTCTGCAGCCCTTGTGGAGATCACAGCTCATGGGGCTCACATATCCCTCGTCACCTGGTCACTTAGTCCAGGCTGACTGAAGCAGAGTACAGGGTCCTCTGGACAACAGTAGGCATGAGAAGTATGGCCAGAAGTTTTCCATTAGATTTGGTATAAAAATCTCTTTTCTTGCCGGGCACAGTGGTTCTTGCCTGTAATCCCAGTGCTCTGGGAGGCTAAGGTGGAAGGATTGCTTGAGGCCAGGGGTTTGAGACCAGCCTGAGCAACAAAGCGAGACTCCATGACTACAAAATAAAAATTTTAAATCAGCCAGGTGTGGTGGCATGCACCTATAATCCCAGCTACCTGGGAGGCTGAGGTGGGAGGATTGCCTGAGCCCAGGAGTTGGAGGCGGCAGTGAGCCAGGATTGCATTACTGCACTGTAGTCTGGGCAACAGAGTGAGAACCTGTCTCAAAAAAAAAAAAAAAAATGTCTCTGGGAAGATCACCTGAGGTCAGGAGTTCGAGACCAGCCTGCCCAACATGGTGAAACCTCATCTGTACTGAAAATACAAAAATTAGCCAGGCATGGTGGTGCACGCCTATAATCCCAGTTACTTGGGGGGTGAAGGCAGGAGAATTGCTTGAACCTGGGAGGTTGAGGTTGCAGTGAACTGAGATTGTGCCACTGCACTCCAGCCTGGGCAACAGAGCAAGATTCTGTCTCAAAACAACAACAACAACAACAGCAGAAACAACAAAAAACAAAAAACAAAAACAAACAAACAAAAAAACCAGTCTTTTCTTTTTGGAGCATAAACTGTAAGAATATAAACTTAAGATCACTAGTGGCCATTTTCCTGCCATGTAAAGCAAACCTACTCCAGGAAGAAACCCCCCCCTGATTTTCAGAGAGATGCTGTAAAGAGGTGGGACATATATTTAGAGAGAGAGCGAGCTCTTATGACTTCAGTTGCATCCCTATTTCCAGCCATGCCCACAGGATTTGCCCTTGGACTTTCCAGTTAATGAGCCATAAATTCTTTTCTGTCCACGTTGGACTGAATTGGACTTCTTCCAGGAACCCTAGATAATACATATCTGAGACTCAACATATTCAGACACAAACCCCTCCTCCTCCTGCAGCACACCTGAATCTCTCTAGCCTTCCTTGCCTTCCATGACCTCACCACCTCTCACTCTGGTACTGCCATTGGCTCACTGCCATTATCTTGGTTCAGACTCGCATCATTTCTCACCTAGATTGTTGCAACATCTCCTCGTTGGCCTCCCTGCCTCCAGGCTTGTCTGTTCCATGTCCAAAGACAGCCAGGTAGACAAACAGATAGACATGCACACAGCCCTGCCAAAATCTTTCTGATCACAATCCTCTCTGCTTTTCCATGGGGTAACTTAGGAGGCCGCCTGACATCTGGCATCTGCTACCTGTGGAGCCACACCTGGCACCTGCCTCTCCCCAGATCCCATTCTCACCTCTAAGCTAATGCAGAGACTACCTTCAGGGCTTTCTTACTACTTTCTGTGTCATGAAACCCTGGCCATCCATCAAAGCCTATAGAGCCCTCTCAGAATAATGTTTTTAGAATCATAGAATAGAATATGTAGATTGATAATGAAATTATAATGAACACTGATATACAGTTATCAAAATATTTAAACAAATTTAAACGTGGTCATGTCTTTGCTTCTTTGTTAACACACTAAATAGACTGATTTAGAGGTGGGCCTAATAACTATTTGTAATTTTCAAGCGGCAAAGAACATAAATGAAATTTCAAGTCATTTGCAACAACCGCAAGTGTAATGAGATAGACTACACATGATCTTTGTTGGTGACAAAGTCCTGAGTAAGTGCTAAGCTTGTTTTGGTTTGTTGCCTGCATTCATAATGGAAGGAAACATTAAATTTCAGAAGGAGGTTGGTGATAATGGCGACATAACTTTTTTCCTTTCTAAGTTCATGGACCTCCCAAATAAGCACCACTCCCCATCTTTGGTTCTTTGGGACTCAGTTTAATGTCAGCCCCTCTGGGAAACTTTCTGTGATCCTTCATCACACTAGGTTGGGGCCTCTTACCTGTAACCCCACAGTCCCCTGAGCCTCCCTTTATCACACCACAGGTCACATATAATTCCATGCATTTGTCTACCTCCTAGATTGGGGCCTTCTCCATCGAGACCTGTAAAGGTGCCAGCTTTGCAGGCACAGCCTTGATCTGAGTCCAAGTTACATTGAAAAGCTGGACTTCAGGTCCCCGTGAAAGGCAGGGAGAGGCTTGCAAAGCAGTGGGATCCTGGAACTCATCTGACTCCCCTGATGAAGGACTTAAACTGGTCGTCCATTCTTTCATCTGATGATGGTGAAGCCTTGATGAGTTGAGCCTTTATTGCTAACCAGATCTGCATTTGTATCCTGTCCCTGTCTCTTGTCACCTGTTTCCCTTGGGCAACTCACTTTGCTTCTCATCTCAAGACTTCAGTTTCCTCACCCGTAAACTGGGGACCTTGACGGTACCCACCTTGTAAGGATCCAGTAGAGATGAAACAAAAATGAATATGAAGGGCTTAGCACTCAATCATAATAACCACTTGGTTATTGAGAGTTGAAAGCGTCCATGTTAGCTGTTGTTGCCATCCATTTGCTCATTCAACAAGCATTTATCAAACACCTATTTTGCCAGGTGCTTTGCACACATTTGAAGCATTTCATAGTAACAGAGGCAGGTTCTATTATCCACATTTTAAATAACCTCTTCTTTTGCTGGAGAGGTGCTTAGTATTCTTGGATAGTTTCAGGTCATAAGGGATTAAGGTACTAAAAAATTCTGGGGACGGGGTCATCCCCCTCCTCCAAGACTAGGCGTTATTAGGCAGCATGGTGCAGGGGCTAGGGAAAGGATTCAAGTTTAGGTTTGAATCCCAGCTCCTGGAAGCCGTACACACCCTGCAGGGCAGACACATCTAACAGCAATAATTGAACTTATCTTACCCTGTGAATGACACTATGGTCTAAGAAGAACGTGTATTCACAGTTCAGAGCTAAGGAATCCAGGAGTGGCCAACCTGGAGATTCACTCCTTATCTATGAAGGTTGTCTGGGTCTCCTGCCTGTCCCTTGGAATGCAGGCTGTACAGGCAATTGAGGCCCTTTGTTTTGGGTTAAAGAGGCAAAACCCTTGGTTAAAGGGTCAAAAGGAAGTTGCTTAGATAGAGGGTGCTAAGTGAAAATGCTAGATAAACTCCATGCTTTTTATATAAACATGCTTTTTATATAAACAATTGAGGCCCTTTGTTTTGGGTTAAAGGGCCAAAAGGAAGTTGCTAGGTGGAGGGTGCTACGTGAAAACGCTACATAAACTGCATGCTTTTTATATAAACAATAGACGTTCTCCTGTCCAGCCAGCTGCCACTGGATTGTCCCTGTATGTAAGTAAGTTTCCCCAATAAACCCTATGTCTCGTTCACTGTCTTTAGGTCTCTTTTTTGGCCTCTTGGACATGGTACCATTCCTTTCCTATAGGAGTTAACCGTGGTCTGGCATGATACGCCTTGGGCAAATGATTTCTTTTTTTTTTTTTTTTTTTTTTTTTTTTGAGATAGGGTCTTACTGTGTCGCCCAGGCTGGAGTACAGTGGTGTGATCTCAGGTGACTATAGCCTCAATCTCCTGGGCTCACGTGATTCTTCAGCCTCAGTCTCCCAAGTAGCTGGGACTACAGGTGTGAGCCACCAATGCCCGGCTAATTTTTATATTTTGTAGAGAAAATTTTTGTAGAGTTTTACCATGTTGCCAGGCTGGTCTTGAACTCCTGGCCTCAAGTGATCCACCCACTTTGGCCTCCCAAAGTGCTGGGATTACAGGCATCAGCCACCATGCCTGGCCAACTTCACCTCTTCATACCTCTTTTTTTCTCACCTAAAGAGTGGGATAGTACTAGTGCCTACCTCATGGTAATCAGAAAATTAAAAGATTGAAATCCATGTAAAGGGCTGAAAACAGTGCCTGGCACACAGACCTCAAAAAGGGTTAACTTTTTTTTTTTTTGAGATGGTGTCTCACTCTGTCACCCAGGCTGGAGTGCAGTGGCACAATCTCAGCTCACTGCAACCACCACCGCCTCCCAGGTTCAAGCGATTCTCCTAGCCTCAGCCTCTGGAGTAGTTGGGATTACAGGTGCCTGCCACCATGTCTGGCTAAGTTTTGTATTTTTAGTAGAGACGGGGTTTCACCATGTTGGCCAGGCTGGTCTCAAACTCCTGACCTCAGATGAAAAAGGGTTAATTATTTTTACTTACGGGAACACCTAGCAAATTCCTCCAACTCCATCAAGTGCCCCCAAGGAGCACCCGTCCCAATAGGCATCCTCCTCTGTGAGGCCCACTCCCCATCTGGCATGCCTTGCCATCAGTGCTGGAGAAAGATTGTGGATAGATACCACTAAGTGATTAGGAGTGGCCACTTTGGGTTCATTCCTGGACTTGTAGGTTCAAAGGCCAGTGCCCCGGGCTACCAGCTGTCAGGCCTTCGTAGAGGCTTTACCTCTCCGGACTGCAGTCCCTCATAAATTGGAGATAATCATAGCACCTCTCTCAGGAAGCAGAGTGAATAAGGGCAACAAAAACAATTATTCAGTGCCTACTCTGGCTGGACAGAGTGCTAGCTGATAGGAGTGATCAAGGTACTGCAGGTTGAAATGAAATAATGCTTGTGAAGTGTTGAGGCGTGTATGCCTGCAGAATCATAAGCACTCAATATGCGTTACATGCTATATGCTACAAACTAAATATATCATACTAAAAAATGTATAGGCCTGCTAGATTTTTAGACAAAAAATATATGCATCTGAATATCCATCTTTTGTTTGTTACTTCCATATTCATTTTCTCATTTATTCCCACAAAACAGCCCTGGAGGATAGGCAGGGTGGAGATTTTCTCCTGTTTTTACTGAGGAAAAAGAGGCACTGGGAGGTTAAAATTAAAAGGCTGATAAGCTGGTGCCCAGCAACAGGAGATGACTGGGCATATTAAAAAGAAATCCAGCCCGCACAGTGGCTCAAGCCCGTAATCCCAGCATTTTGGGAGGCCGAGGCAGGCAGATCACTTGAGGCCAGGAGTTCGAGGTCAGCCTGGCCCATATGGTGAAACCCCTTCTCTACTGAAAATACAAAATCTAGCGGGCACGGTGGCGTGTGCCTGTAGTCCCAGCTATTCGGGAAGCTGAGGCACGAGAATTCCTTGAACCTGGGAGGCACAGGTTGCAGCGAGCCAAGATAACCCCACTGCACTACAGCCTGGGTGACAGAGTGACACTCTGTGTCTAAAATAAAATAAAATAAAATAATAAAATAAGAAATCCAGCGGAGGGCAATATTCCACCTCGAATCTCTGAGTGGAGAGCCAGAGGCCTTGGACTGGGAGGTTTGATGGAGGCCTGTGGGTCCAGGGCGCCCCAGCCACGAGGTCAGGCAGGAGGGCGGCGGTGGACACGCCCCGGGGCGCACGCTCGCTGGCTGCCGGCAGCCGGTGGGCAGAGGAGCACACGAGGCCGGGCACGACGCTGGGTGGCGCTGCCGGGCCGCCCCGCACTAGACCTGTTGCGTCCAGGGCGCAACTCCGGCAGGTTTAGAGTAAAGGGGCGCTCCGCTCTCTCGGCGCGCCCCCTGAAGCCCTGGACACAGCGCCTCCGTTTGGGACGCCCTATGCCCACCTTAACTTGAGGCTCCCATCCAAGCAGCCTCTGCGATCCTCACAGCAACCGTGCTAGGCGCGTCGGGTGGGGCGGGAATAAAGTTTTTCCAACCCAGTTTGGGGAGAGGGCTGGATGGGGAGGACCCTCCCTGCTGCAGACTTCATGGCAGGCTGCACTGTGTCCCCTCCGCTCCACGGCTGCCCCGAGGGCCCTGCTTTCGGTAGGTGCCAGCCCCCTTGCCAGCAGGATGGGCTGACCTCTGTACCGCCCCCTCCCACCCCCTTCTCCATCCCCATCCCCTCCCCCGCCTCCCGCTTGCTCGGGCCCCAGCGTCTCCGGCCCCGCCTGCGCTGGGGTCGCTGCAGTCCCCGCGGCTGCCCCGGGCTCCTTGCCCAGGCGCCCGGGCCTTATTCCAGCCTGGGGAGCGCCTCGGGGGGGAGCACGGGACAGCGAGGGAGACCGAGGCGGGGGCCCTGGGCAACCGATCTCTCCGAACCGGGGAGGCGGCCCCGATTCCGAGAGCCGGAACGCAGGGAAAGGCAAGGACGGGGCGGCCGGCGGAGGGGCGGGCGCCGCTCATCAGCCACTCCAGTCACGTCTGGGGCCACCGGCTGCTTTTTTCTTCCTTTCCCCCTTTGCTTTCTTCCCCCTCCGCTGTTGGCGAGGGCAAAGTGGCCGTGGCGGCGCCATGCCCGGGCCGGAGTGAGTGCGCGCGGGCGAAAATGGCGTACATCCAGGTAGGGCTGAGGCTGGGGGCAAGGTCCGGGGTGCGGGTAGGGGGTGCTGCGCCCCCTCCGGCTGGGACCGCGCGGAAGGGAGGGCCCACTGCTAGGCTCCCACAAACTTGCTTCGAGAAAAAGGATGCCGGTGCGCGGGCAACCCTTGCAGCAACAGGGGTGCGCCCCGGGAGGAGAGACTGGGGACCCCCAAACCCCGGGATGGAGGGTCCTATGTGGACTCTGCAACGCGCGCCCTTGCCTCTTGGGGAGGAAATGGGGGGTGGGGCGGACTTTTCTTCCCCCCGCCCCTCCCTCTCCTTGGCACCCCACCCCAGGGGAGGGGCCGTGGGGAGGGCGGCCCGGGGCGAGCCAGGAGCCCGGCCCGCCAGCTGCCGTTGCCGTGGTGACGGCTCTGGCTAATTGGCCGGCAGACCCAGCCTGAGGCAGCTGTTCCGACCAGGAGGGACAAGGACGTCTTCTCTCCCGGGCACTGGGTGCTGAGGGGTGGGGGACACCCGGAGGCCAGAGGTGCGCTGGTGAAGAAAAGGGAGCCTGTTACTTTAGTCCGCTGCATTGGGATCCGGGAGATGTGGACCCTCTTCACCTTGAAGAAACGTCCCCCAAGAATCCTTGGGCTGAAATAATTCTGAAATAATTTCTAAGCAGCCTTTTTTTGGGGGGAGGGGGCGGAGGGGTGGGCCGGGCTTCTTGATGAAAAGACCTTTCTCCGCTGCAAGAAGGGAAGTGACCGCAGGTCAGCGCCAAGGTCAAGCAGGCCGACTCGCAGTGAGACCAGTTGAGTTGCTTGCTTCTGGTGCTGGCACCTCTGAGCTGGGCAGAGAAGCTTACAGACTTCCACGTCCAGGGTGCATCTTGGCTCACATCTTGTCCCCTCAGCCACAGCTGGGGGTGCTGCTGGTTCTCCCATTCCCCTCTGGCTCACGTATCCCCTCATAGTGTCCTCAGACGCTTCAGCCTGCTGGGAACTCTGTGCTGTGTCACCTGGCGGAGCCTCTTCCATTCGTCTCCTGACTTCGATTCCCTGGATTGGCTTCCCTTGCGTGGAATCGCCAGTTTCCCTTTTCAAGTTCATTGAAGGTCACATTACGGTCCACCCACTGTGTGCTGAATGTTGTCCAGGGGCTATTCAATAGTCACCCAACAAACACTTGGGCGACCGCCTACTAAGTGCTGGCACTGGGGATGCAGTGATGAAAACAGCACAGTTCCTGCCCCCTGAGTGCGCAATTTAGTGAGAAATGAACATGTTTACTGGCTCCGGGGGTTCTTAATGGCCGCCTTCAGCAAAGAGAAATTAAGTGACTTGCCCAAGGCCACACAGCCGCTGAGGGGTCAAGGTGGGATCTCAATGGGGGGTCGGTGCGAGATATGTTAAGCATCTCATATGACAATGAGCAGAGATGGTGGTTTTCCTTCTAGAACAAGGTGTTAAACTTTTTTTGTCCTGTAAAGTGCCAGATAGTACTTTTTTTCTCTTGGAGGCTCACATGGTCTCTGTCACAACTATTCCACTCTGACTATAGCACCAAAACTGCTATAGACAGTAGTAAATGAGTGGGTGTGGCTGTGTTCCAATAAAACTTTATTTGCAGGCACCAACATTTGAATTTTGTATACTTTACTTTGCACGAGTCAAGAGGCAGTCATTTTTTTTCCCCAACCTTTTAAAAACGTACAAATCATTCTTTGCTCAAGGGCTGTAGCAAAACAGGCTGTGGGGCTGGTTTTGATCTGCGAGCCTTAGTTTGCCAACCTCTGTTTAGAATGCATGGGTTTTCTTTCTTCCTCTTTCTTTCTGGTGTGAATTGGTTCTCTTCCATCGGTGTCAAACATGGGAAGCCAGGAGACCCAATGCCAGAAAGACCGCCTGCCTGGGAACATCAGGGCACCTCTTTCATCTTCTTTGGTTTCTCTCTGTTCCTTGACACTCATCTTGCACCTGGGCTTTGAGAAGGCTGGGGAGGCTGTTTTTCAGCAGGGGCATGAGGTGGCCTTGTCTCTGTTCACTTTGATTTCATAAACGGCCTCTTTTGACCACCACATGTCTAGGAAATGCTTCCCCGTATTCCTAAAATGGTCATGGATTACCATGAAAAAGTATCACTTTATCCTAAACATTCTAAAGCACTTTGTCATGTAAGCCCTAGGAAGGTATAATTGGCTGTTTTGTGCTCTGCTGTACCTGCCGGGACAATACCTGGTGCCAACTGGGTACCACTATGTCTTGACAATCACCCAATTATCATCACAGAAAGGGTGCATTTTATTTTTCAACTGGACCGCACGGAAGTATTTGCATAGTCAGTGTCCTGTCCCACCCCAACAGCACCCCTTTAAAGTATAGAGTAGCCTTTCCACTAAAGAAGAGGTAACCGAGGCTCAGAGAGGTCCCTGACTTGCGCAAGTCACATGATCAGTCAATGGTGAGACTAGGACTCTAGTACTTCTTGACTCAGCTCGTTGCGTGGCCCCTCAGCACCTTCGGGTCTTGTTCTGTGTGTGGTTTGAGTTTTGACTTTAGAGATTTTGTGATAAGTGCCTTTGACTATTTCCTAAGCTGTTGTTATTCCCTTACCACTTCGAGGATTTTGATTTTTTCACAAGCCACGTACCACCTGTACTATGATGATGATGATGGTGATGATGATTATTTTAGACAGAGTCTCACTCTCTTGCCCGGGCTGGAGTGCAGTGGTGTGATCTCGGCTCATTGCAACCTCTGCTTCCCAGGTTCAAGTGAGTCTCCTGCCTCAGCCTCCCCAGCAGCTGGGATTACAGGTGCCTGCCACCACCATGCCTGGCTAATTTTTTGTATTTTTAGAAGAGAGGGGTTTTCACCATGTTGGCCAGGCTGGTCTCGAGCTCCCGACCTCAGGTGATCCACTCGCCTTGGCCTCCCAAAATACTGTGATTATAGGCATGAGCCACTGTGCCTAGCCCTACCTATGCTATTACTAACTTAATTTTTTTTCTATAAATGGGCTCACTTTTATTTTTACTTTAACGAAATCATATGAAAAGGAAACATTATGTCACTAATATCATAGGAAACCAAAATCGTGTGACATGGACAGAAGGCAACTAGAAGAATAAACGCAATGGGAATAATGCCACATTATTGAATTCTAGGTGGACATGGCTGTCTGCAAGGCTCTGGACAAGATCTACTTTCTTTGTTTAAAAGAAAGGGGATGGGTGAGGGTAGAAATTGGTAAGTGGTAAAAAGATGTTAACATGCAGTGGTACCACATCGAGACTTTCTCCTCCTTGAAGGAGAATTGGAAAGAAGATAATAACTTTCCCCCTCTTGATACAAAGTTCTAAGTTTGAGTCCCACCTCAGTTTACCTCTAGGGCATGCCCAAGGTTGGGGTACAGGACTTCTAACCCACCTAGTCTACTTGGCCCATTTGGAAAACCATCTTAAAGAGAAGGAGGGAGTCTGTGCCCTGAAAACCCAGGAGACGAAGATGGGGAGGTGGGGTAGGGCCACAACAGGAAGGGAGGCCCTCCTTCCTCAAGAGGACCAGATTAGGGCTTCCTTTTTAGTTCCCTCTATTTGTGGGTGGTGATAGGAAACACCCCACCATTACCATTGGAGCAGAATTGGAAGGTAGGGCCTCCGGGAGGGCGGGGGAGCCAAGTAACATCCACTGTGTGCCTGCCTGCATGTTAGCTAATCATGTCCTTTTGGGTTGGCTACATGGCTATTTCTGTATAGGAAGGTTTGCTCTTCTCCTGAAGTGTGGCTGTATTGGATAGCATGACTATCTATCCGCCCGCTCTGATTCATAACAGCATACGGTGCAAATCAAATCGAAATGCTAAAGTTTCCCATTTATTTGGTGTTGGTTAACCAGGAGGCTACCAGCAGCCCTGAAAATAGCAACACCTTGTTAGGAAGTCAGCTCCCTTCCCAGGATGGTAAGTGGAAATACGCAGGGCTTTTTTTTTTTTTTTTTTTTCTTCTGTAAATTTTTTTTTTGAGTTGCTGGAATATTGCTAAACTGGTCTTGTCTCTCTTTCTTTAACCCCTTCGTTCCCTTACGCCCTTGGCTTCATCGTGGATCTTAAAAGGGCAGTTGGAACCGTTAAACGAGGTGGGTTCATTTGATGATTTGTTTGATCTGGTTTCTAATCAAGAAATGCCTGACTTTCATTTTGGAGTCTTATGTGGGGCTGTGGGGACATTGAATATTCAACAATATCCTGGTGTTAATACCAGCAGAGTTTCCATTCTTTTCTAACGAAAGGAGATCCCGGTTTTGAAAAGACACCAGTTGACGAGACAAGTTTCCCTCTCCACCCCTACTTATTCTGTTTGATTATCTCTGTCTGTTTCATGTCACCGAGATTATTTTTTAATATTTTTTCCCCTGCTTTCAAGAAGACAGAGTAATATTCATTGTGTTTCGAACATATTGTATAGCCTTTACAATGTTGTATAAACCACCCACATGTCAAGAAAGACGTTCACATAAACTACCAAAGAAAATACCTGCAAATGTTTTGCTTGCTACTAATGGCTCCAGCGAGTTGATGTTTGCTATCTTTGTGCCTGCAGTTGGTAAATAGAAATGGAAAACGTTTTGTTCTAAGTGCTCAGCAGCAAAGCCAGAACTCCTGAATGTCTATTTCTTATCTGAGATCGGCTACTTTTAATTTTGGGTGTTGTTTCTCCTCTTCCTCTTCTCCACCCTGCCCACCACCCCTCTCCCCCTACCCCCGGCCCACCTCCCCCAATGGCCTCAGGGTTTTCTTTCTAGACTCTCTGATCTGCTGCTGTGCAGATGGACCTGCCGGCACTGCTGTCAGAAGTGCTACGAGTCCAGCTGTTGCCAGTCAAGTGAGGATGAAGTTGAAATTCTGGGACCTTTCCCTGCTCAGACCCCTCCCTGGCTGTAAGTAAAACTGCTCTGAACTTCTCTGAAATCAATTTCAAGACTTTTCCCTTTTTCTGAGAAGGGGGGATTGGGGGTCTGGGCCACAGGAGGGAGGATGTGGGGGCATGAAAGAGAAGCAGGCTGAGTTTCCATGGACATCTTTGCTGCAGACTGGGGATATGTTCTGTACACCTCATTTTGTTCGGCAAGCTGGCAAGACCAGCTGGTGGTGGGGTTTTAGTTCACCTAGTGGCACACTGGGCCTTCTGAGATATGAACCGTGTAATGCTAAGTGTGTAGGCATTTTTAGTCATGTAGAGTGTTGTTCCAAGCAGAAAAGGAGATCTGTGAACCTCTATAGTCTTCAAGGGCTGACCACATTCTGAGGGTTTCCATCCAAGTCCGCGTGACAAGATTCCCCAGCACCCAGCCCAGGGCATGCACATAGGAAAAGCTCGATAAATATCCGTTGCATGGATGGGTAGACGGAATCAACAAACAAGCGCCTTTTTGCTGCTCCGAACAAGAACTTCAGAAACAGGGAAGCAGAAAAGCACCTCCAGGCTCCATCCTGTCCTCCAACGCTGTTTATGTTCTCTCTGGCATCTTTCGTTTTATTTCTAATTCGCTCTCCTCCCGCGCCTGCATACAACATCTCCATCTGCCAGTCGCTCAGATATTTTGGGAACGCAGTTTTGAAGCTTCTCAGCCACGTGCCTGGTCCACCTCTCCGTGACTGAGAGAGGGACGTGGTCAGAGAGCCCGGGTACAGTCAAGAAGGTCGGGGCTGGGAAGGATCCAGAAGGCATCAAGTGAGCTTGTCATGGTTCAGAGAGGCAGGCCCAGAGAGGGAGAGAGACAGCGGCCAGAACGCACGGCTGGAGCCTGGCAGGGGGGAAGGAGGCAGTGCTGTTTCAGCTCAGTCCTTGGTCTGAGATTCCAAAAGTCTCTGGTGTCCCATCTTTCCCTCCCAAGTTGGGGGCTCATGCCTCAGGCCTCTTTTTCTCTTCTTAGAAACAAGTATCAACTATTTCCATAGCAAAATGGCTCTGGATCCAGGCTCTGTGATCGCAACTACTATTTCTAGTTCTGTGACCTTGGGCAAATGGTTTGATCTCTCTGTACCTTCATTTCCCATCTGTGAAATGGGACGATAAAAAGAATAGTATTTCTCTCAGAGTTGTTGCCAGGAGTCAATGAATTTGGAATGTGGAAAAGTAGTTAGGAATGCTTGATACTTCGTTGGTGATTATAAATGTAATTCTGGCTGGGCGCAGTGGCTCACGCCTGTAATCCCAGCATTTTGGGAGGCTGAGGCAGGCGGATCACTTGAGCTCAGGAGTTTGAGACCAGCCTGGGCCACATAGTGAGATCCCCTCCCCCACACTATCTCAACAAAACATCAAAAAATTAGCTGGGTGTGGTGATGTGTGCCTGTGGTCCCAGCTACTCTGGAGGCTGAGGATCGCTTGAGCCTAGGAGGTTGAGGCTGCAGTGAGCTGTGATTGGGCCACTGCACTCCAGACTGGGAAAGAATGACACCCTATATCAAAAATAAATAAATGAATAAATAAATAAATAAGATATGCATATAATATGCTTAGCACAGAGTAAAAGTTTTGTAAGCATTTATTTCTGTCAGTATTAGGTATCAATAGAGATTAATTAAACTGATATAAACACAATGTTAAAGAACTCTTCCATTATTCGTTATTCATAAGTTGTGGCCTGAATCCTACAGGTGTGTGTAAAGTTGAGATTTTTGGTGAAAGCAACTCACTAATCAAGAGATAATTTGCAGCCGGGTGCCGTGGCTCTTATCTGTAATCCCAGTGCTTTGGGAGGCTGAGGTGGGAGGACTGCTTGAGGTCAGGAGTTTGAGACCAGCCTGCCTGGGCAACACGATAAGACCCTTATCTCTATAAAAATTTTTAAAATTAGCTGGGCATGTTGTTGCCTAGAGTTCCAGTTATTCGGGAGGCTGAGGTGGAAGGATCGCTTGAGCCTGGAAAGTCAGGGCTGCAGTGAGCTATAATCTTGCCACTGCATTCCAACTTGAGCAACAGAGCAAGACTTAAAAAAAAAAAAAAAAAAAAAAAGGGTTCCACTGGTCTATGTAGCAAGAGTTAGTTCAGTCCATCTGATGTCTTTAAAACTATGCTCAGAAGAATGCCAACTCCATGTGGGCAGGGATTTTTGCCTGTCTTGTTCACTCAGAAAAAGTTGTTGACTGACACACTATTCTTCAGGCAGAACTTGCATCCTTAAAGTGCCAATCAACAGTTGAAAAGTTAATCTGAGTTCCTTTTGTAGTTATTTCTTAAGTATAGTGTGCCAGGCGCTGTGGCATACACAGGGCTAGATAGGGTCCTATGACCATGCTCAGGGAATTTTCAATCTCATGTAGGAGGTAAGGCAGGTATATAAGTCAGGTTGCCCCCTAGAGTTGTGCATTTACACCCTGCATTCCATATATGACAGTCCTGCATAAGGTCTTGTTATGAAAGAATCAGGAATTATGGCTTCAGGCATAGCTGGATCCAGGAGCAGAAATCATGTCATCAGAGCCTTTCTCTGTTTCTCTCTCTCTCTCTCTCTATTTCTTCTGTATTGGTCTCATTCTTAAGCTTGTTTTCTCCATGTGGCAGGACTAGACTTGCATTCTGTTGCCGTTGCATAAAAAGTGAACAAACAAACAAACAAACAAAACAAAACCAGGAAAGGCTCTCATTAGCCTGGCTTGGGTTATGTACCAGTCACTTTCACTTGGAGGAAATGGTGCTAGAATCATGCCAGTTACCTGCCCACCCAGGAAACCAGGGAAATGGTCATTTCCATCTGAAACACATGAACTAAACTACTAGACCAGGGGATGGCAAACTTTTAAAGGACCAAATAGTAAATATATTAGCCTCATGGGCCATATGGTCTCTGTTGCAGCTACTTATTTCTACCATTGTTGTGCAAAAGCAGCTGTAGACCATAAATGAAGGGGCAGGGCTGTGTTTCATTAACACTTCATTTACAAAATCAGGCAGTGAATTTGGCTTTGTAGTTTGCAGACCCCTGTAATAGACAGTTGGGGTGTTGTGGCTACAGAGGAGAAAATTGACTAGAGAAGTGGGCAGACACCACAAATGGACACTACATCTAGGAAGAGCTGGGGGAATAGTGGAAAATGAGCCTGTAAGCTCAAGTCGAATTGGGTCTTGAATGCCGGAGTAAGGAATTTGGATTTTCTTCTGTACCAGCGGAGACCCCTCAGAGGTGTTGAAAATCGCAGTCAGGTACCTGTTTGCCCCCTAGATATCCAAATGTTGAGTGTTACAGATGCACAGCCTAGGTTCTCATGCTGAGTTGGAGGACAGTTGCATTTTGCCTTGACTGCTGCTGACCCTTTGTGTAAGCAGGGGCAAGGGGGCTGGGACCCTCTGGGAAGACACTTGTTTTGGTTTTGCCACTAGTAGAGAAGTGGACTGTAACTTTCCCAGCAGGGCCAATACACCACACAACTCCAGGTGGCACCAATTCACATGGTGGCCATCATGAATGGCACCACCTAGGGTTGTGCAGTCTACAGACTGAACAGCTGTGCATGATCTTTGTGCTTCCCAGGATGAATGAGGTCTCTTCTGAACACTGGGCAGTGCTTGACACATTTTTGGCACTCAGAGAATGCAAAACGGTAAGAGAAATCTGTAAAGAGAAGATGGCTAAATCATTCAGAAAGCAAATTTACAGCTTTGTATTTTCCCCAGATTTATTTACCAAGTGGGCAGCTGCACGTTATCAAACAGACAGGAAGTAGAAATGGCAAGTGTATGGGCTTCGCAATGCTGTTCCTACTGCGACATTTGAGCCGAGAACCATGGGAGTTGCCTCTGTGGACTGGCACATGGCAGATGAGCTGGCCCTTTGTGTGTGCTCTGTGTGTGATCTTGGGGGACACAACATTGTCACATATGCTCATGTCCTGTGGGCCCCCAACTTTTCTTGGCTGGGCTGGCGAAGATTAGGAAAACTGCACAATCTGACTGGTGCCTTTTGAAGCAATGCCAGAAAGACTCTCATTGAAGAGTGAATTAAAGTCAAGTTGGTTGATTGTTTGTCGAACAAGCACATGTTGAATTCCTACAATGTGCAGAGCTCTTACAGGTCTCACAGAAACGCCTCACTTGGCGATTGGGAGTGTGTGCCATTTAGACTTTAGCATTACTGGCTCAGCTGGGGTTCTGCCTTTTAACAGTGATGCCAATTAGTTATTCATCCTTCTCCCAACCTGTATTAGTCTGTTTTGTGTTGTGATAAAGAGATACCTAAGACTGGGTAAGGTTCAAGTGATTCTCCTGCCTCAACCTCCAAGTAGATGGGACTACAGGTGCATGCCACCATGCCAGGTTAATTTTTGTACTTTTAGTAGAGATGGGGTTTCGTCATGTCGGCCAGGTTGGTCTTGAACTCCTGACCTCAAATGATCCACCCAGCTCAGCCTCCCAAAGTGCTGGGATTACAGGCGTGAGTCATCGCACCCGGCTCCTGATAATGCTTTTGAAGAACATTAGATCAGTCTCATCTCATGCACAGAATGTGTCTGAAGACTTCACAGCATTCAAAACTTGCATTTTTCAAGACAAGTTTTCCTGTACGCTTTAATGTCACGTTGTGGGGGATGCAGCCTCAGAAGGCATACATCTACAGCCATTATGGCTTAGGGGCATGTTATTAGCGGCATCAGTCTCCAAACGATGTCACCAGCTCTTTTTCTACCTCCTTTTCCATCCCTCCAGCATCCTTACCTAGCTTTATGAGTATTGCGGGGGGGGATCTTAAAGCCCCCCAGTTGTAATAATATCAACTAAGCTGGGCATGGAGGCATGCAACTATAGTCGCAGCTACTCAGGAGGCTGAGGGCAGGAGGATCACTTTGAGCCTAGGAGTTTGAGTCCAGCCTGGGCAACATAGTGAGATCCTGTTTCTTTTCTTTTTTTTTTTTTTGAGACGGAGTCTCGCTCTGTTACCCAGGCTGGAGTGCAGTGGCCGGATCTCAGCTCACTGCAAGCTCCACCTCCCAGGTTTACGCCATTCTCCTGCCTCAGCCTCCCGAGTAGCTGGGACTACAGGTGCCCGCCACCTCACCCGGCTAGTTTTTTGTATTTTTTAGTAGAGACGGGGTTTCACCATGTTAGCCAGGATGGGCTCGATCTCCTGACCTCGTGATCCGCCCATCTCGGCCTCCCAAAGTGCTGGGATTACAGGCTTGAGCCACCGCGCCCGGCCGAGATCCTGTTTCTTAAACAAACGAACAAAAAATCAATGAATTGATTGATTGATCAATCCATAAAAAATGTTTCAAAATGTATTGAGCGCCTCTTTACTACACAACCAAGCACTGTTCCAAGCATTTTATTTATTTATTTTTGAGACAGGGTCTCTTGCTCTGTCACCCAGGCTGGAGTGCATTGGCACAGTCATAGCTCACTGCAGCCTCAAACTCCTGGACTCAAGCGAGCCTCCTGCCTTAGCCTCCCATGTGACTATGACTACATACACAAGCCATCATGCCCAGCTAATTTTAAAAATTTTTTTGTAGAAACAGAGTTCTGCCATGTTGCCCAGGCTGTCTCAAACTTTGGAGCTCAAGTGATCCTCCTGCCTCAGCTTCCCAAAGTGCTGGGATTACAGTTGTGGGCAACCATGCCCAGTCAACTTTTAGTAAAGATGGGATCCTGCTGTGTTGCCCAGGCTGGTCTCAAACTCCTGGCCTCAAGGGATCCTCCTGCCTTGGCCTCCCAAAATGCTGGGATTATATGTGTGAGCCACCATGCTTGGCCTCTACACATTTTATATGTGTTAACTCATTCAGGGTTTGCAACCACCATATAATGTGGGTACTGTCAATATTTCCACTTTACAGATGGGGAAATGGAGGTACAGGAGGGGAAAGGGACTTACCCCAGCACCCAGCCAGGGTTCAGCCCCAGCGGTTCTCTTAATCACTACCCCATATCATCTTCCTTCTCCATCCACCCTTACCCGCTCCTTCCCAATTTCTCAGCAGTTCTTTATTGGGAGCACATTGAGTCATGGCTGCTGCTAATTTATAGCTATTTCTTGACATCAAACTTCTGTTCAGAAATTGTTGATTTTCAGGGCCATTTCTGCCACGCAAAGAACCCTTGAGTGACATTGTTATAGGATATTTTTAAAAGATCTTAAATTATAGACACAGTGACTATTGAAATACCAGGACACTTGTAACCAAAAGCAGAAGTTTGGATGCCTATAAACAAGCAGACGGTTCCCTGCAGACTAGAGATTGACAGGTCTGGGGCTTCACTGAGCCAAAGTGGCGCCCCCACGTGGCGACAGCCTAAGTTTACACAGTTCTCCCCCCAACCCCAGCTTTGAAATTATGCAAGTTCTTGACAGATTGTTCTAAATCGGGAAGTATTTCTTCATATCATTTCACATTTTGTGCAAAAAGCAAGACGTTGTTGAGAGTTTAAGGACACCACACTGTTTCAAATTTGCATTATTCCATGTTGCATAAAATGGGTCTGAGAGCGGTTTCATCGAGGGTCTTAACCCCCAAGGGACGGAGATGCCAGTCCCTCGGGATTCCTGGACAGCTACTGAGACCTCTTCCCTTCCTATAGGATGGCCAGCCGGAGCAGTGACAAGGATGGTGACTCTGTCCACACGGCCAGCGAAGTCCCGCTGACCCCACGGACCAATTCCCCGGATGGAAGACGCTCGTCCTCAGACACATCCAAGTCCACATACAGCCTGATGCGGAGGATTTCGAGTAAGTATCTCCGCTGTGCCTCTCTGGGGGCCCTGGCTGGCTTTCCCAGACACTCCCATGGAGAGTCATGAAGGGCAGTGTCGTTGCTGGGGGAGGGCGGCAGAGTGGGTTGACAGTCCAGGAGACAGGGTGAGAGAGAGATAATGACGGTGTGACAGAGGAGGGCATTACACCTGATTGCTGATGAGTTTAATCAAAAGCAATCATTTTGATTGATTTTTGCTTTTATTAATTTTAAGTTTGATTGAACTGGCTGAATTGATTAACATTGTCAGTGATATCATTTCAGATTCTGAAAGATGAGTGTGGCTATATTATATAGAAGGGCTTGTCAATTCTGGTGACTTTGGGAGCTAGGCGGGTTGCATCAGTGGCCACATGCAGAGGTTACATAGAGATAAACATTGCCTGAGTGCAGTGACAAATGGCAGCTGCCGCTCTGCCTGGAGAGTTACTAGGGCAGGGTGAAGACTTCAGTTAATTGAAAAGCGAATGCCCCATTGAAAGGCGAGCAGAGCGGCTGCTGCTCAGCTTGGCCAATGGTAGCTGTATGGGATTGGGGGCCCGGTATTGTCTGATCTTTGTAAAGAGATATTGGCAATCTGGGTTTTTTTTTTTTTTTTTATATGAAACATTCTTACTTTCGAGCCTAAACAAAATGTATGTGCAGCCATCAAACTTGGCCACCCAATTTGTCTACTCTGCTGTGTGGCATATGTGTTTGACCAAACAGCATGATTTGGGTGAGGATGAAAAAGGAAGATAAACACCCAGAGACTCCCAACCTCCTTCTGCTCCACAAAAGTATCTCTTCTCTACGTGAACTGATGTCTTCTCTACATGAACTGATGTCTGAAATTCACTAAACAGAGGGAAAAGCTTAAAATGCCTGAAACAAGTCCATTCAGGTGGAGATCATTGGTGTCCAACCTTTCCTGGGGATAGAGGGAAAAGAAAAAAGTAGGAAAACAAAAAAAAAGAGTTCAAGGGCATGAAATAGTGAAACAGAGGGAGCACTGGGTTTCTTTAGGCCTCAGTCTTCCCATCTGTAAAATGAGATGGCTGATCTAGAACTGTGCTGTCTGGTGTAACAGTCACCAGACACACGTAGCTGCTGAGCACGTAAATGGTGTGAGACTGAATCTTACTGATGTTCTGTGAGTGCAAAATACGTACTGGACTTTCAAGACAGTGAGAAAATAAAAGGCCTGGTGTGGTGACTTGTACCTATAATCCCAGCACTTTGGGAGACCGAGGCGGGAGGATTACCTGAGGTCAGGAGTTCGAGACCAGGCTGGCTAACATGGTGAAACCCTATCTCTACTAAAAATACAAAATTAGACGGGCATGGTAGTGCATGCCTATAATCCCAGCTACTTGGGAGGCTGAGGCAGTAGGATCACTTGAACCCGGGAGGCGGAGGTTGCAGTGAGCCGAGATCGCACCACTGCACTCCAGCTCAGGCAACAAAAGTGAAACACTGTCTCCAAAAAAAAAAAAAAGAGAGAGAGAGAATTTAAAGTATCTCACTAAAATGTTTTTATATTGGTTCCATGTTGAAATGATTATATATTGGATATAGTGGGTTAAATAAAATAAAATACTAAAATTAATTTTGCAGGCCAGGTGTGGTGGCTCATGCCTGTAATCCCAGCACATTGGGAGGCCAAGGCAGGCAGATTACTTGAGGCCAGGAGTTCAAGACCATCCTGGCCAACATGACGAAACCCCATCTCTACTAAAAATGCAAAAATGGGCCAGGTGTGGTGGTACACAACTGTAGTCCCAGCCAGTTGGGAGGCTGAGACATGAGAATCACTTGTACCTGGAAGGTGGAGGTTGCAGTGAGCCGAGATCCGCCACTGCACTCCAGGCTGGGTGACAGAGCAAGACTCTGTCTCAAAATAAACAAATAAATTAAATTAAATTAAAGGAATTTTGCCCTTTTTTTGCATGTTTTTAAAGTCATGGCTGCCAGGATATTTTAAGTTACATATGTGGCTTGCATTTCTGGCTTGCATTATCTTTCTGTGGACAGTGTGGGCCTAGATGATTTCTGAGTCTCATGCCCAGCTCTGAACATGGGTGATTTCCATTTAGCACACATCTGTCAGAGTACCTCCCATGCCTCAGGCAAATGTCTCATAAAGACAGCTGTTAGGGCAATTAGCAAGAATGCCATGAGCTCATTGCTAGAAGAGTGGGATGCACAAAGGTTAGAATTATGAACTTGGGATCCATGAACCAGCACTCTGCTGGTTCATGGAAGGGAGAGAGGCAGCCCGTAAATGATGAGGTTTGAATATGGACCTTGAAGAAGTATAAGCATTCCCATTTATTGATCTGTGCCTATGGGCACATTTCACGCCATGCCCTTTCCATGCCCTGGTTCAGTGAATCTTCATCACATTCTTTGAGGTAGGTGCCATTATTGACTCTATTTTACTGATGGGAAAACAGAGTCCCAGAGAGTCAAAAGAATATGCCCGGAGTCACATGACTGATTTGTTAATGAGTACACGAGTAGTGAGTAAGCGGCTGAGAGGGAATTCTACCCAGACACTCTGGTCCCAGAGCTCACTTTCTTAAAGTGGAGACATCATAGGATAATGGTTAGAGCCAGACTCTGGGGCCAGCTAGACCAGCCTAACCCCTGGCTCCTCCATTTGCAAGTGTGTGACCTTCAGAAAGTTACTTAAAGCTTCTGTTTCCTCATCTATAAAGTGGGGATAATAGTAATTATCTAAGAATTCAAGGGGATGTGATGATTGTGATTGCACATATGAGATGATGTAATGTACTCAGTCTATTCGAGCAGTGCCTGGCACTTAGCTGCTGTGATGATGGCAGTGGTGACAAGAGTGCTACCATACTGTCTGTCACAGAATCAGTGAGTATTTCAGAGTGTAGAGAAAGATGGTAAGGATCATTTTGAAGTAGAGTAAACAGTGCAAGAATCTGCTCACCTGCAAAGTTGCCCAGGTGTGCCCTGTATGTGGCTGTCTTCATTGTTATTTTTGGTGGCTCTCAGGTCTTGAGTCAAGACGTCCCAGCTCTCCACTCATCGATATTAAACCCATCGAGTTTGGCGTTCTCAGTGCCAAGAAGGAGCCCATCCAGCCTTCGGTGCTCAGACGGACCTATACCCCCGACGACTATTTCAGGAAGTTCGAACCCCACCTGTACTCCCTCGACTCCAGCAGTGACGACGTGGACTCTCTGACGGACGAGGAGATCCTGTCCAAGTACCAGCTGGGCATGCTGCACTTTAGCACTCAGTATGACCTGCTGCACAACCACCTCACCGTGCGCGTGATCGAGGCCAGAGACCTGCCACCTCCCATCTCCCACGACGGCTCGCGTCAGGACATGGCACACTCCAACCCCTACGTCAAGATCTGTCTCCTGCCAGATCAGAAGAACTCAAAGCAGACCGGGGTCAAACGCAAGACCCAGAAACCCGTGTTTGAGGAGCGCTACACCTTTGAGATCCCCTTTCTGGAGGCCCAGAGGAGGACCCTGCTCCTGACCGTGGTGGATTTTGATAAGTTCTCCCGCCACTGTGTCATTGGGAAAGTTTCCGTGCCTTTGTGTGAAGTTGACCTGGTCAAGGGCGGGCACTGGTGGAAGGCGCTGATTCCCAGTTCTCAGGTAAGGGATGGGTTTGTGGTATTTCCCCCTGGGAGCTTTTCTAAAAAATGATTGTTTTAATTTTACCGTTTAAAAGGCTTTTTCAGATTTTTAAAACTTTTTATTTTGAAATAATTTTTGACTCACAAGAGGTTGCAAAAATAGCGGAGAGTTCCTGTGTCCTCTTGATCCAGCATGATAGCGTCTTACACAACCAGGAAATAGACATTGGTAACTAACCTAGAGCTTACCCAGATTTCACTAGTTTTTATATACATCACTCCTGTGTTTGTCTTTCTGTGAAAATTTATCACATGTATAGATTCATGTAACCACCACCACTCTGGAAGCCTTTTTTAAATGATTGATGCTGAGTTTAGTAAGGAGAATGATTGCACAGGGTATAAAGCTATCAATCATTTTGACTTTCAGAAATTGATTTGGGGGGAAAAAGTGAAGGCTGGAAAACAAGATGATGCATGGATGTTTTTCAGCCCAACTGTTAGATTGGCTTCCTTTCCCCTGTCCAGTCCAGGGAAATGTGGTTGGCTGCTCGGGAAGCCACCCACGGACCAGGCTGTGTCTCCAGTCGGCTGTTGGGCATTCCTGCATGTTAGAGGATAACTGTCTACCCATTGTGGGTGGAAGGATGTGGGGAGCCCAAGGAAAGGAAAAGACCCGGTCACTTCTTCCTCCCTCCCTCCCTTCCCATTTCTCTCTTCGCTCCCTTCCTCACTTCCTTCCCTGATTCCCTCTTCCCTTCCCTTCCCGCTTCCCTCTTCCCTCCCTTTTCCCCTCCCTCACCTCCTTCCTTCTCTCCCTGTCCTGAGTAGGAACAGGGACGGGAGATGGGGAAACAAGGGAGGGGGCTTTGGCCACCATGAGGTCAATAAGAGTTGCCTTCCAGGCCAGGCGCAGTGGCTTATGCCTGTAATCCCAGTACTTTGGGAGGCTGAGGCAGGAGAATCACTTGAGTCCAGGCATGTGAGACCAGCCTGGGCAACACAATGAGATCCCGTCTCTACAAAAAAACAATGTAAAAATTAGCTAGGCATGGTGGTGCACATCTGTAATTCCAGCTACTTGGGAGGCTGAGGCAGGAGGATCTCTTGAGCTGAGTTTGAGGCTGCAGTGAACTATGATCGAGCCAGTACACTCACTCCAGCTCACTCCAGGCTGGGTGACAGAGCGAGACCCTGTCTCTAAAAAAAAAGATTGCTTTTCCATGGGGAGCCATTTGGTGACGTGCAGAGAAAATGGCCTTGGATCTAATCTGCAACTTTCCTCCCACTGCC
This sequence comes from Rhinopithecus roxellana, assembly GCF_007565055.1. NCBI lineage: Eukaryota > Metazoa > Chordata > Mammalia > Primates > Cercopithecidae > Rhinopithecus > Rhinopithecus roxellana. The sequence continues at coordinate 33,827,641 of NC_044568.1, forward strand.
TAACTGTTGCTAGGCCCCTCTGCTCCCTCACCTCACTTCAGGTGAAATGGAGGTAGCAATACCACCTTGCAGCGAGGGCCTGGTGGGTGGTGAGCTCTCCACAGTGGCAGCCCCAGTTGTCAGGAGAGGACGACTTCTATTGTGAACCCATTCAGGGTGAGCCTGTAATGCATCGCCTTCCAGTGCACTAAGCGGTAATCACACCTGGTGAGTATCTAATTGGGCAGACAAGAGGCAGGGAGTGTTCCGGTTCACTCCTGATGCTGAGCCTTCTTGCGGCAGAGGAGCTGGCATCTCCTGAGCTGAGTCAATCTTGGGGCTGCCGTCTCCCTTCCATCTGAAGAGGGACAGCCAGGCCTGTTTTATGTCACTGCGGGAGCAGGTTTCTCCCAGACAAGGGCTGGCTCCTCACCCTTGATAAAGCTGCAGGCTGTGCTTTAGTTTCATGGGGACCTTTGGGTGCCTCTAAGAATTAAAAGTATTCATGTGTATAGGGCTGAGTGCCATGGCTCACACCTGTAATCCCAGCACTTTGGGAGGTTGAGGTGGGAGGATGGCTTGAGCCCAAGAGTTCGAGACTAGCCTGAGAAACATAGTGACACCTTATTTCTACAAAACATTAAAAAAAAAAATAGCCAGGCATGGTGGCATGGGCCTGTAGTCCCAGCTACTCGGGAGGCTGAGGCAGGAGGATTGCTTGAGCCCAGGAGTTTGAGGCTGCAGTGAGCTATGATTGAGCCAACGCACTCCAGCCTGGGCAATAGAGTGAGGCCTTGTCTCTAAAAATATAAAATACCAAAAGTGTGTATAAAGTTGAAATATTGCAGGCAGGTCAACTGCTCTAACTGCTCATCTGATTTACACTCTGGTCTGTCACACTCGGGCTTCCAGCCTTGCTGGTGCTATTATCAGCCAAGTAGTGGCTGTTAATGCCTTTAGTTGTGGATTTGACTCTTAAATCCTGGCTGTAAATGCCTTCTGTCTCTCATTCCTGGTGATGATGAGTGTTTTCTTAGTACTGTTCAAAATAGTTTTTGGAAGCGTCATCTGGACCCGTAAGATATTTGTTTTCCTTCTCTTCTCCCCTCTTTATTATTCTTTGTTTTTTTCTTCTCTGATCTGCTCTTCATTCTGTTTTTCTTGAGATCCTATTATGTGCCCAGCATTTCTAGTTGGATTAATAAAAATGAATCCCATACCATTCCTCGCAGCAGGAAACTTCCAATCTAGTGGGAAAGAGAGTTTCGTAAACAGCAAGCCATAATGCAGTGTGCTGCATGCGGTAATAAATGGGCAATCAGCACTCATTTTGATTTTTTAAAATTATTTTGTTTTATTATTTATTTATTTATTTATTTTGAGACGGAGTCTCGCTCTGTCCCCCAGGCTAGAGTGCAGTGGCGCCATCTCGGCTCACTGCAAACTCTGCCTCCCGGGTTCACGCCATTCTCCTGCCTCAGCCTCCTGAGTAGCTGGGACTAAGGTGCCCGCCACAGCGCCTGGCTAATTTTTTGTATTTTTAGTAGAGACGGGGTTTCACCGTGGTCTCGATCTCCTGACCTTGTGATCCGCCCGCCTCGGCCTCCCAAAGCGCTGGGATTACAGGTGTGAGCCACCGCCCCTGGCCTATTTTTTTTTTTTTTTTTTGAGACAGAGTCTCGCTCTGTCACCCAGGCTGGAGTGCAGTGGCCGGACCTCAGCTCACTGCAAGCTCTGCCTTCTGGGTTTACGCCATTCTCCTGCCTCAGCCTCCCGAGTAGGTGGGACTACAGGCGCCCGCCACCTCCCTCGGCTAGTTTTTTGTATTTTTTAGTAGAGACGAGGTTTCACCGTGTTAGCCAGGATGGTCTCGATCTCCTGACCTCGTGATCCGCCCGTCTCGGCCTCCCAAAGTGCTGGGATTACAGGCTTGAGCCACCACACCCGGCCCTGGCCTATGTTTTGTTTTTAGAAACAGAGTCTGGCTCAGTCACCCAGGCTGGAATGCAGTGGTGCAATCACAGCTCACTGCAGCTCCAAGCTCCTGGGCTCAAGAGATCCTCCCACCTCAGCCTCCTGAGTAACTAGGACTACAGTTGTATGCCACTGCACCTGGTTAGTTTTTTTAAAAATATATTTTGCAGAGATGGGGATTTCGCTGGGTCGCCTAGGCTGGTCTCCAACTCCTGGTCTCAAGCGATCCTCCCACCTCGGCCTCCTAAAGTTTGCTGGGGTTATCGGCATGAACTACTGAGCCCCGCCAAAACTCATTTTGTTAAGAATGATCAAAATTGGCCTTGAAAATGGACACCATATTGAAGACTGAGGTACCATCTCTCAGTAATTCCAATATGGTAGGTCTTGACCGTTGGAGTGGATCAGGATGTATTTGCTCACATTTGGGGAGCAAATGTATTTCAGGCAGAAGTTTTAAATGATGAAATCCACTAGGAAGGTCATGCTATATGGGTATTTCACTTTGAATACCAGACTCATACTAGTGAGGCAAGAAACACACAAAGAGAGGCACTGGAGACTCTGACTGAGGAAAGAATATGTTCCTATTGCCCAGCTAATGCTTACTCTGGAATTTATGCTCTTTGAGTGGAAAAGCCGGTTGTCTTACGTGCTGCCAGCAATCATATGAAAAAAAGCTCATCACTGATGATTAGAGAAATGCAAATCAACACCACAATGAGATACCATCTCATACCGGTCAGAATGGCTACTATTAAAAGGTCCAAAATAACAGATGTTGGTGAGGTTGTGGAGAAAAAGGAATGCTTATACATTGTTGGTGGGAGTGTAAATTAGTTCAGCCATTGTGGAAGACAGTGTGGCAATTCCTCAAAGACCTAAAGACAGAAATACCTTTCGACCCAGCAATCCCGTTACTGGGCATATACCAAAGGAATATAAGTTGTTCTATTATAAAAACACACACATGCGTTATGTTCATTGCAGCACTATTCACAATAGCAAAGGCATGGAATCGACCTAAATGTCCATCAGTGATAGACTGGATAAAGAAAATGTGGTACATATATACCATGGAATACTACACAGTCATGAAAAAGAACAAGATCATGTCCTTTGCAAGAACATGGATGGAGCTGGAGGCCACTCTCCTCAGCAAACTAACATAGGAATGGAAAACCAAATACTCTGTGTTCTCACTTATAAGTGGGAGCTAAATGCTGAGAACACATGGACACAGAGAGAGGAACAATACACACTGGAGCCTTTTGGAGGGTGGGGGGTGGGAGGAGGGAGAGGATCAGGAAAAACAATTAATGGATACTAGGCTTAATACCTGGGTGATAAAATAATCTATACAACAACCCCCCATGACACAAATTTACCTGTGTAACAAACCTGTGCTTGTACTCCTGAACTTAAAATAAAAGTTAAAAAAAAAAATTAAGTTCTGCAAAAAGAAACAAAGAAAGAAAGAAAAAAACAAGCTGGCTGTCTTTAGCTGGGTTCCCTAGAAGCAGAGCTGGAGATGGGGATTTGGATGTAGATTTGTTGCCAGGGCTGCCCTAACAGAGCACTACAAATTGAGTGGCTTAAAGCAACAATAATTTATTGTCTCACAGGCCTGGAGGCAAGAAGTCTCAGATCAAGGCATTAGCAGAGTCATGTTCCCTCTGAAACCTGGAGGGGAAGCTCTCCTTGCTCCTTCCTCGCTTCTGGTGGTTGCAGGAAGTCCTTGGAATTCCTTGGCTGGAGCTGCATTGCTCTAATCCCTGCTCCACCATCACATGGCCATTTTTGCCCTGTGTGTGTCTATGTCTCTTCTCTTCTTCTTCTTCTTTTTTTTTGGAGACGGTGTCTTGCTCTGTCGCCCAGGCTGAAGTACAGTGGCATGATCTCGGCTCACTGCAAGCTCCACCTCCCAGGTTCACGCCATTCTCCTGCGTCAGCCTCCCGAGTAGCTGGGACTACGGGCGCCCGCCACTACGCCCGGCTAATTTTTTGTATTTTTAGTAGATACGGGGTTTCACCATGTTAGCCAGGATGGTTTCCATCTCCTGACCTTGTGATCCGCCCGCCTCGGCCTCCCAAAGTGCTGGGATTACAAGCGTGGGCCACGTCTCTTCTGTTCTTATAAGGACACCGGACACCAGTCATATTGAATTAGGACCCACCTGACTCCAGTGTGACCTCATCTTAATTTAAATAATGACATATACAATGAACCAATTTCCAAATAAGGTTCCATTCTGAGATACTGGGGGTTAGGACCTCCACCTGTCTTTTTTTTTTTTTGAAACAGGGTCTTGCTTTGTCATCTAGGCTGGAGTGCTGTGGTATAATCATGGCTGAATGCAGCCTTGAACTCCTGGGCTTAAACAGTCCTTCTACCACAGCCTTTCAAGTGACTGAAACCATGTGGTACCACAAGTGTACACCAACACGCTCAGATAATTTTTTAGTTTTTGCAGAGATGGAGTCTCATTATTTTGTCCAGGTTGGTCTCAAACCCCTGGGTTCAAGCGATCCTCCCGCCTCGGCCCCTCAGGTGCTGGGATTAAAGACGTGAGCCAGTATAGCTGGCCTGACTACTGATTTTTGTTAGAAGATAACATCTGCCTTCACCAAATTGGTTGGTTGGTCAGTGGAATGGGAAGGAGAGGAGGCAGTTGTGTAATGGTGTATAAGACAAAACTATTCAATTTCTTATTTTCAGCCTACTCTAATGGTGTGTGGAGTTGGGCTAACGCTAGTTAAACTTTCTTCTTGGAAAACCCGTATGGAAGATGAATGGGTGGCTTGTGGGCCAGCATATAGGCACTTCCTGGTTCAGGGCAGAACATCCCATCTATCTTGCAATGTCCCATCTGACTGCATCTTTGATTTTAGCATTCAGGAAACTGGCAGCTAATGGAGCTATGGCATTTTGGGGGTCTCAGGGATAAGGTTGGCTGGAAGATAATGAAAATAAGACCATATTAGCCAACATGGAGAAACCCTGTCTCTACTAAAAATACAAAAAATTAGCCAGGTGTGGTGGTGGGCGCCTGTAATTCCAGCTACTTGGGAGACTGAGGCAGGAGAATCGCTTGAACGCAGGAGGTGGAGGTAGCAGTGAGCTGAGATCATGCCATTGTACTCTGGCCTGGGCAACAAGAGTGAAACTCCGTCTCGAAATTTAAAAAAATATTATTAATTTTAATTGTGGGAAAATACACACGCCATGAAATTTACCATCTTAACCATTTTTGCCTGTACAGTTCGGTGGCATTAAGTTCATTCACATTATTGTGCAACCATCACCACCATCCATCTCCAGAACTCTTGCAAAACTGAAACCCTACACCCATTAATCAATAACTCCCCATCTCCATCTCTCCCCAGCCCCTGACAACCATCATTCTACTTTCTATGAATTTGACAATTCTAGGTACCTCATATAAGTAGAGTCATAGATTATTTTTCTTGTGGCTGGCTTGTTTCACTCAGGATAATGTCTTCAAGGTTCATTTGTGTCATAGCATGAGTCAGAATTTCCTTCCTTTTTAAGGCTGAGCTGAATAATATTCCAGTGTGTGTGTGTGTGTGTGTCATATTTTGTCTGTTCATTCATCCATTAATGGACACTTGGGTTGCCTCCACTGTTTGGCTATTATAAACAATACTGCTATGAACATGGGTGTACAGATGGCTTTTTGACCAACTGTGTGTGTGTTTTTTTAAGCCGTAAAAATATCCATGATGTAGGCGGTTCATTTTCTCTTGAGTTCATATGGGTTGGGGAAGGAAGAGCAAGGACAGTGGAGAGATTAGATGCCCCGTGGCCATGCGGGAACCGTTCTGAGCATTAGGAAGGATACATAGTTGTATGTCCCATCCAGCGGGATCGTTAACACAGACCTTGGAGGAGGGGGTGGGAATTTAGAGAGACAAGAGACACAAGAAATGGAGACAAGACAGTATCCTGATCAAGTCTCGTTTAATGGCGGCAGTGCAATGCCTTATATAGGCTGGCAGGGAAGAGGAAGGGCTCAGAGCAGGCGGGGAGGAGAATAATGAGAGACGTCACCAGGCGCATGCTCGGTAGACTTAGTCTTTCCCGGGCGTGGGAGGTTATCTAAGCGCGGGCGGGAAAAGTTCGCACGTGCGGGTAAAGTTGATGATGAAGAACCAGGAAGTGCGCCATCTTGTCTCCACAATGCAGAGCTTAAGCAACAGAGGCCGCGGCAATTTCCAGGCCTCACGGCTCCAGACAGGTCCTCCTTTTTTATATTATTAGTGACTAGAAGATAGTCCCTCGGGAACTGCGCCTGTCTTAGGTTGGAGTGACACATCTCTTCACTGGTACCCGTCATGGGATTAGGCAGTAGCTATGACGGCCCTCCTGTCTTAGGTGAGAGATGACACTCTCTTACCCGTCATTGGCTGTCCAGTTCAGCGCACAGGGAAGGTGGTTTACGGCAAGCGTAAGTATGGACCACCGTGATCTTCCTGTTCGAGGCGATGATAATGGACCTGTATGGGTTTGGCTTGGATGGCCTCGATTTGTTGCTTAATGAATGTCATGAGCTTATTGAAGATTATAGGCCCCAAAGAGAGTAAGAGCAATAGGCAAAGCAGGGGGCCCAATAATGGTATAATATAGGGGAGGAGTCCATGGAACCCAGTCCAAAATGGGTTATCAGTCATTTCTTTTCGTCGTTTTTCTAGGTCTTCTTGTAGACGCTTGATTTTATCTCTGACGATCCCGGACTTGTTGGCGTAGAAACAGCACTTTTCCTGCAGAGCTAAGCAGATACCTCCGTGTTCGGCAGTTAATAAATCTAGGCCTCTTCTATTTTGGAGCACTACTTCTGCCAGGGAATCTACTTGATCTTGTAGATCCTGTATAGTACTTGAGATGGCCTGCATATCGTGCCGTTGTTGTATATGCGTAAGGGCCTCACGTGGATCACCGAGGCCGGCATGAACCTGGAATACTTGGCAAGTCATCACTAAGGTCCAGAGGGGCCTGTAGTTGGAGTTCATCTCCGTAATAGAAGGAAAAGGTACTCTCAGGGAGAGAGTTACTCCCTGGATTGGTTATTGTTAGGTACCTGTCTTACCAGTCGCTCTGGTAGCCATCTGGCTGCATCATGAGCTTGGGAAAAAACACAAACTGAGCCTCTTCCCCAGATTAACACTGGGTCTGGACCATGCCATGTGTTGTCTAATGGGTCTTTCCACTTAACCATGGCAAATTGTTTTTTGGAATCAGAATGCCAAAATCGATCAGCTGCTGATTTGTTCAGATCATCTAAATTTAAAAAATTCAAAATAAAGAGTCTGTGATTAAGGATATTTCTAGGGGTGCCCTTAGTAGGGTACCATTCTCCCTTTTTTATTTTGTCAATGGTGGTTTTTAAGGATAGGTGAGCTCTTTCAACTATTCCTTGTCCTTGAGGGTTATAGGGAATACCAGTAATGTGTTTTATTTGTAATTTAAGACAGAAGTCTTGGAAGGCTTTGGATCTATAGCCAGGACCATTGTCTGTTTTTAGTTGTTTAGGCTTCCCAACTATGGAAAAACAGTGTAGTAAATGAGCTATGACATGTTTGGTATCTTCTCCTGTTTGTAAGGTGACAAGTATAAATCCACTAAATGTATCTATACATACATGGACGTATTTTAAGTTACCGAATTCTGAATAATGGGTGACATCCATTTGCCAGATCATGTTGGGAACTAGTCCTCTTGGGTTAATTCCTAAGTGAGGGACTGGTAGGTGTGTTACACAGGTCTGACATTGTTTGACTATTTGTCTTGTTTTAAACATTAGTCTTAGAGTTTGAGCATTAAGATGATGTAAGGCATGAGTGGCTTGTGCTTGGGTTAGGTTTGTGTTTGTAGCTATGGCTACTGTTTTGGTTGCCATGTCAGCCATTTGGTTGCCCTGGGATAGGGGTCCTGGCAATCCAGAGTGAGCTCTAATATGTCCAAAAAAGAAGGGAGTTGATCCGTCATGTATTAATTGTTGGCATTGTAAAAATAACTTGGCTGTGTCTGACACGTTTGATTTGTGCTACGGTCTCAAGTAGAGACCTGTTGGGATGGTAAAGGATTTCCCTGACTGTCAGTTTTAGATTTACATTCATTAGCCCAATGTTTTCCTCTTTTACACCTTGGGCAAAGGCCTGGAACCTTTGCTTCGGAGTTTTTATTTGAACCCCCGCCGCAATCTTTTGCAAAATGTCCCCTTTTGCCACATTTAAAACACCCTCCTTTTTCTTTGTTCGTATTATTAAGGAAGTCTTTTACGGTTTGTCCACTGAAAGCTGCGGCCATTGCTAAACCCTGTTGATAGGAGGGCCCAATGTCTGAACAGAGACGGATATATCCAGTTAAGTCTGTTTTCTTTCGATAAGGTCGGATTGCCGCTTGACAAGCTGGATTGGCATTTTCATAAGCCAATTGTTTAACATAATCTACACCCGCCTCGGCGTTACCAAAAATCCTTCCTGCGGTTCTTATGAGCCTATGTACAAAATCTGCGAACGGCTCATCAGGTCCCTGCTTGACTCCAGTGAGCGAAGCTCCTGGGTCTCCTTTAACAGGGAGTTTCCTCCAGGCTTTTGTAGCGGCCGCCTGGATTTGTGAAAATAGTCCAGGGTCGTATTGCATCTGAGCATCAGTGTCGGTATAATTACCCGAGCCAGTTAACATATCAAAGTCCCAACCGTTTCCTGCCTGTTGGTTTCTTTTGGCTGTATCTCTGCAATTTTCAAAAAAACTCCGATTTCCAAATCAAATGATCTCCCCCTGAGAGGACTGCTCTGACTAGTGTGTTCCAATCTGTTGGAGTAAGCCAGTTATCGGCCACAGACTCTACTATAGCAAGAGTGTATGGAGCAGTAGCTCCATATTGAGAAACACCAGTTTTTAATTCTTTTATGACAGTGAAATCAAATCCATTATGATGCCTCCAGGCCTGACCCTGTCCATCTACAGTTTCAGTTACCGGGAAGATATCTTTAGGGGAGGATTCCCTGTCTCGGCTAGTAGAAAATCTTCCTTTTGGGACATGTTGTCCGGGCCGCTGAGGTGGGCGAGGGAAGCCTCCCATATTCTCTGAATTAGTTACACTCTCATTTCCTGTTTTTAATTTTTGCAGCCTAGTGATTAGTGACTGATGTAACTCTTCTAGCTTAATTTGCTCTTCAAGCTGAGCGATTCTTTCTTTGAGTTCCTCTTTTGGATTGACTACCGCCATTACGTTGGGTGCAGAAGCGCCACGTGTCCCGTTATAGGGAGGCGGACGCAAGAAAAAGGGAGGCCAGTTAGGATTATGATATCTAGCTGCCTCTTCCTTTAAGTCATCCCAATTTACATCTGAAAGGTCAGGATTGTCGTTACTTTTATCTTTTTGTGATATTTGCAGAATTGGGTTTTTTTTGGGCCTTTTCTCGCCTAGCATCATTTTGTCTTTTACAGAAGGAGCCTTGGCCCCCTCGTCATCACTTTCAAGAGAAATAAGATCTACTTCTTTGTCTGGCGGGGGGCTCCCGAGGTTGGTCTGAGAACTGACCTTTAAAATCTCCTCAGTCTGGGTGACCGCAGCCATTACTTGTGGATCGGCCTCCTTTTTATCTATTAGATCCTTGATTAAATTCCAATAAGAAAAGGCGGTTACAGGAATTTTTTCTGGCCCAAAGGTATTATAATAATCTTGAAAGGCGTCTCCCACCCTCCGCCATCCTTTTATATCAATGGTTCCTTCCTGTGGGAACCAAGGGCAGGTATCTTTCACAAAATCAAAAAATCTAAATAAGTCACCACTTTTAACCTTTACTCCCCGTGTCTTTAAAGCCTCTTTTAATTGCCCTACGTAGATTTGATGCTGGCTTAATTCTTGTCCCATTTCGGGCGCGTAACTTACCCTCAACTCCGACGCAGCAGGCTCCCACCACGGTCGGAGGGATTTTTCTTTCACTTTAGTCGCCGGCCTTTCTATGCGCCCTCTTCCTCACGCAGTTCCCTCGTATCCAAGCCCCGCGTTTGGGCGCCACGTGACCCGTCCAGCGGGATCGTTAACACAGACCTTGGAGGAGGGGGTGGGAATTTAGAGAGACAAGAGACACAAGAAATGGAGACAAGACAGTATCCTGATCAAGTCTCGTTTAATGACTGCGGTGCAATGCCTTATATAGGCTGGCAGGGAAGAGGAAGGGCTCAGAGCAGGCGGGGAGGAGAATAATGAGAGACGTCACCAGGCGCATGCTCGGTAGACTTAGTCTTTCCCGGGCGTGGGAGGTTATCTAAGCGCGGGCAGGAAAAGTTCGCGTGCGCGGGTAAAGTTGATGATGAAGAACCAGGAAGTGCGCCATCTTGTCTCCACAATGCGGAGCTTAAGCAACAGAGGCCGCAGCAATTTCCGGGCCCCAACGGCTCCGACAGTTGTATTCATTTGGTAAGTCTCATCCAGTATTCCTAAGGCTTGTGCGTTTCACTGTATGTAAATTTAACCAAAAAAAAAAAAAAAACCCCCGCCATAAACAAACACTGAACTCTGGTTAATTATATGCCAAAATGTGTATGGGTGCCATGGTCTGAAGGTTTCCTAAATTCATATGTTGAAATCCTAACCTCGAGGAGCTAGTATTCAGATGCCTTTGGTGGTTAGGCTGTGAGGGCAGAGCCATCATCAGTGGGATTAGCGCCCTTGCAAAAAGGTTCCAGAGAGTTGCCCCTTCCTCCATGTGGGGCAAAACCAACAGGTCCCATCTACGAGGAATGGTCCTCAGCAGACATGAAATCAGCTGGTGCCTTGATCTTGGACTTCCCAGCCTCCAGAAGGGTGAGAAATAAGTTTCTGTTGTTTTCAAGCTACCCAGTTGATAGTGTTTTTGTTACAGCAGCCTGAATGGACTAAGAGAGTGGGAAAAAGTGTACCAATGTCAGCCACTTATTTTGAAATGCATTCAAAAAAGATAGAGTGATAGATGGATAGGGATGAAGCAAATAGAGCATATTTTAAAAACAATTACAGCATTCTTAATATCAGTAACTTTTCATTTGGAATCTAAAGTATATGTCTAAGAGTGTGCACTGTACAATTCTTTTTTTTTTTTTTTTTTTTTGAGACTGAGTCTCATTCTGTTGCCAGGCTGGAGTGTAGTGGCATGATCTCAGCTCACTATAACCTCTGCCTCCTGGGTTCAAACGATTCTCCTGCCCCAGCCTCCCAAGTAGCTGGGACTACAGGCGCCTGCCACCACACCCAGCTAATTTTTTGTATTTTTAGTAGAGATGGGGTTTCACCATGTTAGCCAGGATGGTCTTAATCTCCTGACCTTGTAATCTGCCCACCTCAGCATCCCAAAGTGTTGGGATTACAGGCGTGAGCCGCCGTACCCGGCCTCACCGTACAATTCTTTAAGCCTCTCTGTATTTGAAAGTGTTGAGAGTATAAGCCACGGCAGGCACAGTAGCTCACATCTGTAACTCCAGCACCTTGGGAGACTGAAGAGGGAGGATCACTTGAGGCCAGGAGTTCGAGGTCAACCTGGCCAACATGGTGAAACCCCATCTCTACTAAAAATACAAAAATTAGCTGGGTGTGGTGGCACATGCCTGTAGTCCCAGCTACTTGGGAAGCTCAGGCACGAGAATCACTTGAACCCGAGAGGCAGAGGCTGCAATGAGCCAAGATCACGCCACTGCACTCCAGTCTGGGTGGCAGAGCGAGACCCTGTCTCAAAAAAAAAAAAAAAAAAAAAAAGTAGACTGGGTGTGGTGTCTCATGCCTAAAATCCCAATACTTTAGGAAGCCAAGTGGGAGGATCGCTTGAGGCCAGGAGTTCCAGACCAGCCTGGGCAACATAAAGAGACCCCGTTTCTTTGGGAAAAAGAGAGAGACAGAGAATGTTCATTAAAAAATGTTGAGGAGCAAAAGACAAGAAGTACCGGTGCCAGTTAGGAAAAATCGCTGTGGTCTCTTAGGTGAGAGGTGGTGGTGATCTGGACCCCATGTAAGGTGGCAGTGACAAAGGATGCAATTTGAAAGCAGAGTCTTTGATGCCCAGGAGCAGCCTTTGAGGAAACTATAAACAAGGAATGTCAAACAGTGTGGGGTCAGCGGGGGGTGATCAGGTGGGTTTCTGCTACAGCGGTGGTTCTCTTACTTTAACAAGCATCGGAATCACCTGGGAGCTATGACTGTGGAGGCTCCCAGACCTCAGCCTCCCTGATTCTGATTTCCCACATCTTGGGTGAGAGACCCATGTATCTGCACTTGAGCCAATGGGCTGGGAGATTCCAACGTAGTTAAACTCTGGACTTCATTCCGAGAAGCACTGGGTGGCTGGTGGAAGGTGAAAGGTGAGAGGTGGAAGGTGGAAAGAGTTCGGACTTTTGAGCTGGATAGACTTGCATCTAAAACTTGGCCCTGCCACTTAGGGGCTGGCTGTTGTGATGGTTTCGTAAGCTGGCGTGGCAAGTGCTGTGCCCGGCTGCTTGAGTGGCTGGTGTGCAGGGTGCACCCAATACAGGGCTGCCACTAAGATGATATTTTATGCAGCCATTCTGGGAAGGGGTAGATTCAAGTTAAAGTGCTCTCAGGGATTCATAGAGAAGAGTTCTGAGTCATGTCAGGGTGCAATATCTTACATTACAAAGCCAAATTGCCCACTGAAGAGGAATATTTGATTTGGGCCTCAAAGAAGAAAATATGTTTAGTCAAAAGTGATATTTGCACACTGGAATGCTGGATATTTATGTTTCTGAACATTGCTTCAGCCTGAGATTTGCACTGTCCAAATGAAAACCTTTTAGACCTTTGATGTCTAGAATTCAGAGCATTGTGGCTTAGGAAGCAGAGTCTGTGTGTGTGCCCACTAACCAAGCTGTCTTCTCCAGTGTCTGCTGACACCTGGGAAAGTCATCTGTTATCCTAGTTGAGCTCCTTTAAAGACAAATATTTGAGGGCATGCATTTTCTTTAGGAAGTGATTCTGAGAAACACCAGAAGAGAAGGGAGAAAATGAGACCAATAAAGTGTCTCACCACTGTGGGTAACTAGAGCTTAATCCTACTGGGGAACTCAGTGCGAGGGGTGAAGGAGCTGGGGTATTTATTCACCCAGTTCCCATCTGGCATGGGTTGCAGGATGCTCCCAAAAGTCCTTAATTCCCTGGGCACCTCCAGCTTGCCTTATGGACATGAGTAGGAAGGACTCCACTGACCAGAGAGACCTAAGCAGAGATGTAGGGCTGACAGTAGGCAGTCAACGAAGCCTGTTCTGGTTGGGGCTAGGTGCTGTGGTGGGCACCTTTAGCATTGCTACACTTTCTCTTGCCACCCTCAGGGCTCAGAATGCAGCATCTTCCATGCCTTCCCTTCTCCCTGCTTGCCGTCTCTCTTCTTTTCCCCTTTCCTCTGATCAGGAAGGTGCAATGCAGATGAATAAGAACATTGGCTAAGCAGAAGCCTGTAAAGAAAAAGATGCCATTCCTCCCTTCTTATAGAGGTGCCCAATCTTTGCAGGTGACTGTCTTGGCATCTCTGAGCTTTTGGGGGACGAAGGACAAGGAGAATCTATAGCTGTCTCCACTCAGCCAATGCTCCCTCTCCCCTCATCCCTTTTACATGTACATACTGGGAGTAGTAGGGAGGATTGTGAATGCTGCAGAACCGCCTCTCTGCCTCTTACAAATCCCAGAGAGAGATGTTGGGTCCTAGATGTTGCTGGCCCCTGGGTGCTTCCCCTTGGTCCTCACTCTGGTCCAGGGCAGCGCGTTCTGCGGTCAACAGGAAATACTCTCACTCAGCATCCTGCTGATGCACAGGAAAAGGTTTGGCCAGACCCTGGGGCAGAGTAAATACCCCATAGACATCAGCATTTGTTGTTATTTCATGTTGGTTTATTTATTTATTTGAGACAGGGTCTCACACTGTCACTGAGGCTGGAGTGCAGTGGTGTGATCACGATCACTGCAGCCTCAAACTCCTGAGCTCAGGCGATCCTCCCGCCTCAGCCTCCCAAGGAGCTGGGACCACAGGTGTGAATCACCACGCCCAGCTAATTAAAAAAATTTTTTTTTTTTTTTGTAGTGACAGAGTCTTGCTATGTTGCCCGGGCTGGTCTCAAACTCCTGGCCTCAAGCGATCCTCCTTCCTTGGCCTCCCAAAGTCCTGATATTGCAAGTGTGAGCAATCATGCCCAGCCAAATAAAAGGGTTCTAGTCTTGGTATCTTTGGCACTTGGAAGGAACTCAACAGATGTCTTCTGAACTGAACAAATATTGTCGTGTAAAGAGCATGTGCTTTTGAGTTAGACGGATCTCGTTAAGAGTTCCAGCTTCACCATTTCCCAACTGTGTGAACTTGGGTCTAACTCCTAGGCTATAAATTAAGGATAATAATTCTTACTGCATGGGGAACTGGGGGAGCATTGTGAGGATAGCGATGGTGGCAAACTCTCACATAGCACTCACTGTGTCCTGGGCATTCTGCTAAGTGCTTTTATTGTGTGAACTATTATCATCACCCCGTTTTATAGATGAAGAAACTGAGGCATGCATTAAGCAATACACCCAAGCCACAGAACTGGGACTGGAACCCATGTCATCCAGCTGCAGAGGCTGTACTCTGAGTCATTCTACTCCACGACACTGCCTCTTTCATTTATTTTACCTTTTTTTAAAAAGAAAACAAAACAAAACACTTTTTTTTTTTTTTTAAAGAAATTGGGGAGTTGGGGCAGGCATGGTGGCTCACACCTGTAATCCCAGCACCTTGGGAGGCTGAGGCAGGCAGGATCACCTGAAGTCAGGAGTTTGAGACCAGCCTGGCCAACATGGTGAAACCTCATCTTCACTAAAAATACAAAAATTAGCTGGGCGTGGTGGTGGGCGCCTGTAGTCCCAGTTACTCGGGAGGCTGAAGCAGGAGAATCGTTTGAACCCAGGAAGCGGAGGTTACAGTGAGCCGAGATCGTGCCACTGCACTCTAGCCGGGGTGAACGAGCGACACTCCATCTCACCCCTGTAGTCCTAGCACTTTGGGAGGCCAAGGCGGGGGGATTGTGTGAGTCAGGAGTTCAAAACCAGCCCAGAGAAAAAGAGTGAGGTCCTCATCTCTATAAAAAATGTAAAAATTAGCCTGATGTGGTGATGCACATCCACAGTCACAGCTACTCGGGAGGCTGAGGTGGGAGGATCGCTTGAGATGGGAGGTGGAGGCTGCAGTGAGCTACGATGGCAACACTGCACTCCAGCCTGGGTGACAGAGCTAGACCCTGTCTCAAATGAAAAAACCCACCAAAACCAAGAAGACCCCAAAAGAGATGGAGTCATGCTATATATGCTGAATAAATGCTGATTGGGAACCCAGGTGCCAGAAGCTCACAGGGAGGGACCGAAGGAGGGAACGTACCAAGAAGAGGGGACATTGAGGCACAATTGAGATTGAAACCAGAAGGAATTGGCTTAGAATCTGATTTGCATTTCAATTTATACTACTTTGGTCATAACCATGCCCAAGGCAGACAGAAGATAGAAGAATTCATTATTGTTATTATTTTTAAAGGCAGAGTCTTGCTTTGTTGCCCAGGCTGGAGTGCAATGGCATGATCTCGGCTCACGGCAACTTCTGCCTCCCGGGTTCAAGCATTTCTCCTGCCTCAGCCTCCTGAGTAGCTGGGATTACAGGCATGAGCCACCACACGTGGCTAATTTTTGTATTCTTAGTAGAGACAAGGTTTCACCATGTTGGCCAGGCTGGTCTTGAACTGCTGACCCCATGTGATCCACCTGCCTCAGCCTCCCAAAGTGCTGGGATTACAAATGTGAGCCACCAGCGCAGCTGAAGAATTTTTTTTTTAAATGACTTTATTTTTTAGGGCCATCTTAGGTTCGTAGGAAAATTGAGAGGAAGGGACAGAGGTTTCCCGTATACTCCCTGCCCCCACACATATGTAATCTCCTTCATTATCAGCATCTCCCACCAGAATGGTACATTTGTTACAACTGATAAACCTACACTGACACATCATTACCCCAAATCCATAATTTACATTAGGATGCTCTCGGCATCGTGCATTCTATGGGTTTGGACAAATGTATAATGACATGGGTTCACCATTGTAATGTCATCCAGAATAGTTTCTCTGGGACATTTTTTTAAGCCAAAATACTTGATAATTCGAGGTGCTCAGAGTTATGTGCTCACTGGACCCGGTACTTGGAAACTGCCTGGAGTTATAAACGCCCCCAGCCTGCCTTGTCAGCTGCCAAAAACAGCCTGGGAAACAGAGACACCTTACTGCATTTTGTATTTTGAGATCACTGACCACTTGGTACCTCACCAGCCAAGGCTCTTGACAAGGCAAATGTCAGGTTTCTTAATGAGAAATCCCTCTTTAACTTGCCCTGAGCTGCTGTCAGCTTTGACCCTCTCCGTAGAGTCCTGGCCTTTGTGTGTATGTTAAAATTGTTTCCTGCTCAGGTTCTGATGAACAGCAGTGTTTTGGCAATGTTGTGCAGCCAGAGCTGGGCCCAGGCCAAAGTCTTACCAAGCAGTCATTAACTAGAAGTTTCTTTTCGTGCAGTCCTTCATGTTTTCTTCCTCCTTAAATAGAAATTGATTTTGCATTTTAGACATCAACATGCAGTTTTTTGTTTGTTTTGTTTTGTTTTTTTAGAGACAGGACCTCTAAAGAAAGAGAACAGGGCCTTCTCTTTTTTTTCTTTTTTCTTTTTTTTTTTTTTTTTTGAGACAGGGTCTCACTCTGTTGCCCAGAATGGAGTGCAGTGGTGCAGTAACAGTTCACTACAGCTTCTACCTCCTTGGCTCAAGCAATCCTCCTGCCTCAGCCTCCTGAATAGCTGGGACCACAGTCGTGAGCCACCATGCCTGGCTAATTTGCTCAGCCATGTTGCTCAGGCTGGTCTTGAGTTTCTAGCTCAAGCAATCTACCTGCCTTGGTCTCCCAAAGTGCAAGGATTATAGGTATGAACCACCGTGACCAGCCTCAACATTCACTTTTGATTCCTAGTTATTAAATAAACTAGAAGAGGAATCAGAGATGATTTAGACCAACTTTCCTGTTATATAGACTAGAGAACTGCAGCACAGAGAGGTTGAGTGACTTGTCCAATGTCACATGGCTTTTGGGAAGGAGGTCTTGCTGTACTGTACCAGCACTCAGTGTACTAACTTCTTTACCCCACAAGGGAGGTGATCTCATGATGGCTAAGAGCATAGACCCTGGAGTCATACAGACTTGGCTTCAAGTCTTGGCTTTGCCATCCACTAGAGGTGTAGGCTCAGGTGAGTTAGTTGTCATCTCTAAGCCTCAACTTCCTTGTCTGTAAATGGGGATCATGTGGTGTGCTGGCTTCCAGAGCCAATTGTTAAGTTTTCAGGAATTTTGCATGCTGGTTGACATCATCACATTGATAGCTGGAGACCAGCTATTGTATATGAAATTGACCAGTGTCATAAGTTAGAACCTCTGCTCCCCCCACCCCAAGAACTAAACATTTACCATCACAATACCAATTGCAGGTTATTGTGGGCAGTCAGACTTAGTACTTATGAAGCACCAAGATCAGAGAGCCTGGCACATGTTTACAGTGGTGCCATATAGTGGTCAAGAGCACAGACGTAGTGTCCTTTAATGTTCGGGTCAGAGCCAGCCCAACCACTTCCAGCAGTGTGACCTTGGGTAATTACTCAATGTCATTGATAATAATCATTGCTAGCTCTCCCTGAGTATTACCATGGATCAAGTACCATTCTAAGGGCTTTCATTTCCACCCAGGGGCCATTACTATTCCCATTTTACAGTTAAAGAAACTCAGGCACAGAAAGTTTGAGTAACTTACTCAAGGCCATGAAGTTAGTGAATGGAGGAGGCTGTGTTCAATTGAACATGAGGAAGCTGTGTTAACTGTTGTCCTGTCTCACTGAGGCTCAGCTTGTTGGAAAATGGCAAGAATAACAATGCCAACATCAAGGGTCATAGTTAGGCTGTCATCTGATAATGCTTGTGGCATGAGGCAAGGCCTCAATTAATATGAACTTCCTACTGGTAACACTAAATAAATGTCACTGGCAGTTATTACCATGGTGATTACATTGAAATCTTCCTAGCCAAGACGTTTCAACTCAGTTTGATTAAGGAGAATAAAGTAATATGTGTCATCCAAGCAATTCATCAACTTCATCTGGGATTGAGAAGATGAGGCTATGAGCTCTGAGTGGTCAGTGGGTGGTTGGCCCAGGTTTCTGGTGGTAAGCTCCAGAGAGAACATGAAGGGCTTTGTTCAGAGAGGAAGAAGTCTAATGTTTCCATGGACTGTCAACACTGATTGAGCACATATGTATGGCAGGTTCCAGGGCTACAAACATGAGTGAGGGCCTGGTCCCTGCCCTTGAGACTCTCATCATAGTGTAATAAGTACGAGCATTTGTCATTTGTGTCCTGTTTCCTGACACTGTGCAAAGTGTTTTCTATATGTGGTTCCACTGCAGACTCACTCAAGCCTGTGAGGCATGGTAACCATCCTCATTCTACACAGGAGGAAACTGAGGTCCTGGTCAATGAGTGACTCCCCTGAGGTTACTCAGGGAATGGTAGAGTTTGGACATGAACTTAGACAGGGTGACTTCTGAGCTCAATACTTCTTATTACCTGAAGTTGCCTTTGAAAAACAGTCATGGCCATCAATATCTATTATAGTAGGCTGGGCACAGTGGCTCACACCTGTAAACCCTGCCCTTTGGGAGGCCAAGGCAGGAGGATGCTTGAGGCCAGGAATTCAAGACCAGCCTGGGCAACAAATCAAGACCCCTTCTCTACAAAACAAAAAATTAACAGGCATGTTGGCACACACCTATAGTCCTACTTACCTGAGAGGCTGAGGCAGGAGGATCCCCTGAGCCCAGCAGTTCAAGGCTGCAGTGAGTTATGATTGCACCACTGCACTTCCAACCTGAGTGACAGAGCAAGACCCTGTCTTAAGAAAAAAAACTATGATATTGATATCTAAGAAGGAGAATACTAATGGGGCGATAAGAAAAAGGTCTTTACATTTAAAGCAGCAGCAAAACTGACCTTGGCAACTTAAGGAAAATGAGGAATAAGATGATGATAGGCTCACTTATTAAATCTGGGCTGTAAGTCCTTCACATATATTAACTCATTTAATTCTCTCAACAACTATATGATTGGTGTCCTTACTATCCCCATTGTACAGATAAGAAAACTGAGGCCGAGGAGTTAGGAAACTTGCCCACAGTCATCCAGTTAGTAAATGGCAGAGCCAGGACTCATGTCAGGCTCTCTGGGAGAAAGAGAGGGTGGTATTGAAAGGATAGTGGAGCAGTTTATAGAATCAAAAGAAGTGAATCACCAAGGCCTCAGGGTAGCTCTGGGACTCTCTAGACTAGGTCCCTATGGACTTCTCTCTAGAGCAGTGCCCCCCAACAAATACAACATGGGCTGCATATTAATGGGCCGTACATATGGGCCCATATACATGACCATAACTTTAAATTCCTAGGAAACACATTTTACAAACTAAAAAGAAATAGGTGAAATCTACTCCAATATTATTTTAATGGAATCCAATACATCCAAAGTGTTATCATTTCCACAAGTCATCAAAGTAAGATATTATTGATGTGAAATTTTACATTCATTTTTCACACTAAATGGTCGAATCCGTTGCCTCTTTTACACTCACAGGACATCTCGATTTGCACTAGCCGTATTCAAGTGTGCAGCAGCCATAAGATGCAAGGGGTTCCTCTACTAACAGCAAAGCTTTAGAAGGATCAGATTAATTGACTTGGCTCCATGGACTCAGGTCACTCCCTCTTCATTTCTCTTCATTCAGGTTTTATTTTTAGGTGATAGAGAATCCAGTGGGTTGCCCCCTTGGGCAGGGTGTCCAGGGCAGGTGCGGTCAGAAGGTGTGGCTAGAAGGTGTTTGATCTTGACTTTTACTACAGCTGGTGTTGGCCTCAAGATGTGTGTAAACCCAGTGTTGAGAGAAAGAAAAGAAGAGGAGAGGTGAGACTGAGGGTTTAATTTCAAAAGAGCTTCTGTCCACGCTGGTGACCCTGTGACCTTCCTTAGGGAATTAAACTGGGCAACCGAGGGGTGATGTGTGGAGGTGGAAGGTCACATCAGCTCATCAACATCACTAGAATAAAGGCTGCACGTTCCAGTGGGGGGTCCAGCTGGGGGACGGCTCTGACTCCCCACCACCCAGGGCTCTCTCAATGGTCTCTCAGTGTTCTTGAGGCCAACAGTAGAGGTCTGCTTCAGCATCGGATCCCACTGAGGCCCCAGCTGCTGCTGGACAGTCCAGGGGACCACATCACCTGCACATAGAGCCTGTGCGAGAGAGGAAATTGGTTTCTGGGTGGCACCAAGGTGGTCATGGAGGCCTGTTTATCTGTGGCATGGAAGTACTTGCCTCCCGAGATTTGTGTGATGTGTCAGGACCCTTTGGGTCACAGCCAGCCAGGGACACAGCCCCAACTCAGGCTTCCTTCATGGGGGACAGGGGAAGAGGTACTTAGGGAACTGAGAATCCCAGGAGTTCCCTGAGTTTCAGGCACAGCTGAATTCGGGGACTCAAACCTTGTCATCAGATAGACTCTTACACAGTAGATTAGAATCAACCAGCTGACTCCTGTACAAATACCCAGTGTTAGCTCCACCCAAATCACAGCAAAAGAGCTTCTGACACTGGAAGAAGTGGAGAGGGGAGGAGTGCTAAATAGATAGAAGCCACAGATACCTCCTCTGTGGCCCCCCAAAACCAAAGACTGAGAGAAGGTGCCATTTTCAATAATAGGGAGGGCTTCTAAGGGCAGCAGACATAAGAAAGGAAAGTAGTTACAAGGGATGCCCCTGCTTTTTTTATTTTTATTTTTATTTTTTATTTAAAGAAAGACCAATAGATCTATTAGATTCTTATGGTGTGCCAGTATAGTGGGTAACGGGGTGGGCTTTAAAATCTGACAGACCCAAGTTCCAACCCTGACTTGACCACTTACACCTTCATTCATTCAACACATACTTACTGAGCACTTGCTTAGTCCAGGCACTAGTGTTCCAAGGGATACTCACTGTGTGACCTTGGGGAAGTTACTTGACTTCTCTGAACCTCAATTTTCAGTGGGGAAAGTTGGAGTAAAAGCCAAAAAGCATAGTTTTCAAGAGTTCAGGATCTGGAGCTAGCTTCTTTATGTTCATGCCTTGTAAACAGTTTTTACTCACACTTCTGACACCAAATGTATGGGTTTTTTTCTCATACCAACCATTTCTCCATTTCTCTGGACACCAACTTGGTGTCCTTCAGTTCAGTTCATACTGACACTAAATATCTGGAGTTAGTGCAGACACCAAAGGTTGAGGTCTCAGTCCCATAAGATTGCCCCCACTTCAGATACCAGTCAAAATCCCCAGGGTGCCACCTGTACCTCTGACTGACCTGGCTATAAATTGGGAATTTCCACGACCCCCTCCTCAAGTTCAATAATTTGCTGGAAAGGCTCATAGAACTCAGGAAAGTGCTTTACTTACTATGACTAGTTTATTATAGAGGACACAACTTAGGAACAGCCAAATAGAAAGGATGCATAGGGCAACACATGAGGCAAGGGGTTGTGTGTGGAGCTTTCATGCCCTCAACGGGCACAGCATGCTCCCAGCACCTTGATGTATTCACTAACCTAGAAGCTTTTTGAAAACCTTCATTTAGGGTTTTTATGGAGATACCATTATATAGGCAGGATGGATTAAACCATTGGCCATTGGTGACAGAACTCAACTTCCAGCCCCTCCCCTCCCTGGAGGTCTGGGAGTGCAGCTGAAAGTTCCAACCTTTCAATCATGCTTTGATCTTTCTGAAGACCAGTCCCATCCAGTCATCTTATTAGCATACAAAAGACACTCTGATCATTCTGGACATTCCGGACATTTTATTTTTATTTTTATTTTTATTTGAGACAAGGTCTTGCTCTGTCACCTGGGCTGGAGTGCAGTGGCGCAATCATAGCTCACTGCAACCTCGACCTCCAGGCTCAAGCAATCCTCCCACCTGAGCCTCCCGAATAGCTGGGACTACAGGTGTGCACCACCATGCCTTGCTAATTTTTTAATATTTTTTGTAGAGATGGGGTTGCCCGGGCTGGTCTTGAGCTTGTGGGCTCAAGCTATCCCTCCACCTCGACCTCCATAAGTGTTCAGGGGTTTTGGAAGGTCTGTGTCAGGAACTGGGGACAAAGATCAAATGTGTATTTTCTATTCACACCCTGGCTCTGCCACCTGCTTACAGTGTGATGTCAGCACATGCCTGGACCTTTCAGGCATGAAAGATCCCTTTACTCTCATGTATGACAAGGATAATAACAATAACTCTCCCATAGGGTTGCTGTGAAGATTAAAGGGGAAAATAAAGGAAAGCACTTGGCCAGGCGCGGTAGTTCATGCCTATAATCCCAGCAGATTGGGAGGCCAAGGAACCTGGATCACTTGAGGTCAGGAGTTGAAGACCAGCCTGGCCAACATGGTGAAACCTTGTCTCTACCAACAATACAAAAAAATTAGCTGGGCATGGAGGCGCGCGCCTGTAGTCCCAGCTACTCAGCAGGTTGAGGTAGGAGAATCATCTGAGCCTTCATCATCATCGAAGGGCCCTTTGAGAACTGAATGACATAATGTGATAAGAAGAAAGGTGTTCAGCCCCTAGTGTGGTACAGAAGTGCTTGGTCAATGTCTCTGCTGTGGTTATTATTCATTTATTTAGTCAACATGTTAGGGGGTTGCCCATGTGTCGGCTCTGGCCTGGGTCTTGAAGATAAAGTGATAAGTGAAGGGCTCGCAGTCTAGGCTGAAGGCCACAGTTAGAACCCAGAATCCTGAGTGGTTCCCTCTGCTGCAGGGACTCAGTCATGGCTCTGTGCCCAATGCAGCACCTTTGCCTGGCACAGGGTGGAGCTTCTGCTGGTAGAATAAATGGCCACGCGTTCACTGCAAGAGGTCTCAGGCTCATAGGAAAGCACGTGGGCAGGGGCACCTGCCCTGCTGTGGGTGGGCTGGGCATGGGTTGGGGGGTTGGTGGATGGTCTGGAATGTTCTGTTTACCTGGTACATAATTTTACCCTATGGGCAATGGTGCAACATAAGATTGAGGGAAGTGGAAGCTGGGGAATGAAAAGCCTCAGACCGGGCCATGGATCTTAGCGCTTATCCTGAGGGGAATGGGAGCCATTACAAGATAAAAAATACGGGAGGACCTGGTCAGGTTTGAATTTGAGGTTGCTCTTTCTGGAGCAGAGCATGAGGTGGACCTAGAGCAGGGATTCTCAGCTTTGGCGCTCATCACACCCCGGACTGGACCGTTCTGTGTTGCAGATGGCGTCCTGTGCTTTGTTGGATTTAGCAGCACCCCTGGCCCCACCCATTAGATGCCAGTAACTCCCTCTCCCCAACTTGTCACCACCCAAAATATCTCCAGACATTGCCACATGTCCCCTGCAGGGCACAATCACTCCCTTGAGAACCACTGATCTGAGGATGTTTGAGAACAGGGCAGGTGACCTTAGATGTGGTGGGGGAGGGATCCAGGAGTGATTTTGGAGAGGCATGGGGGGCCTGGAGGATTTTTTGGAGTTGGAAATGACATGAGGGCAGAGGGTGAGGGACGTCTCTAGAGCCTCACTCAGCTTTCGGGGTTGAGGGGCTTGCTGGTTAGGGGTGCTGGACAGTGAGGTAGGAGGAGCAGGCAAGGATGGGGCAGGAGTGGTGCTGATGAGCTAAGTGTGGGGTGCAGGGTGTTGAGGATGGGCACCCCTGAGGAAGCTTCCAGTGGACTTAACTAAAGATCCCTGAGTGATGTCATCCGATCCCATGGCTTGAAACACCTGTGTTATCAGTATTTCTGGGGCACTTGTGAAACATTCTGATTCCCAGGTCCCTCCCCTGAAGAATCTGATCAAGTAAGCTCTGGGAGGCTCCAG